>NC_141239.1:31878795-32138795 GCF_054856555.1 Leptonotus elevatus | reverse complement strand
GCAATATTTATAGGATTTTTTTATTTTATTTTATTAAACATTTTACACTTTGAATGTAAAGAAAATGATATTTTCAATCGAAAGTATACTCTCTTACATCAGGAACTTGACCACATGAAGAACAGTGGCCATTTTAGGGTGAAACTTACCACACCGTTACCTTTTATTATGACGGGTATAGTTCTTTTTCAACACACTCACAAAATATTGTAGTTTCAATACATAGAATAAAGTATATTATTAGATCCGAAGTACTTCCAGGAGAGTTTCAATTTGCTTGTTCTTCTACTGGTCCTGCTTCGGCGACACACGTCCAGCGGCCGCCTTCTGCTCTCGTCTGGCGTCTGGGACGCCCGCCTGACTGGCCCTGCCAAGCACCCTTCCAAGCACCCTTCCTCTGGCATCAGCGACGGCCTCCTGACTGGCACCTCTTGTTTGGTGTCCCTTTTGACTGGCCGTGTTCCCTCTTCCATGCCCCCACTTCCGCCTGCCTCTGTTTTGGACTCTTTTGTTTTGGATTTTGTGGGCCATCTGCGATCCATCCCTTGAGGGGAGGGTGAGAAGGGGGATGTTGTTTTGTTGGCTTTTGTCTATCATGGTCAATGTTTAGTGATGTTTTCCTTATGTCTCCATTTGTCAAGTGTGATCACGTCCACCTATGTTTGTCTTCACTCTCCCTTGTTTCAGCCAATCAGTTTCCTCAGTCACGTGTGTCTTGTCCAGGTGTGTCTCATTTTCTAATTAGTGAAGGTGTATTTAGGCAGAATTGGCGCATACGTCATCAATCTGCGACAATGCGTCGTCACCGAGCTGCGGCCATTACGTCACTGGGAGGATTATCCTGCATAAGGCGTCCAGACGGACGCGATTTGAAATCTTTCCACTGTGGAGCCCGCTTTCAAAAGTGATCGGTTTCAAGCTCCGAAATGCGCCATTGTGCTTCCCTACATGGGTCCACCTTCCTTTAACCCCACGGGAAAATCGCAACATTAACATGTCTTTCATGTTGTGGATTTTGAAAAAAGGAGTTTGCTCTGCATGAAATCTGACAAATTGCAAGGTGGAAATGGCACGGAGAATGACTACTACACTGAAGCAAGAAAAGGACAACTTTATTAATACACAGATAAAGGCTTTAACCAAAGTGCAAAAAAAATAAAATAATCAAAGATGTCAGCAGCAGATAATTGATTGTTTTCTAAAAAGCAGAAAAATAACTTTTTGTCAAAAGAGATGTCAAGCAGAACAATGACTTCGACACTGCTTTTGTGACACCTCAAACTATAAAACAACATAAACAAGACAGATTTTTTTTACGGCAAAATAATTATTTATTTTAGAGATATACAAGAAAGAAACACTCCATGAGCGACACTGACATGGTTTGAGTTGAACATCAGCGTCTTTTTATTTTTAGATGTTCCCCATTCAATCGCTTCAACTGCATCAACTTGTCTCTAAAACTGGAGAAGTGCTGGTGTGAAGGTGGAGCTTAATTACATCTCTAATGTACAACTCTGTAACATAACACCTACTTTGGACACCATCTAACTCTGAAACTATCAAAATTACACTTAAGGAGCTCCCAAAAATGTCACCCTGAAATTTTAGCTTATTTTTAACCAATTTTGCTATGCAGATGGGCTGGTGAATGGTAGGGATGTCCTGATCCGATCACGTGGTTGCTGACTCGATCGGAATCGGATCCCGATCAGGACTCTGTTAAATATATGACTATGAGGTTATTTTTTTAAATAATTTTTAATTAGCTCTGGAGTTGCGCAATGGCACAGAGTGAGACTTCATGTTTCCACACAACGTGCGCATGGCGTCACTTTGCAACAGTGACACGATGTGCATAATGCCATCGAGCAGCGGGGCTAAGCAAGGAAATGGCGCCAAGGTATTTGGAAGTAGATACGTTATTATCATCCTTAATGTGGAAAGCGGAGACGGTGTGACTTGCACAACGCGCAAAGTGAGCCTTTCGTGTTGCGGAAAGGATATACAGTAGATGCGTTGCACGCTCCCTGCTGCTGTGCTGCACTTAGCAGCCGGGCTGCCCCACCGCCATCAGGCGCTGGACACTATGGACGTGCTTCGAGTCCTCCCCGCGGATCCGGCGGCGGACGTGTTTCGTTTCCTCCCCGCACAGCTGAGGTGCCCGCCGGGACTCTGCAGTAGCTTCGGGAGGGACCCCAGTGCCTAACCTAGTTTAGCATAGCCTAGCGCGAATCAGCAGGGTCGACGTCCTTCGCTAAATCCCCCTTGAGTCGACAATCTAGCCTGGTGCGAGTCCAGACCAGTAAGGATAAGGCTAGATTAAATACATTTTGCTTGCCTGCTCTTCAAATGCAGCCATTTGTTTGTTGTGAAGTTGGCTTGTTTCACGCTTTAACACAGCTACAGTAGGTTCTCAAAAATAAAGCTTGTGAAAAATGTATATACTGGTTAATAATATCCCTTTGAGTAACTCATAGATGCGCTAAAAAAGGGGGGGTTTAAATGTTTTATTTAGTTTAACCACTGTCCACTCACCATATAAAAGGTGCTGGACTAGTTTAAAAAATACTAGGGATGCACGATAATATCGGCGGCCGATAATTATCAACCATCATGACGTCAAACAGATAAAACAGATAATAACTAAAATTTGCCGATAATAATAGACTTGCCGCGTTGGTCCATCTGTTGTGGTTGTGGCCAACTCCTCAACCCCTCCCCTCTCCTACGGTGGTGTCGCATGTTTGTGACGTCATAATGCGCGCAATCTCTTGTTCACAGTTCACACTACAGACCATGCAACATGGTTTGCAACAAACGCGCTGCAGAAGTTCCACGGGGAGGAAAAAAGGCGTCGAGCTTAAACACATCAAATCTGATAAGTCACATTAAAATTCGCCATCGTAAGGATTCATGGAAGCAATACGAAGACACCTGTTCTGCTAAACCGAAACCAAGCAGTGGGAGTCACAGCAAACGCGATGCAAATGGCTTGTTATCTATTGAGGAAGCGCTAAATAAGAAGCAAAAGTTTGACAGAAAAGACCAGAGGGCAACAGCACTTGACGACAAAATCCTCCAATTTATTACGGTTGGTGACCAACCTTTTTCAGTAGTTGAAGATGTTGGATTTTGCTTGTTAATGCAACACGTTGAGCCGCGCTATGGCGTTCCGATTTGCGCGCAAATACTTGTCAGCCCCCTGCACGAGCGTTGACAGCGAACGCTTGTTGTCTGCTGCTGGCATAGTGATGGACGAGAAAATAAACCGGTTAAGATGTGACAAAGCAGAGATGATACTTTTTGTCCCCACTCATCCGTATGTAAAACTGAGTAGCACATTTGATTGAATTCACAAAATTAAGTACAGACGTGCAATAGTTGCATTTTTTGTTTGTTCATTTGCACTAAATTTTTTGGAGCCCTTATCTCTTTAGGTTTTATTACTGAACTGCATTTATTGCCTTTCTAAAGAGGCAGGCACTCTTTTATTTTGCTATATTTTTCTGTCAGGGATTTGACTTAACTTAAAGTTAAAAGGCAATGCCAAAATGTTACAGGCTTAGTTCCATTGGCCTATTTTGTTGTTGTTGCATTCTTAAAACATGACTGTTTTGTTGAGTTACTGGTTGTCTTTGAAGCAGAGATATGAATAAAATTCAGCTTCATGGTGCTTTACACAATGTTTCAATGTATTTGTACATTTTAGACTTATAATAGTAGTCGAAAGTATATTTGTATTCAAGTTGATTTTGCAAACTATTATCGGCTCACTTATCGGTTATAGACGTCGACACTTTCTAAATTATGGGTTTATCGGTATCGGTTGAGAATAGCATTATCGTGCATCCCTAAAAAATACTGTAAATACATAAAAATAAAAAAAATTCCCCCCCTTCTTAATAAAATGCCGAAATCGAATCGGGACTCTGAATCGGCCGACCTCAAAATGATGTTACTTGGACCCGGGTCCAAAAAAGTGTGATTGGGATATCCCTAGTGAACGGGCCCCATCTGGGCTGCCTAGCTGGGTCCCACTTAATTAGGCACAAGGAGTAAATAGAAATGTAACGGAATCAACTGGTGTGTGTGTCTGCGCGTTGGGCTTCCTGTCAGTCTTTTCGTTCTGACTCAGCAGTTTTACAGCTCTTACTTACATGAGCTTAGAGCTGCTGCATGCTGGGTGCAGAGGAACGGAATATCGGGGGAACGTAAATGCCGACTTACTTTCCCTGCACTGTGTATTTGTGTTCTCTGTGCAGAAGAAATGCAAACAAGTGTGAATGAGACCTTGCGGAGTACAGTGCTCGGCACACCTCTCTCACTGTGACAGTGAGACATAAAGTTGTTCAGGCAGGTGTTGTGTCAGCAGTGACAGTGTGGAGGCGTTAGTTGCGCATGGTTTTTGAGATGCTTGTTATTTTCCCACATGCATGCAGGCTGACTTTTTTGCGTCTTCAAATCAGTGTCGTTGTCAGAGGCGAAAGCCTCAAGTTCAAATAAATACACTCAAAAAAACAGTTAGGTCAAAAATAACACTAAATGGATTAAAAAGCGACCAACCCAATTTTTGGGGTTTATCATTAATCCCCAAGTTTGGGTCATATGTAGTAATAGAACTAACAAACAACCATTTTTTTTTTTAGGGGTGGGGCATTTTTGTAAAGAACAACCCAAAAGATTGGGTTGTTTTGTACTAACCCCCCCACCCCAAACTGTGTTAACAATAACATAGATACAAATGTAATCCATACGCGTCTCGTCAAAGCACTCGCCTCCACTGCCATCATACGTTCTTGGCTGTCTGACCCTCCACAAAAAAAAGCTTGAGGGAGAACGCAAGGTCTGGAAATTGGACAGAAAGCGCGCGAGCCGCAGCGGGCCTGCAGGCGGGGTCACTCTATCTGTGAGCACCAGAGCCTCGCTGGCGCTGGCAGCCCTTCATATACAACAGATAAATTGTGTGTGCGCGAGCTGGAGAGTCTTGATCAAGAGTCAGCAGGAGAGAGATGGCCTCATCTGGCCAGATGGCGCAGAGTCGTTGTCAAAGGATCAGGCCGAGGGCTTACGGGTCTTCAAAGCCTTGCTACTCTCTCTGTGTACACTTTATTACACACGACCACGTTGTGGACTAAACACGACTGGGAATCAGAGAATAAGACATGGAAGGTAAAAACTTTCAAAGCCCTGACGAGGATTTGAAGTATATGACCAGCATAAAGGGATCTCAGAAGATCATTGCACAAAAGGCCTGACTTAATAAAAGGTGTACAAATACTCAAACAAACGTGCTAAATTGCTACGTAGTTCATTTTGTGGGGAATATTTGCTAATTGATTGGTTTTGTGCACGGAATGCGATTAATCAAACGTGAGATGGAATTGCGATGGACGATTGTGTGTCTTCAGAAAAGTGTGCAAACCACGCTGCTGTGTGTACCCATGGCGAGGAGGTGCAGGCAACAGGAAAGGTCACGCACATGCAAACAGCTGAAATGCCAGAAACAAAAATGATCACGACAATGTTCGAAGGATTAACTTGCAGCCAATCACAAGACGGAGTCATGCCATACAAACTATGAAAAACTTATTGTAATTCTGCATTTCCTTGTGACTGGATATCTTTAGCGCAAAGAGTAATTTTGCAGATCAAAGCGAATGGCACATATGTCTTATGTGAATGCTGGCTTCACATAAATGAACAGAGCAATAGATTTCTTCTGTAACTCCGTAATATTTTTGTCTTCCACTACCATCACTTCAAACGTCATTTTATGCTCATGGTGCTTTCCCAAATGTTCCATGGTGAAAACAATAAGCACTAGCCAAAACAAAACCCTCAATTACACTTTCGCCCCAGTTGCCAACAGTGCGTGCAATCGTCAACATGCAATTGAGTGGCCACCATCAATTTGGTGCATTGGTAAAATATTGCAATCTTAGTAAACCGCGCGTAACAGGGCCACCAACAGCGCACACAATCTGCTGGAGTGCATACAAGCAATTTGGCATCTTAGCGAATCAGATCTCATGTCTTCTGAAAATTTGGACTCAACCATTATTTGAATGACAATAGCTAACGCTGTCATTTATTTTCTAGTCATTGGAGACTAAGAATTCAATTTCTGCTTTCAGTCTAGCCACGGGTAACATGGGAAATCATTTTGTAATAAACAAGCAACGGACCGATGATAGATGCTAAGCAGGTCCTGATTTATGTCAACTTCAGTAACATCTGTAGCATGTTTCAATATTCTTTTCGGGATTCTGATTTGGCTACTTTTGGAAGCTAAAGTAATGTATGTCTATTTTTTTTGTCCTCAAGTGACAGACTGAGCCAATTTCTCCCAGGATTGTCATGACAGAGCATTGGGTTTAAAGATACAATCACGGTTAGAATCCGAATCAGAAGCTCAGAACCAGCTTTCCAGATTGAGCGACAGCATGAGCTCTCAAGTATTGCAAAACACAATCTTAGTCAGAGGACTGCCTGTTTTATTTCATGTTTGGTAGTGAGCGGAAATGGGTTTCCGTTATGTTTTTGTCACTTTACAAGTCGGCCATTTTTTTTTTTTTTTTTTGAAGAGCTCAGTATTGTTCATTCGGTAATGTCATCATCATTGCTCTCTTATTTTAATTTTTTTTATTTTTATTTAAATTTTGTATGCAAGTAGGCCATGTTGACGACGTCAGCATTGCAGTTGAAAGTACTGAAAATATCTATTATCAGTTCACTAAAGTGCTTTCAAATTGACTGTATGAATGATAAATTGACACAATCTATATAGATAGACGTCATGACGACTATATAGCCAAACACTTCGCCATTTGAAAAAAATATTTTTCAAGTTTGTGGAGATGTTTACTGTTATGTGAAAGAAATGCCTCCGGTTCATTTGATTTGATAAACAATATTGTAGTTCAAGTTCAACTTTGTTGTTGGAGTATGACAAAAGTTTTGGATCACACAAAACTTTTTCACAGTGCTCATCCATCATGCAGCTCCCTTTTCACTTTCAAACATCTAAAATACTAAATAATACAGTTGGGTGGACATGACTGTGCAAAAAAAAAAAGAAAGAAAGAAGCTCACTTGCCAGAGGTGTATTTTACAATTGCACAAGCCCAGTAAAATATAATCCCCAAGGTTCTGACCAGAATACAAAAACATTCCTTTATGACAAGGCCGCAATGAAGACCAACAAAAATGCGGTGCTGGGTTTTGACAGTGGAAAAGTGATTGTTAAAACACTGGTTGGGGTCTTAATCCATCAATCTCACACTTGACTGTCTTATTTCCTTAGTCGGTGAGTTTTGACAATTGTGGATGAGAGCACATCCAATAACTTTTTATGTTGCTTGCAATATCCCCACTTGAAAGGGATAATCTATCTAAACGGAGATAGAAGTTGGAATTCACTCAAATGACCAGGCAGCTTTCCTTCCCCACCCCCCGTCTTTTATTTGTTTCAAGCCAATCATTCATCGGGTGAAAAAACCTTAAATCAAAACACAGATTACAAATTCCACACACCACAATACCTATAAGTTACCTCAATTTATTTGTACTCAACTAATTCCTCTATATTAAAATGCATGATTTACTTTCACCTTAATCACATTTTTATTGCTAGATTCAATTACAGAGAAATTTACACAAACCGTGATCTATACCAACACTCAAACGAATAAATGAAATATGTAAATATATATATATATATATATATATATATATATATATATATATTTTTTTAAATCACTCTACATTTCAATTAAATTGATCCTGTGACTAACATTTCATAACCAATCATTTTAAGATTGAAAATCAAATGAATGGGCTCAATACTAAATGTATCAATACTTCCATTTGACATATAATCCCGCCACATTGCATTAGATCAAAGATAAAGAATAGCTCGGCAGACAAACAACTTGCTGAATCAAATGTCTCTAATGGCAGTCTTACCGGCTGCCTCTCCGGTGTTTGTAGAGTAGTTTGTCCGTGAGCATGAGAGTTCACTTCAGAAGGCGAGCGCCCTTTTTCTGATACTTGATTACAAATTAGTTCCACCTGTGACAGGTGTCGCCTTTAAAAGGTCAGGCAGTGCTTGTGCTCGTCAACAGCCTTTGCCAACTGTCAGTTTGGCTTGATAGTGACAGGGATGTATTAGTGATTGGAGTTCCAATTCTACATATACAGGCTGGCCGAGAGACCCTCTTCCACGCCCACCCGTTGAAAAGCATACTTGACGAACATATTCGTCGGCGGCAGTAAATGTTTTGAATTTCAGTTGATGAATACGAATGTCCACAGGAGTGACAATTAAGACAGATATTATTTCCTATGAGTGTACAGTTAGGGTTTCACTGCCATGTCAAAATCTTCAGATTTGGACAATTGACTTTGATAGTTTGGTGCTAGCAAACGCAGTGACGTTGGAGTGTAATATTTAGCCGTTTGGTGTACATTAGTGTAGATATTTACCTGACGGGACCGAAATAGGCTGGACGGCGTACTCATATCCTGATCTTCTGAATGCCATGCATGTTATGTGTATGTATTACCTAAGGGGATTAGGTGCTTTTGAAATCCAAGAATGACGGGACCGGTTCCTAGCTTCTCTCGCTGGCTCTACACAACAACCCTCACAACAAACAAAACCAATATTGGCTTATTCTCATCAAGCATGAGTGTTCCAGCAACGCATATCCACTCTTGGTCATATTTACATTTCCATCCACGGGGGATTAACCGTTTTCAATAGCAGCGAGGAAAATCCTTGGCATTTTCTCCACCGGCTTTGCATAGAATACCGATTGCAAATTGTGTGTGATTTGCCGCAACATGGAGGGTATTCTTGGGTCAGCTGTGATCAGATGTCAAAACGCACCAGAACAATAAGACACATGCCGCTTATGCCGTCACTGAAGTCGTAGCATGTAGCGCCAACTTAGTCCATACGCTGCTTTTCTTTTTTGTTTTTTTGTTAAACGTAAGACTGAAGAGGTGGACGATTGTTGTTTTAGTCATACACATACAATCACACTTAAGCATATTCCACCTACAATCTATTCCTTCTCTTCCAGATGCTTCCGCCCCTCAAAGCTGGTAGATACAAAAGGATAGACGTGCAGGTGAGTTCAGACCAACGCTTCAAAGGAACCAAAATGAAAAGACTTGAACCAAGTCCTGCAGCGGAAAGAAAAGAAGAGGGCTTCAATGTTGACATGCATGGACTTAGGTCAGCATATTATCCTACTTGAAAGGCAATTTGAATCAATGTGGCGGTGGGTGGGCGGCTGTTGTGGTGGGGATGTTAAGAGCTTTTTCTGCGAATGTTTTTGTTTCTACCCACACAAGAAATGAGAGGGCATCATCATGAGTCATCACGCACTGGCGTTCACAAGGACGCGTGAACGGATGTGAGGGGAACAAAATCCTGTCGGAAAGCAAAAGAAATGCCATCATTATTTGAAATTGCACAACACACTAGGGGTGAGGATCGAACCCACAACCTCACGGATGGGAGACAACCACTCTACCACTGAGCACATCTGTATTTCAGAATTCCGTCGTGGTTTATAATCCCTGCGTAAACGCGGTGTGCCTGCTCACAGTTTTGCTAGTCAGTGTCCATTTGGCTCGCAAAATCCACATTTTGATGCGGAAACTGCAATGCGGCACGACAACGCTTATTTCCAGCCTTGTTTTAGCGCAACGCTAAAGTCTAAAATTGGAAGTTGATATAAAACCGCACGGATTACCGTAACGCTAATAAAGTCGTGTATGACAGAAAAATATCTGGCAAAACGTCAGAACAGTAAAATTCTAAAACATTAATTTTCAAAGCGTGGTATAGAAAAATCACTGCCTATTAATCACATTATTGAGATACAATTTTCATTGAACTTTTATTATTTGCAATACATTGGAACAGAATAATTTAGATACAGTGTTATAATGTCGGTCTTACCTGGAGAGCCAAGTATTTTTTTTAGGTGGAACTTTGAGTAAAATATTAAAGACCAAAACACTGGTCTAAAATATGAATTCAACAATGTGTGCTTTGCTTTTTCTTGGACTTTTTTTTTTTACGCCACAAGTCGTAGCAAAGGCGGTTTCATTATATTGAAGATCCCACAACTGGAAAAGGAACTAGCGGTTCCACTGGATTTTTTCTCAAAGAAAAATAAACACGTGGAGTTTCCCATACTAAAAATGTGTCATGATTCATCCTGTACTTCCCCAAAATAATTGTTACTTGGGTCAGCCCCACATCAGAAAAAGATTCGCCTCATTATAGCCACATTTTCCTCTTTGCGATTTAACACAACGCAAATGCCTCTTACGCAAATAAGTAATACATGGAATACAGTTTTCAAATCAGAAGTATGAAAGTAACATTTGTTAAAGTACAGTTTAGTTGTATTTCACATTTGAATTTAATCTTATATTGAATGCAAATGTAAAAAAAAAAAAAACATTTATTATTTATTGAATTTTCTGTGTAAGGCAATTTAACTGAATCATTTGTAAGTCATTTTTCTATTTGCTATAATTAGGCACAGTGTCTTAAAATAAAACTTAATATACTTTTTAGCAAGAAAGTCTGTCTCATTTTTGATGAACCCTTTAGCCTTCCGCACTACTGTATTTTAATTTTGGTCATGCTAGTGGTACTTGGAGAGATGAGTGTTGATTTAGGTTGTACAAAAAAGTTGGAGAAGCACTGATCGATCGATAACGTGTCAGGTTTGCTTATTAATGTGGCTCTTTAAAATGCCACACTAGAGTTTCTTGTCCAGTTATTTTCATCAGCTCCCTTGGGAATGTGCAATAACAACACAGTTGTGCAATCCTAAAACTTTCAAGCTTCTGCACTTGAACTACCATAACATCCAGTTACATGGCCAAAAAACACATTCAGGCTGCCTCCTAGTTATTGTCTACCGCGGCTTTCTCTTCATTGCTCAGCAGAGACTGAAAATGAACACCATTCAACTTGTAAAAAGCAAAAAAACCAACCTAGAGAGTCTTTTTGGGGGAAGTGTTTTGCGAGCGAGGCTGCCAACGGGGGCAGAGGTGTTCGTGCTTCCGACTGAGCGCTCCTATTTGGAGCTGTCAAGCCTTCCCGTGTCGTGCTCGCCGGCCTGTGGTCGGCTGGCGTTTTCTAAATAGAAACCATCTATCAGAGGCTAAGTGGTGGTTGAGAGATGTCATTGTGGTCAAGAGTGGGTGACGGCCGTGAATGAGGAAGTGGTAAAAGCCCCGGGAAAAAATAAATAAATAAATGAAGTAAAAAATAAATAAATACAGCTTGCATTTATATAGCAGCTAACCAGCGTGGAATTTCAGTACACTTGTGAATTGAATTAATTTGAGAGTCTATTTTGAAGTGGGAATATAAAAGGACCAAATGGCAGTTCTAAACACAATACAGAAACAAGATACAGTGAAAGTAAAAGCAAAATATGACGCCGAAACACCCTAAATCAAAATAGAAACATAAGAAATAAGGCAAAAAGAAAATGAGGAATCCCCATTAGTTTTTGGGGTAATGACTTTAGTAAAAATGTGATTCTAATGCATAGTTACTTTTCATCATTGACTTTGTTATATGCAAACTTTATAAACTTAGAGTTGCGCATGAAACAAGCAAAAAGGGAAAACAAAGGTGCTTTGTAGAGGTATAAATAGTAAGTCTATGTTCTAAATGGAGTTTGCCGTCACTAAGCCATTAATGCAACTCAGTCGCTCGACTTCAGTGTAACGGGGTGAGTATTTGTCAAACTTTTCTCTGGCTTCTTTTCTTTTTCTAGCCTCTAATTGATCCGGTAATTATCTCAGGGTGAGACAGAGAAGAAAAACAACACTATTCAGTGAAAAATCTTTCCAGCAGCACCATGACAGAAGCTCTTGTGTTAGCATCACTGCCACCCAGGGCTGCCAAAAGGGCGCTAAGTGGGATAGGTGGGGTGAAACCGGGTAGGAGTCCAGATCAGGTTCCGGGCCTCGGTGGCCTGGTGATACCAGACCTGAGTGAGGTGGCCCCTCCAACTTCCTGCCCAGACAATGAGCATAGCCACAAAGAGCCCTACTTGGATTTAATTGATGCACAATGATTTTATTCTTCCGCTGTCACCTGACTTTGGTCGCACACAGTGCTAATTGCCACCTTGCCTCACACAAAGTTATATGACCACAACATCTTTCTTTCTTTCTTTCTTTCTTTCTTTCTTTCTTTCTTTCTTTCTTTCTTTCTTTCTTTCTTTCTTTCTTTCTTTCTTTCTTTCTTTCTTTCTTTCTTTCTTTCTTTCTTTCTTTCTCTCCCTCCCTCCTTGGTTTGGGGTGGACATGTTTCTTTCATTCCGATTGGAGATACAGCGATGCCTTGGGGTAATTAAAAAAGCCATACCTCAAATCATCTTTACATGTTGAAATGTAAAGATGTTTTATTTTTTACATTGGATGAATTGCAATGTGCCCACCTTGGACATCAGGGGGCAGCATAACACAGATATTATGAATCTCACGTGAGTTCTAGGTAGTCCTTGCCTGGTTGCAGCATCCAGTCATATGGCACTGGGGTGTGTCTTGCCTAGAACCCAAGTGGGATTCATAATATTGTCTGAACTCTCTCAGCTCATCAGTACACCACTAATATTAGTCGTTCTATGCAGATGATTAAGAATATATGACTGTGAATACTGTTAAGTTGTCTGTCTATATTTTTTCGCATGGGAAGGTGAAGGAGGGTCCGAAAATGGCTGGCATTGAATGAGTTTAGTTGTTTGGTTGTTTTAAATACACAGCATGTTTTTTTCTTATATTTTTGTAACTGAGAGTGGAAATAAACAGCTTGAAAGCTCCTTTTTCATTATTTTTAATTTTATTTTTAATCCTTGACTGTGCCAAACTGCAGCTTGCTTTTAAATGACTTGACTGCCCCATATAGTCTCAAGTTCTTACTCGCAAGTAAAAACCATAAAAAATTCCAAGTCACTCATATCTAAAGGCAACGCTGTACATTTAGAAGCGCTTTTATCCATCATCTAGAAGCTTCTAATCAAATGCTGCGGCGCGGAATAGAGAACTGCGTGTGGTCCGTTGGCTTACGAGCGGCAGTTGATTTGCGGCGTTCGTACAACCCTTTTGAACTCCCCCTCAACTTGAGCACAATTATGTCAAGCGCTCGTTTAAGCGAACACGCTAGGGAAATTTTGTGTGTCATTTTTGACTGAATCCCTTCCCATCTCATCCCATAAATCACATTAGGCCTGCTTTGCTTTTCCTCACATCTATAAAAAGACACGGTCAATTTGGATGTCTAAAATTCACCTCCTGGAGGCACATTTGCAGCATTCCAGACAAAACGCACCAGCAGCATTCCTTGTGGGGAGCCTGGGAATTCACCCATCCCACATTTGAGACTTTATAATGACACGCTGGGATGTCTGAGCAAGCGAGTCAAGTCGTAACAGACATGGTAGGGTGCCACAACACACAAGCATAATTACACAAATATCAGACATAAGGACACAAATTCTCTCGGGTTTAGTTTGACAAGTACAAAAAATATATAAACATTAAACTCACTAGAAATAGACACTAAAATACTATATGTGCTTATTCACGACCAAAAGTTTTGACAGTGATGCAACGTTTGTGTTTTACTAAACTATTCTAAATTCTTGTAATGAGCAGTTACAAGTATTTTTCTAAATTTACCCCAAAACCTTTCATGGTTGAGTGAGGGACAACATTGTAATTATTATTATTTTTTTGCACACATTCTATAATTAATCAGGGTATATATCATTACATTATTTAAAAAAGCTGAAAAAAATTGATTTGACATTTTTGCCCTGGCAATAAAAACTAAATTATATATATATATATAAAAGAGCAATGATGATGACATTACCAATGAACAATACTGAGCTCTTTTAAATTAAAAATAATAATAATAATAAATAAAAAATGTCGAACCCGAAGCATGAAGGGTGATGGCCGCTATTAAAATAGCAACCAGAGAGCAGGTGCTACACAACAATGAATTGTAATTTTTGAGGGAGAAGCCATGACTATTTTTGTTTAGAACTGGAGATTCCTTAGTTTTCTAAAGTTGTACACCCTGAAAATGTATCTCTTCTAATCTGCTGGCATGGCTGCTTTAGAGTGCCTCATTGTCAGCAATGAGTGTGCACACATCACACAGATAAAGGCAAAAGAGCAAGGAGGGTGGTTTATTTATTTTCTAAAAAGGTCCGACTTGACAGCCCTCATGTGGCCAAGGTGTTTCCGAGTGGCGCAATGTGGAAAAGTCCTGGACATATTCCAGCCACCGGAGGCTTTAAGCGGTTCGATTTTTGCGGCTAACGTAGTTAAATAAAGGTCCATGAATGCTGTTTGATAAAGCGGCATACATTTTTCCAGGGTTTGATTGACAGTTGATTCGAGTGGGGTGAGATTTCATCACACTCAGCAGACATGCCGGCGGCGTTTGTGATTGGAGATGGGCTGATTTCAAATTTGCCAGTGAATACCGTATCGTTTGAATGCCTTGAAATTTGAAAAACACAATGAAAAATGGAATCATTCACATTTACACGTTTTAAAACGTGTTTTATACGGGAATAGCTTGCATTCATAGCACAGCACAATCTGTGCAGAGGCCTGCACTTAAACGAGTGCCCAGCTTGACATGGTGATTAAAGAACAGCCAATTTTAAGAGACGTCCTTGGAGGCTTGCATGAATAAATCACAGCAATCTGAGGCCACTTGCTGCTTTGAAACGTGTGATCCCACTAACATTTGTACACCTATCCAAAGGGCTTCGTAGGTGAGACAACCCATGTTGTTATAGCTGATAAAAGTTGGAATACTAAAGTTGTCATTTGAATGAGCAGAAGCTGAAACGTGTACTGGCTTCATTTCCAAATTAGTTTTATTAGCTTAGCCACATTACCCTGACATTGCAAAATGTATATAAGACTGTATATAAAGTAAGAGAGTCAGGGACAAAAAAATCCTCCACTTCCCGAGGAGTTGACCTAGTAAAACATTTATGAGCGATGTCTCCATGTGAAGTGCGTAAGGGGAGTTGAAAGCTTGGGATTCTAAAATAAGAAAAGTGCTCTGTGCGTGTATGTTTTTTTTCTTCCAGAGTGTCTTAGTTGGCAGTTGGCCTGTCAGAAAGGAACTCATCAGAGATTTGCAATGACAGACTGACGCGTTCAGTGGCACGCGTTAAACTGCCGACCCTCCCAAATCAAGAACAGACTTTGAGTCGAGGAGAGGATGAAGCAGACAAAAGTCAGACAGCAGAAACAGACACAAGGACCTTGTTCCTTTTGACAGCCAGCAAATAATATAGAACAGAAGGATGTGTGTGAGAAAGAATATTCATAAACACATAATAGAATTAGAGCGAGCACAAAGGAGTGGTTTGGTTTAACACATCCCGACACAAAACACGCTTGGACACCTTCACTCCTTCACGGACAGTTGGAACTAATAAAAACATAACAAAACAGTCACAACTATCCAAGTAACATAATTGCATGTTTGCTACAATATATTATTGCAAATCGTTCCCTTCTTCTGTCAAGTTTGAAAAAAACTACTGTATACACTAATATCATTTGCTGTAGCCAATAGCAACCCGGCAGTTGTGTTAGGGCAGGGGTGCTCAAGTTCGATCCTCGATCCTGTTTTCCATGTTTCTCTCCACTAACACACCTGATTCATGATCAGGATCATTATCAGGCTTCTGCAAAGATTGCTGATTAGCTGATCATTAGATTCAGCTGTGCTGCAGGAGGGAAACATGGACAACAGGCTGGACAGGGGCTCTCGAGGACCGAACTTGAGCACCCCTGTGTTAGGCAAATTGGTGTTAAAGAGTTTAAGAAGTTCCCACTGCCTGCAAGGCAATGAAGGTATCTCATTGTGATTGGGTGAGCAAGGCTAGGTGGGTGGGGCCAGTGTAACCGAGTATGATGGGGAGATTGCGTGCGTGAGCTTGTGTTTGGAGGCAAAAATGTGCATAGTGAGTTCATAAGGGTTCATCGATTAATTGACGCCAACAACTATCTTCACCTTAGTGTCAACTTAAAAAAAAATCTGAAGTTGTTCAACCAAGTGTGGTCAACAGTGTGATTTACAGAAGGAAAATGGTATACTAACTTAACTATACCACATTGTCACGTTGAATTAATACATGTCAATTTAGAACATAGACTTTTAGTAGTAGAGAAGAGAAAATCAATCTCCTATAAGCACATTTGATTTATGGAACTGAATACTGACATCATTTTGTCCGATTTTTTCCTTCCAGCTCCATAACAAGAAGTCAATAAGCACACTGGGAAATGACTTTGAAAAAAGAAAGGACATTATTTTTCCTCAGATCTATCTTGATTTCTTTTCTTTGGCTGCCCACTTGCAAACAAAGCCCACTTGATCTCTCCAGATTGTCATTGATTTGAACAGCCAGCTCCAACAAATTGCTTGCTTGTATCCTGAGAAGCTCTCTGGTTCTCTTTCCCCAGGCATGGGATTTTTCTTGTCAATGTGTGTGTGTGTGTGTGTGTGTGTGTGTGTGTGTATTTGTGTCTGTAAAAGGGATGACGCCTTAAACTGCACATCGGGAAGAGAAGAAATGTGCGACAGAGATGCAAAGTTTCTCTCCCAATTAGCTACCAGTGACGAATCCAGTGTGCACACGAGGAGAAAAGCAGACACGTATCGATGGCAATGTTAGTATGATGATGGAGGACGGATAACACTGATTTCTCAATTCATTCTCCTGAATTTTTAATTTTTTCTCAAGTGATTTGACTTTAACTATTATTATGAACGTTCCAAGCTTTATCTTGAGCTAATTTAGCTTTGCAATAATGGATTTCATGAATTTAGTCCTGACAAGATGGCGTAACGATTGAAAGTAAACAAAAAAGGAAGCACATCATCAACTGGGTTCACCTTTCCATCCTTTTCTTCTTTTTTACTTTGATTGTTGGGAAGCAACATCCAATGTCTAATTTTGGTCAATTTCATATATATATATATATATATATATATATATATATATATTTTTTTTTTTTTTACAAATCGATATATGGTCACTCCCCACCTGGCTTAATTTAATGATTAAAAAAAAAAAATGATTAGTATTTTTTTTAACAAATTATTAACAAAACTAAAATCTTGAAAATATAAAGTACATTTATTATATCTACAGCCAACTTTTAATCGCATGGGGGACTTTTTAATGAGACATAAGGGGGATAGACTATTGTGTTTAAAAATACAATAATAATACAAATAATAATAATAATAAAAAAAATAGAAGGTCAGCTCAAAGCCTGTGGCTACTTTTACAAGAGTCACTGTGAGCGTCAAACAAAAATAAAAACTGAGCATGTTGTAAGCAACTCACAGCATGCTGGTCTTCCAGTGACTGGCATTTGGTTAAACCACACTAAGAATGCAACTCGTCTCTTGCCCCGGTTCACCCCTCAACATCTGGACTTTGGCCTGTTTTACTGCCACTTCTCCTCCCTCTTATGGTTGGGAAAACTGCTTCATGAAGGGAGGGTTGGACGGTCTTTGGGTGATCGCTGTAAATGTTCTTTTGGCAACAGCACAACCACTTAAAAAACCAAACTCAATCAGACTCAGCACTTTCTTAAAGGGCATCACGTCCATACATAAAGATAAAAATGTATATCACAACTTTAAAAAAATGTCCATCCCTTAAGAAAAAGCAAACTTTCTAATGCCTTATCACAGACCACACTGAACGCTGACTGGTCAGGAGTTTGCGCAATCTCTTCTTATTGTGTGAAGTGTGCTGACACGCCGTCAACACCTCCCACGTAATTCATCCAAATCACTGATGGAGCGGCCACAGCTGCGGCTTGGCTCGCCGATACCCCCCAATTCTCCAGCAACACTCCTGGGTGACGGAGGGGGCCTGAACTCTGTCACCCCCGCAGAACTTCCACTTTTGAGTGAATTTGTCGGACACCTGCGGTTGAACACAGCTGTCTTCAGTACAGGGCTCCAACCGACACGCCACACACACTACAAGATGAGCGATGGTTGAGCTCAAAATGCTTAAAAGTGGAACCGCTCAAGATGTGAAGTTTGCAATTTGACCCAAGTTTTAGGGAGAATGGGCAACTGAGAAAGAACTAGAGTGTCGAATGGCTAACTTCAGTGTTGCCATTTTTAAATTAAGTCCACTGGACTTAAAGCTAGCTATGTGTACACACCACAAATCTATCTTCCCTGGATGTCACAATTTACAAAAAAAAGCTGTATTGTTATTTTAATCCCCAAGCGAGGAGGTGATACCGTAGATGAGCCCGCTGCCCGACCTCCGGCTGAAAGCCTGCCAGCTTGCGAGTTAGATGCAGGCTTGCACTTCTCATTGTGGGGTCTGGTTGAATACATTCCAGCCGCGGAGGAATTACGTGGGTATATTTTGGGGGCTGAAATATGTCGAGATGTATTTTTTTTGGCGGGACATGGTTTCACACAATTCGCTTTTGAGAACAGTGACAAGGGCTTGATTTTTCCCAATTTTATACGGCACAATTTTTGTAATGACTCTATTTAAATTTGCAAGGGTGGTTAACAACACTCTTCTCTGTGGTGTGTCAAATGTATAAGACATATTTATTTTCACTTTACAGGGACTTTAGAAAGGCATTGAGAACAGCAGCGTGATCTGGAAACAGAATAATTCTATTTCAATTATGTTCCATTGTAGAAATCAATTCAAAATCCTTTGAAGTTCCACAGTTTTCCTAAGGCTCTGGTGGCAGCTCTTTGAGGAAACACTATTTAATAAACGTCTATATACAGTATATATGGGAAAAAAAGGAGTGGGGGGAAAAAAAGGGAAACAAATCCATTTTGTGACATGAATATGATATGATACAGTGTGCCATGGTGAGCAATTCCAGAGGGGATCTGTACATGTGCTTGTCATAAATGCATATATTTACATGTCATTAATTGATGGCACATCTATACGTGTTTGCGCACGGTTGTTTGCATAGCCTGTAACGTTCAGGCTCTTAACAACACGAGCTGTTTGGATTTTCTGCTGCTCAATGTGATGGATGTGATGCTATTATCTTCCGTATTATCTTCCCTCTTTTTACATATCACTGCTTTTCCATTCATTTCCGCCAACGACAGATGTGTGGCAAAACAGCGACAGCTCAACGTGTGTGTTTTTTCACTGCCCACAGATGCTTGTTATTGGTGTCATGAGTCCTTTTACGATGCCGACGTGAGGAGGCTTCGCTTGCAGATGATAAAACGGCAGCTCTTCTCCTTCGATGTTTGCACGCAGATCAACACAACAAGACATCAATGGCATAACCAGACAATCGCTTCTCCGCATCCGTCTTTATGTGGATCCATTTAACCCAGCTACATTACCGTGAAAGCTTGTCACTGTCGTTTTTAGCGCTCTGGTCACTTTATTAGATACACCAATTGATTGATTGATTGGTAGATTGGAGTTTATTTGAAACATGCAGTCGTAAAACAAGAACAGAAAAACAAATACAAAACAAAGGTCTAAAATATAAATATTCAAAATGAAAACACGTACTGGTATCCCAGAAGTAGGATGAAGTCAAAATTATCTAGATCTTAAACCTTGAAAATTACCTGAGATCAATTAATAATCAAAAATGGCCGTCCAAAATACATATGTTAAATAGGGATGTAATGTTAACGGCAATATCCTGATATCGCGATATTAAAACTGCTACAATATCATCGTCCTCATTTCACGATATTAAAAGCAGCACATCTGTTAAAAAAAAGTCCGGTTGATTTCCATTTGTGCAGTTCTAGCACCCTCTGCTGGCTGTTTTTGTTGTTGTTGTGAAATGTAATTTTCACAAAGCATGTTGTGGCCCTTCTATGTTTAAAATCCACGCTAATGGTCAGATGTAAGGGAACTTAATATGCTTGTGAAGTGAATCAATATGTGAAAGAAATCAATATGTGCGTGCTTCAATATTAAGTGTTATTAGAGATTGTAGAATATTTATATGCATTGTACAAAAGCACAATATTGTGGTTTTTTTTAGTATTCGTATGAGCATTTTTTTTTTTACAATATTGTGACTTTTTTTGGTATAACGCCAACCTCCCAATAATATCGTGATAATTATAGTATTGTGAGTTTCATGATGCTTAGATATCGTTACATCCCTAATGTTAAATATGTAAATATAAAACACCGTACATACATTGTGAAGCTTAATGAAGAAACTAAAAAAATATAGAAAAACGTCAAACTGCATTAAGCAATTTTTCTCAATTCATCATATACAGTAGCCCAAATTCCTCAAAATGAAGGACATGTAATCGCCGCTACTGTGAAAAACACCACCAATGTCAACATGTTCTATATAAAACTGAAACTCCTTTTTGAAAGACAAAGGACAGACAAACAACTACAAATCCATCCAGCGTAACAATCATAAAGCAGCGGTTTCGGTTTTGCTGCTACTGCCGTGGCCAGTGCTAAGAGCCAAGCTTGTCAAAACCAATCGCGTGCATACACACGAGACACAAGCGGGGACGGAAGACAATTTCTCCTTTTGCATAAACACTGTATGACTGCTGTAGGATGGCCACGTGTGCCCTTCCATGTCTATTCTGGCATTCAACATGAAAACATGATGACATAACAGATCACAGCAGTGACAAATACAGGCCAGATTAAGACAAAAAATGAATTTGTGGGATTAGAACAGTATGAAGGAGAAGACGGGACCCGATGGTGTCATCCAATTAGTCAGACATTATATTTGTATGTACACACCATAGTCAGGATCTTGGCAGGGAGGAGGGAGGATGGGCACCAGGGAGAAGAGCCAGACAGGCATGTAAGTCTGGCATGGAGGGTTTGGACTGGGCCTGTGAGCAGGTTCCAGCTGGAAGGACTAGTACCTCACCGTGCTGGCCCCCAAACCATTTGGAGTCGGATCATATCTGCATCTTATCTATTTTGCTTCGCCTCTCTGCAATTCCACTACAGATCCCTTGAGATTTGTGTTTCAAATGGGAAGGTATGTTGTGTTGAGGTCACACCAAAAGAAAAATACGGACATAAATGACAAATATATTCAATAAACCAAGGAAAAGGCTAGTCTAACTTTTGGACATTGTATGTGGCATTTTAACAAGATTTTTAAAAAAGGACCTGTGTTTTTTCCAAGGAAGAACATTTCTCATCGTGACCTACACGAGTAGCTTGAAAGCTGCTGCAGGCGCATGAAATCGCAAAGCACAACCGCAGTCTGTGAACGTCTCGTGTGTAGGGAGATGTCATTTCTCTGGCAAAGCTCGTCCAGTCTAATCCAAGAGATCTGAAACGTCTTCATTATTTTCGTCCCTCTGAACTACTGCACCCACAATGCACCGCCGCTTCGCAAATGAAACTGGGGCACGCCAATGCCTTAATAGAAAACAGTCAAACAAAGGTTGCTTGTCATCATTTGGCAGTCCTATTCTCGTTGTAGCGTTCTCAGGGCGCTCATTTATATCCTCCTGTGAACACTCGAGATGGTTCACTGCGACATTCAGAAACACATTTGACAAACAATTGTACAACTAGATATAGAATTGAAGTGAGCAAATCAACACTGGCGCTTTTGTACATTTGAATATGTTTGTAGTGTGAGCATTGAAATGCAAGAATGATGTTAATTTAAAGGTTATTTGTCTTGTGCAATATCTAGTGATAAAACTTGAGCAGACAAACCCAAATTATTATGAAATTTGCACTATAAATTGAGAGTTCTGAGACACGAAGATGCTTGGCTGATTTTTGGTCTTCTTCTTTTTGGCAACACTAAGGAACTTTCAGTTTATGCTGATTATGGCGGCGCCATATGGACAAAAGCGGTAATGTTATGCCTGATGGAAGACCACATTTCCCATGAGGACAAGCACATTGCGCAGTTTTCTTTTAGCCAATGTTGATCCTTGACTGTCATTTTAGCTTCCCTTTTCCTTTTTTGTCTCCCTGACAAAACTTTTAAGTTGTTTTACAGCTTCTGCCAGGAAATCAGTAATCGTGCGTCGACTCTTCAACTAGTTTTAAGTTGATGTTTCATCAGAAGAGTTATGAAAATATTTTATTAAGGTTGAAAAGTTCCTTAGTGCTACTTTAATGAATTAAAATGGGATTTTTGAGTTTTGGCTATGGTGGCGGCAAATGTCACAACAAGCAGCACTGATAGATAGTGAACAATTTTTTGAAAAACTACACCAAGTGCTTGCTTCAAGTTGTTTATTGCCACAACTTGTTGAAGTTTATTGTAAAACTATAAACATAAAACGGAGAATGAGTGTGCTATCTTAATGCTAACACAAAATTTAAAATGTGACAGACAGGCTAACAAAACTAGCATTGATGGTGTGATTTTTATAAACTTTTCAACAATTTATATTTCACCACAAATGTTAGTAATGCATGCAGGCAGAGCATATAACAATGCTCACAGATTCTTTATCCTCTTAGATAAACTTGAGACAACCTTCTTCTGTTTCATGAACAAATCGACTGAATGTGTTGTATGGCTATGTTTTATACTGCCCCCTGATGGCCAAGATGTACACACCAGCAGGAGCAGTACTATACCCATTGAACTATCATGATGTACAAAGTGTTTCTGCAACAAATTCTTTACATTTGACATGTATTTACATTTTATTTAATTACCCGAGCACTGAGCAACTGTGATATCATTTTCAGTTGACAGCAAGCGGCAAAATGGCCGCCCCTTGAAATGGATCAAAATGGGTGCATTTTGCTTCTTAATCCATATTCCATAAACACAATATTAATCAGATTAGCTAGGACAGTAGGCTACCACTGCTAGTGCTAAATATGCAGTAGACTACGTCATAGATAAGACTGATGAGTGATGACCATGCCAACATAAGCAATATAGGAATAATAACTGACATAGTTGAACATGTTATGTTCCTCAACACTACTGTGCAGCCACCGCAGGCTACACAATCTCGTCAGGATAGGAAAAAAAAAAACTCTTGGTGTGTCTCTAACTCCATTTCCACCTATTCATAAAATCCAATACTCTCCAGTGTAGAAAAGCATTCTGCATTTCCCAGCCATCAAAGCGGTGTTTCTGAGCAATTACTTTTGATCACAGCCCAGTTGGCCCGGACGCTGTTTATCCGCGTTGGCGGGGGAATTCAACAGGACAGCCGAGAGAGAGGATGGCTATTTCTTTTTCATGTGCAACGCGCCTTCGCCGGCGTAAACGTCTCCCTAAAGACGGCGGCGGCACAATGGCCCGGCGCTTGTGTTAATTAACGCGTACGCCTGTTGATGTTCATTAAAAAGCAGACAGACATCAGAAAAAGATCACATAGAGGGGAGTGCTGCGTATCGCAACGCGCCAAAAGATGCAGCGGCGTTGCTTGGAAGCAATTCGCAGGAGATTTATTTGAAGCATCCGCATTACAAGTGGGCTCATTAGACAGATGATTTTGCTTCTTCGCTATTTGCCCACGAAGTGCAAGTGCAAGTTTTCTGAATTTTGTGATTCACTTACTTCATGGGCTTGAACAGAGCTTGTCCGTAGTTGTGGAAGGTCATGATCAACTTGAGCTGGGTGCCTCCTGATTTCATGGCTGCAGGAGAGAGAAAAAAATTGCACATAAATGTCATGCGCAGCCACAGCTGTTTTTGGTAGCTGTCAAACTGGAAAAGCAATTTGGCAAGAATGCGGAACAAAAGCAATCATCCACTGACCACAATGAGCAATCAAAGTGGAATTGTGCGCACTTTGGACAAGTGGCATGAAAATAATAGGCGGGTACAAGTGGACCGAGTGATTTTGGGGGAAAGTAAGCAGTTTGGAAAAAGAACAACAATTCACATTGAGCGAAAGGGGAAAACGGTTCTTTGTTTTTAGTACGTTCAATGTAAAATAGATGGTGCTAACTTTTCAGAAGGATATGTTGTTTTTACACAACATAATAATAAAACAAATCCAAAACTAAATTAGACCACCAATACCAAAAGCTGCTAAATGGATCCTGAATGCACCTCATGAAAAACAACATTCACAAAATGTAATTTTATTTACATGTTCATTTTGTTCTAAGCTCAGTCTGACTGGAAAAGCAAGACATGTTCCACTGATCTGTACAGATCATACGAAAGACATGCCTCATTTTACACAGACTCAACTCTGGTCACTACAATCAAAAAGTATTATTGAGGAGAAATTAAAAAAAAATCACAGTCATTCTAAAAGTAACTCTTTGCCCACCCCAGTGTCATATCAAAGTGTTTGGCTCTTAATGGGCAGGCTTAGGGTGGATTTGTCCATTTATGACAACGGCACATTAACTTCAGCATCTCATCTCATGACAGTGACCTGCTGGCTAACCCTCGTATTAAATTAAGCCCCCTGTGGTGGACCCACTTAGTGACGAGGGGCCTTGCCAACCAACAGCCCACCCACTGCCAATGCCTAACTGTCGTTTATTTCCCGTCGTGAACATTTTGCACCATAGCTGCAGTCAGCAATGAGGTCTGTGGTGTGGCTCATTTTTTAAGTGGTAAAGATAATAAGTTAATCAAGTTGTATTTTTATATTTAGGAAAGGATTCATCCATCCATTTTCTTAACCTACTTGTCCTCACAAGGGTCACGGGGGGCGCTGGAGCCTATCCCAGCTGGCTTCGGGCAGTAGGCGGGGTACACCCTGAATTGGTTGCCAGCCAATCGCAGGGCACACAGAGACGAACAACCATCCACACTCACAATCACACCTATGGACAATTTTGGAGTGTTCAATTAACCTGCCATGCATGTCTTTGGAATGTGGGAGGAAACCGGAGTACCCGGAGAAAACCCACGCAAGCACGGGGAGAATATGCAAACTCCACCCAGGAAGGCCGAAGCCCGGACTCGATCTCACGTCCTCTGCACTGGGAGGCAGTTGTGCTAACCAGTCATCCATCGTGCCGCCAAATGGATTCATAAATGATTTTTTTTTTATTCTAAAGGATCTCTTTTAACTTCTAGAGTAGAGCCTTCAATTCATCCATCCATTTTCTCTGACTTATCCAGGTCATTGTTTTAAAAGTGAATACATTGTGAAAATAGGAATTTAGAGTAACATTTACAATCAGCAAACAACATATAACAGCAGTTTTTTGGGGGGTAATTTCCAGCCAGCCTAACTTGAGCTAATCTAGGCTGAACATTGTATTTTTAAGAGAGACCACTATTTTTACTACTTTAGATTGGTTACTAAATTGTAAAAAAATAACAGACGCTGACTGGACTGACCAATTGCGTGGATTTGTGCACAAATACTGCATGACATTGACCAAATTTGGACATACACTGCAAGAGGCTTTCAGTCATAAGTGACGAAATGTGAGGTCATTGCACAAGCCTGCAAAATAGTACTCATTTTCACCATGATATCACCAAGTTGTAGCAAAACCGGCAACCGCATGCTAACCTTCGACCCCCTCACAAGTTCTTAACCTGATTGAAAAGAAAAGGGATGAGCTCCTCTTGTTTGTTGAATTGGTTTATTTACTCTCTTTTGCCAAAAAAGTTTAAAAAATGAAATTAAAATAAAAGACTTGAGCAGTTATGCTATCAGCTAACAATTTTTTTAACTCATTCCTTCCCAGCCATTTTCACTGAATCAAACCCCCTTTGCTCCCGGCTGTTTTACTGGATTTTGACTGATTTTGCAAGGCTAGGAATATTGTGTTCTATTGCTATAAAAACATGAAACTTACCAAAAGAAAGATTAGTTTCTTCTTTCATCAGGAAAAAAAAGTATATTTGTATTTGTTTCCATTTTGCAGCAATTAGCATTAGAATATAGCTAACAAACAAACCTGTTCAAAACAGAGCTTTTTTAAAACATGATCCTAGTTGATCTCTTATACTGCTGCCACCTGCTGGTCGTTTTTTGTAATAACTACCATTGCTTAAAGCGACCTCTTCAGGTCAGAGGCTGCATCAAAAAGCTTTAGCATAAAACAACATAATAAACGTCTAAATACGTTTCTGGGACCATGGCAAATATAGCATTTGTGTACGTTTTTGGGACAAATGAGATGACTATGCAGTAGGGATGTTCAATACAACTTTTTTTTTCTGACCGATACCATTAGGAGTATTCACTTGAGTACATAACAATACAGACTACCAATAGCACGAGTGTTTTTGATGCATCCAATGTTAATTTGAAGACTTTTTTGATGATTGGCCGGTGTCAAACTGCCGCACTGTAGCGCCAACTACTGCCTTGGAGGACTTACTTTATGCGAGTTTTTTTTTCCCCTTTAAGTATTGCTGGCTGGTATTGGTAGCTTTCATGAGTACCCGATACATTGAAATAAGGCTGATATCATACCAGGCATCAATACTTTACCATATTAAAATACCCACACTAAATACATCATAGTTATAGTAAGTTCAACCATTATTTTGTTGAGTTTGCATTATGAACATTTTTTGTGCCTGGAAAAAAATTCCCCCCTATTAAAAACCTCTTGGACTGTACAGTATACTCCAGCGTATTTAGCTCATCCAAGCAAAAGAAAAGCCAACAGGTCAAGCCACAAGGCAGATTTGTTGAGGGCAGGTCAAGTAGATGGTGCCCTTGTGTAGCGTCATCAAGTTGAAGATTAAACTCTGCCACAACAACACATCTATAAACCCTTGAGAGAGAGAGATTTCACATGTGAGTTGGGACGATACGACCCTGTGCCGCAATTGGAAGCCACAATCCTCAAGGAAATGTGACCTCAATTCTATGCTCTGCGCTGCTCGCTTTTTGTTGTTTAATCGAAAAGTACAAAAAAATAAGGTAATCCCCTCCTGCGGTGGAAAAATCCCAGCAAAGCTCAGCTTACTGTATTGTTTTGTGGCTTGACATGCAATGTCATGTCATGACATGACCACATCAGGAAACTTCAACAGGACACTTTCCACTCCAAAAGCCATCTGTCTTAGTATGAGAGCGGTAATACATGTGTTTCCGTTGACCCCACTATCCATCTTCTGCTCCGTGTGTCTCCAAATTAATCACAGCCGCCCCGCCTTCTTTTGCAACACCTTCGTGTTGTCTGGCCTTTCGGAAAGCTCCAGGCATCGCCCCCTCCGCTGCAATCAGATTCATGTTCTGATGATAAATCCGGCGCGCTTCCACCTGTGACGCGTCACGAAAGAGCACCTATGATTTATGAGCCTCATCCGAGCCGGAACAAAAGGCAGACACAGAGCCAGCGCTCGGGAGTGCAACTTGAGGGCAGATAAAGCAACATTAGCCCCAGGAGAGGCTGAAGCCTTGTACTCTCTTTGCTTTGCCGTGTCACCCAGACAGATAAGTGGTGCGCGCGCGTGTGTGTAAAATTAAGGAGTGCATTCGCTGGAAATGAAAGCATGCAGGCACTCACTAGACTGCATTCTGTATAGGTGTGACTCCAGACAAATGTATGTGGGTTTTTTTACGTCAATTAAAATACAGGAACAACTTGTGCAAAAAGGCAGTTTGAAATGATTATACGCCAGAAGCAAGGTTGGACTGGCACAAAAAAATAACTAAAAAATCAGCCCTGACATTTTGGCTTAGGCTCTCTTAGGCTTTGACTCTTGCCTGACATGTAGTTCTGCCATTGATGTTAATTGATGATGTTTCAGTTTGCTATCTATATTCGAAATGAATTAATGGCTGGTCCCTCTAAATTGTGATCCGGTCTCTTGGGGTAAAATGAAGGAAAATAATAATTAAAAAGCACTACATCAGCCCCAAAAGAGGCTGGCCCAGCGAGCATCTGCCCTGTATGACAGATGGCCAGTCCAGCCCTGGCATTGGGTTTATATGTGAATGGACAGGGAGAGTGTGATGATGTGACAAACTAATTGATTTGGTTTCACAGCTTAAGAATTTTGTCAGTCTGTGTTGATTTGAGCGGGGATCAACTATTGTACATTAAAAATGGATTTTGCCAGTCATTTGAGAGCATTTTGACTGATCTTTCAGAATAGTATTCTGTGACAATTTAAGGCAAATCTCTTCTTTTGCCTGAAAACAGTTGGTTTCTAGCTTGATCTATTCTTTAGTTACCAGCTGTAGAACAAAGTTTAGGTTCACCAAAACCCCCGGTTCCTGACCAAAAAGCTGAGAAAATTAGCTTTTTGTGAGAAGAAACATGTCAAGCAGAATAGTGACTTTGATGGTAATATATATATATATATATATATATATATTTGCTTTTGCTCAAACTAGTAAACAACAAAAACAAGTCAAAGAAAGGGCTTTTGATGATAAAATAAGGATCCAGCCATACTAGGGGTGTAACAAAAAACAATTCGAATTGGAAAATTGGTTTGATTTAAAAGACCGCTTTAAAACACTTTGCCACGTTATCCAAAAACAACCCCGACAGGACCAGACGATTTCGAGCATTTTAATTCATTTTTCAAGGCAAACAGAATATTGTGTGCTATGACTACATAAATATGAAATTGAATAAACATGAACGATCGCGTTCCATTCTTTCATTAGAAAAATAAAGTATGTTTCTACCTTATTCCGTTCTTTAGTGATCACCATTTGAAAATCGTTTTTATGAGTGACATTGAGCGAAAATTGAAAAGATAAGGAGAAAACAAGCTTTTTGTGAAAATATCAATTTTCTGCACAACAGTGACTTTGACACTAATATTTTTTGTTGAGTGACACTCTGTGAATTAGATTTAATGTGACAAAGGCTTTGATCATTCACATCCTTATAAACGTTCTATTTCATCAGATTCGTCATGTTTCATTGTAACTTCATACTACCGAGAGCCCATTGAAAAGAGATACAATGCTGCCATCTGCTGGCCATAGTTAGTGGGTGTTTTTTTTTATTTCACAAGCCCATTGACTAAGGCAAACGTCAATTAACGTTTTTGGCGGCATTCATTTAGATTTTAGTATACATCATTAAATGTTTTTGGCGGTAAAACAGTTAAAATATATCATAATATATATGGAATCCTCTTTTATTTGAGAGATACAACATATTTGAAGGAGATGCCAAACTTACAGGAGCCTAACTGAGAAGTTCATTCATATTGTAAAATACAACAAGAAACTCATTGTATCATACCTGCTCAAAATGAGCCATACCATTTCAAATCCAATCGTAATCCCACCGAATCAAGCCAAATAGAATCTTTTCACTTTAAAATTGAACCATCCTTGAATCGTACCACACCCCATTACCGAGATACTGTCAAAACGTTTTGTATTGGAAAGGTGCTGACCCTCTTAAAGGCACTGTGAGTAATAAGTGACCACTAGATGCATAGATAGCATAGCATAGAATGCAGCCACAGCGCATACATTTAGAAGCACGCACACGACGGTGGGTCAGAGGGACAGCAGTCCGCAAGCATACCACCAAATATTATTTTGCGTGAGTAAACGAGCATCTCGGCGAGTGACGGCGACTTGGCAGCCAGTGTGAAGCCCAGCAAGCGATTCCAAAAGATCCAGCGAGCCGGATTTAGCCAGAGCAGCTAGCGAGATTTAGTCTGAGCCATGGGCTGGAGTGGCTAACCAGAGCGGCTAGCGGGAGAAGCTAGTAAAAAAAAAAAAGCTAGTAAAGCAGAACGTGACAAGAGATAAGAGCCCGAATCACGGGATGCAACGATGACAACCTACAGGCCCCAGCTGTGGAAGGTAAGCGGCAGTCCACCCATTGGGTAAGCACCACCCGGCCTAACTATGTTCGCCAAGTTGTCCTTTGTGCATCCCTAGCAGGAAGATAGCGGCGAAACTTGGCAGCCTCTTGTAAGGTGAGACTCCAGTCATGTAATATAATCAATGAATAGTAGATCAAAAAAATTTGTTTTAATGTATGTTGATGTGATGGAACATAAATTTGTTTGCATATTAGTGAAATCAAGAGTTTTTTTTTAATTGAATGAATTATTATTAGTTCAGCACTAGATGGCGCTAAAAAAACTGTATTTTTAATCCTAACGATAAATGATGCTGATGATTATAGGTGGGGGGGGATTGTCTAATGCTACGTTCAGACCAAGCCGAAAATAGCGCGACGCTACGCTGGTCTCGCGCTTGTTTGTTCGCGGGGTTCTCAATGGGATTTGTTTCGCTCCGCGCCGCTTCGGCAGGTGGTGCTAACTTTATTGTAGCACTGCTAGCTGGCTTCGACAATTAAACAAACAAACTCACCAGATTAGCCAACCTTTACGCTTCTTCCTCCAACCAATCTCCTTTTTGGCCCGGTCCCGGTACACGTAACTCGCCGTGTCGTACAGCTCCGGGTGTCTGCAAACTGCGACGATCAAGCTATCCTCCATTGCTATGCTACACGTTCTGCAACCGCTTCCTGTGTTTCGTCTGTGACGTATTTGGTGACGTGGACTATCTCGTTACCGATTGGCTGTCGCTGACGCGAGGGCGTCAAAAGTTTAATTCAACCAACGGCGGCGAAATGGGCGAAGTAGCGAAATGATCGCCGGAAACAGGCCAAACGCACCACCCGGCACGCCATCGCGCGAAAATTAGCATATTCGCCAATGTTGAAAAATATTAACTTTCTTCGTTTTTCGCATCGTGGCCTGATAGGCTGAAATATGTGCCACATTGACTTCGGGGATGGACTACGTCATACACAGCATCCTGTCGTCACCTGCGTGCAACAACACGGGCAGCCACTTAATACCCCCGTAAAAAAATGTATCGGGTACAACGCATGTTTTTCAATAAATACATAAAAACACACGTGGGCTTTGTTTTGAAACAAGAAAAAAGTATTTATCGCGGAGAAGCAAAATAAAGTTATAATATCCCACGGCAGGGGATGCAATTTTTGTACGGGGGTATATACTTTTGGCACGACAGCGGAACACTTCCCCCTATTTTGGTGTGAACATAGCATAAAGTGCTTCTGACTTGTTCCAGTGTGCTTGTGTAGCGTAATCCGTTTCCAATGATATCTATTATTTATTTATCCCACGGAGTTCTGTCCACCGGCTGCGTTCTCTGTGTATCTGACGAGTCACGTCGATGTGTGCACGTCGGTAGTTTTGTTATCTGCTATTTTGCACATCATTTAAAAAAACAAACAAAAAACATTCTGGCTGCGCAGCGACTTTTATGTCAGGGAGTTCCGGCAAGAAATTCTAGCCACTTTCACCCCTGAGCATAATGCAAGTTTGCCTCAAATCCATAATTAACAATTTTAAAAGTGACACCCGGGAGCAATATTTGGCCACTTCTGCGTTTTCTGCATGGACATAATCAATGGAATAATTGATAAGTTAATACATTTTTTAAAAGATTTCTTACAGCCCTAGTGATGAGGTTTATGTTGCCATGTACGTAATATTTCACACGCATGCTAACACATGCACACAAACTGTATGTCGTTGGCTCCCTCCCATTGCAAGGTCTAACAACAAAGCAGCATCGGCCAGCCAATTATCTATGAAGTGCACACAGAAGCTCAGCAAAGGATGTAACAAGAGCATGAACGTTTCACCCACACATGAGCGTCACTCCTTCCCAGTGTTGCTCTCTCGTGTCAACATCAAGTTGAATTGCTGCAACATCTTTACTCAACAGCATCCTGTTACTGCAGCTTGTGCGCCGACTTCATTAGACAGCCTTGCAAGGTTTGGCTTTCCCTGCTAGACTCACCCACGCTGGTGATCTTCTGCGTCACCAGGTCCAGGAGCAGCGCGTCCAGCACCGGGTTGTGTCTGGCGTACAGCTCGTAGCGGTTGATGCCGATGTGGAAACGCAGCCAGTTGGGGTACAACTCGGCCGTCGTCTCTGCCACTGGGGCGCTCTCCTCATCCTGCACGTTGCCGTCTTCAGTGGGCCTGGACAAAAAGGAGGATGAGAAGAGAGAAGTCAGACTTTTGATTTACCTCGGCATTGGCATCCAGTTCTCTTTTTCATGCTTCCACTAAACAAGCATAATCGAATAACAATGCAAGGTGATGAATCAGAGACTTTGTGACCGGAAAGGAGATGTAATCACAAGGTAATGAATCAGAGGTGTCATGACTATAAAGAAGATGCAAGTGGATCAAATAAAGAAACTTTACAAAGGAGTTAGTAGTTAGACACTTTTGCTGATTTAGCGACCCCCAAATAACCGCTGCAACAAAATGCAGGTAACTAGTGATGTTTTTCGGGAGTGATTTGATGATTTTCATCTCAAAATCAGTAGAGCTCCTCCTCGGACAAAACAAGGTCTTGACAAAAAGGCTCTCAAAAGCTTCTTTGTTGTTGTTGTAATGTACTATACATTTAATTGTAATTATCAGTTAGTTGGGTTCCTGTTTGATAGAGCAAAATTAAGCCGAAGTATCATATAGACAAGGAATGGATGGATGGATGGATGGATGGATGAACTTTATGAGTGAACACATGGACAAATGGATGGATATGGACATATGGATAGAAGGATGATTAATACAAAATAAATAAATACAATTATACAAAAATAAATTTATGGATGATTGTAGCTGGGGTTATAGTTATAGTAGATCAAACTATATGGACAGGTGAAGACAGACAGACAGACAGAAAGACAGACAGAAAGACAGACAGGATGAGAGATGGAAAGATTAGAAAGATATTAGAGTTAAAGTAATTTACCATCCTTGTTGGTCAGTCGCTTTAGGATAAAATCTGATATCCGTGTTTACGTTAAACAAAGTGTCCCGCTCCGTCAGAGGCGGAAGTCCAATCCGATACAGAGGATGCTCAAAGAGATCCACAAGTCGGGATGCACCGGGACCGGGTCCGGCCACCGTCCGACCCCCGTTCGCCTCGCCAATGAGCGGCTTGTGCTCATCCGCCTTCCCCGCCGAGACGTCGGCGTCCGTCCTCCTCCGGTGGGACTCCGCAGCTCGCTGGCCGGTCCCCGCGCTCTTCTCCCGAGACTGCAGGGTTGTGTGGTTGGAGTTGGGCTCGCTACTGAAATCCTGAAGAATTCGCAGCGTGTGCTTGTTGGGCCACGCGCCGGCGTCGGCCGCCGAACTGACACGCTGCTGTTTGGCCCAGCCCGGCGACTCCGAGCCGGCGTGGCGGGCGCACTGGCAGCCGCTGTCCTCGCTGTCCGCTCCCGACGTCCTCTTCTCCAGTTTGGGCAGCAAGTCTATCATGATGTGCACCGTGCACGCCACGAGGAACACCGTGAGGAGCAAGACTCTGAATTTACGAAACATGATCGTTCTTTGTTGTTTTGGTCACTAAAAATCAGCTTACGCGCACCTTACACTGGCGTCAACTGGATTCCTTGCTCGGGTCAAAAAGTCCATCGTGTTATTTAATCTACAACAGTCCAAGTAGTTTTAACTAAACAGGTGAATGGTCCGAGACATCGTCCAGCCTCCGCGTTCACATATATGTGATCTTAATCCATTGCGCTAGTAAATTCTAATAATAAAAACAGATACAGTCCACAAAACAAAGTAGTCCTGTAAAAGATAAAAAAGGATGATGATATTCCGTGTAAATAACAGCTGATCCGCTCGGATGCTGAGCAGTCGTGAGCTTGACCGAAGTCAGCGACGTTTAGAGCGGCCGACAGGTGCGAGCATCCCCCTCAAGCCTGGAGGTCTTTCCGCTGCCTTGTCTCCCTTCCAAGTGTGCATCCTCCGTGGATGTGTGGAATTATAGGAACGAAGCCTCGTGGAGTCCAGCCTCTGTGGTGTCATGAGGAGGAAGCGATTGGCTGCACATGCAAGCGGCGCTTGTGACATGCACAACACCAGCTCCCACACAGGAAAGCCTTGCAGGCTGTACCGCTGACGGCCGCCACCAGAGAACGCTAACACGCCCAAGACTACATTTATTTCAAAGTAAATGTCATCAGAAAACTCTACTTAAATAGCAGCATATATTATAGAGCTATATTGTACTATTCTATGAAAATCTGTATGTGGTCATTCTCATAGGGTTTCTATAAGAATGACCACATAGATTTTCATAGTAACTTGGGAAACAAACGAGACAGATGTCTGTCAAATACTAATTCCTAATGGTGAGATACAAAATAAAATAACAAATTCGAATTGGGTCATTTCATTCGGTTCCATTTCGGCTCGCAAATGGCCATTCTTTGAATAGCTCTTTTTTAAATTTTCATGTTCAATTATCTAGCCACGTTGTAATAATGTGGATTCTAATTCAAATATGGACAAAGAATATGACATCAAAATAATAACACAACACTATACAGTTGATTAGATTTTCCAGAATATGACAACTTATTCCATAATGGAAGTAAAATGGCTTCAATAAAACATTAAAACCTCAAAAAATGTTTCTTCCTATTCAGGTTATCTTTCATCTGTAACCATTAATCATCTTCGCTTGTATTACAAGCCTCCTCCCGAGCTATTATTTGGTATTCGCAGCAAACACAATCTTCAGAGTAAATCAATTAGAAGTGGATTACTTGGAGATTTGAAAAGAAAATCTATGTAATCAGTTTGCCTTGTGACACGCCCACCGAATTATGCAGCGGCTTTCAGCTCAGGTGCACAGTCATTTTATTGTTGCGCTTGATTTGATCAAAAGCAAACAAAACAATGTCTTACAGCTAACAAGCCATCAAGTCACTCCTATCGAATGTGTGATTGATCCTATTAAACACAACATTCCGTAGCTTTCTGAAAGCATGGATCGTATGATTGGCTTCAGCTCAAAGACGAATACAATCTAACGCTGAGGAAATCTGCGCCACTATGATGCACTGTATTGCTGCAATCATCAAACTTAAAGTAGCTTTCTGCTCCTTAAATCCAATCCTGAAAAAAACTTGCTCCAAACTTGGATGAGAGTTTAGGCCACACATTTTGCAAGTCTGGATACATTACTATTGATTATGAAGAAAGGACATCATTCATCTCTTAAAAGCAAATGAAAGATTGTGCGGCATTTAATTTTTTTATTTTTTATTGATTTGGACTTACCCATAGTAGGTCGGTTGTTGGTTAGAATGCATTCCTGTGATTAATATTAATATTTAAATAAAATAGAGTGTAAGCTCAATTGTCATACATAATGTGCACCAGGTTACTGGCCAACCACCCATTTCTTTGTATTTAGATTTCCATTCCCATAGAAGATAATGAAAATCTAATTAATCTATGCAACACTCAAACTGCTGCCATCTTAAAAACCTTTTTAACGTTCATTAAAAATAATGTTCACATGTAATTCCTTTTTTTTTTTTTTTTTTTTTTTTTAAATGTCTTGCTTAGAAGGCTGCAGCCATTCGCAGTTCATTTGAGTGGAGTGCTGAAATTGACACAAAATTGCTGCTTCAAACCAAAATGGCTTGATTTCTGAGAAGGGTCCTTGAGACTTTTAGAATTGAGCTCCGCTACACAGCAAAATCGCCAGTGTTAGATTAACACTGAAAGTGTTAAATCTAACACTAGAAAAGTTTATATGTGTCCACACCAATGAGTGTTAATCTGACACTTTTCAAAGTGTTTCTCTTTTTCACACTTAACCAGCGTTACTCCAACACTGCATAATGGTAAAAAATATCTACACTGGTAAACAATGAGTAGTTTTGAAAGTACTCTGCAGTAGTGTCAGTGTTAAACATTTATTTCTGCCAAACTACACTTAACTCTGGTGTTTAAACACTTATGAGTGTATTGCACGAGTGTCAGTGTTAACAATTTAACTCAAGCGACATTTTACTCTAGTAAATGGTACTTCCTTTATATAGCATTTTTCCTCCTTACAAGGCCCTCAAATTGCTTTACATCTTTTATTCTTAATTTTATTTTTTTTATTTAACCAGGAAAATCCCATTGACATCCGCAGATCTCTTTTTCAAGGGGGTCTTGGCCAAGAGGCGCACCACAACACAACACAACACAACACACAGTTAAAACACTAAATAAAAAACAGCAACAGGTTAATGACTTCATTTCCAGGTCCTTTAAAATTTTGACTACCTATTCACCTGATGGCGTAGCATCAGGAGGTTCAGTATCTTGCTCAAGTATACGTTGACATAGTCACAGTGGCCTGGGATCGAACCCATGCTCTCAAGGCGACCACTCTACTGCTGTGCCACGCCACCCTGACAACAACAACTGGATGTATCGCTATTGAAAAGTCGACAGTGCGATGGAAAATTGGAAAGTTTCTCCTTCACCAGAAATGAGGGCGTGGTCAATTTTAACACTCAAGGTAGTGCTATTCAGGTTACACCCAACATCCACCGCAATACTCAAGGATCATTTACTCTGACAGTGTAACTTTTTATCCTAACAGTGTTAAAATAACACTGCTTACTGCATATTTGATCCAACACTGGAAATTTAACACTGAGCGATTTGCTGTGTACAAAAGGCTGCTAAATGTCATGTCTGTCGGTGAAACTGCTGTCAGTGGATTCATATTGTTTTTTTAAGATGGCTCTACAAAGTCACTTTTGTAGGGTTAAATGATGAAAAATAGTGTACGTCAATTTTCACCGGGGATACATGCGCTTTCAAAAATGGATGAGCTTTCCAGCATGTTGCGGTGATTCAGGATATAAATAAACAACCATTCCACCTAATCAGCCATCAAAAATGAACAAAACGCTTACCCTCGACACAGTTGAAAGAAATCATACATTTGTGGGGAGACGATGGAAAAGCATCATTTTTATGGCTGCCTTCCATAAAATCCCAAATACTCAAGCCCCATTAGGCAGTTTTATGAGCCGCATGATTTGTGAACAGCTAATTCCAAGTTGAGAAGCAAATGACTACGCGCGTGTCAGAAACACACAAGTTATAATGGAGGAATAATTTGAACCCAGCAACAGCAATAAACATTTTGTTTGACAAACGGCCCGTCACTGGACTCACTTGGCACGGAGACAGAAGGAATGATGGGCTCCAAGTCGCCTGCAACACAAAAGGAGAAAGTCAGGATGTGTCTGTGCGTGGGTGCATTAACTTGACAATGAAATGAGCTGGAAATTAACTTTTTATTATTATTATTTTTTTTTACGTGGGACACAGCAAGAAAAGAGGCTTAAAACATAGAATTGTCTTTAGCCTGATGAAGTCAAATCTCAAATTTTGTCCCACCTCACAAAATACTGGACTGTACAATATTAAAATACAGTAATGTAGGGGCCTAAGTGATCATAAAAAAAAAAAGCAAAATTCTTTATCATTGGAACTCAGGATTTCACTCAACCATTTTTTTCCCATCCTTAACTCATTCACTGCCATTGACGGCTTTAGACGTCAAAAATTCATTAGAACTATTTCTGTTTAACATTTTTTCCCACTTTTGTTAACAAGAGTATGAAAACCTAGACATTTTTTAAATAATCTTTTTTTTTGTTGAAAAAAAAGAACAAATTATTAAATATTTGGGGCGTCAGGTGATTAATTTTTAATTAATCGCATGGCTTCACTAGTTAACTCACGATTAATCACAAATTTTCTATCTGTTCTAAATGTAAAATATTTTTTTCCCTAGGTTTTCATACTCTTGTTAACAAAAGTGGGAAAAATGTGAAACTAATAGAAATAGTTTAAATGAATTTTTGACGTCTATAGCCGTCGATGGCAGTGAATGAGTTAATTGTAAGCCACTGTATATTACATTGTGCACATGTTGAAACACTAACTGCTCTTTAAATATAGGAAAAGGTAAACATACTTATCTAATGATGCAATTAAAATGTAATGCACATAAGTTAAATATAAAAATGACTCAAATGTTTCAAAACAATCCATTCTTAAACAATTGAATGTAAATCTATTGTGCCGTAGCTACTTATATTAAACACCTGTACTAAAAGGTAAACAATGTAGTGAATGGACAGTACATGAAAAGTACCACACAAAGTAAGAACAAAAATACAAAAACAAAATAAAGTACCGCGCTAAAAATGAATCAGGCTTCATGCTAAAGCTTCATTCTAATATGTTGAACAAAAGTGTATGTTTGAACTGTAGTAAATTTGATTTGCATTGAATTCAGTGATTGTTTTGCGTACCACTAGAGGAGTGGTATTCGTACCACACATTGGGGATCAGCCTGGGTGCACGTCATGACTAAAATTTGAACGTAAAATTGACTTCATTATATTTCCCAGTTTCAATTACCGGGTGCTGGGATTTGAAATTGGAATGTGCCCACTATATTACTATGGCGGCTCATAGTCTTTTTAATACGTAATATGAATTTGCAATAGAAAAGTGTCAGACGAAGTATATTAATGTTTGATTTTGCCAATCACAGCGAGGCGCAGCTTGGGAATAATGAGACGAGTGTCGCGGCGCACTGCATTGCGGAGGCCCCCGCTGCGTTGATCACTTTATCTCAAACACTCACACGCTAAATTGAGCTCCGGGATTTTCAATTAGGTGCAAATCGAGGGTGACCTTGAAAGTCGAGACGCTTGTTTGGGGGAGACGAGCCACACGCGTTGCAAGTGCACTTTTTGAACCCATTTCAACTGGTGGGAAGGCAAGGTTTTAATTACCTGGAAATGGGAGTGGATGTGAGCTGGGTGACAATTTGCTCTTATATGAGCCAAAGCACTCCTGAAGGGAAAAAAACAGAAATGACGCAACGAGGGATAAATGAGCTACACAGGGTGAAATCATGTTTTCCCAAAATATGCTGGTCGAACATAACTTTACATAAGTCATGCAAAGAGTTGAATAACAATTTAGGAATGAAGACACTAAATTGCAGTGCCTTTGAGGTTTCCAGAGACCACAACACTGGATCGTTTCTTTGAGCGCTGAGAAAAAAGTAGCGCATTATTATTACAGACAACTGATCAAGTAGAGAATATCAGCTCAATGCATTCACTTTATTCAAATATCCATGAGCCATTGATTCAGTGTTACGATTTATAGTTTATACTAGTATAGGTTAGTGTGTTGCTTAAATAAAAATACCTCATCTTAAACTTATATACCACTACCTTTTATGCAGTTGCCTCTTATTAGCTAGGATGGTTATTGACCATTAACTCATTCACTGCCATTGACGGCTATTGACGTAAAAAATTAATTTGAACTATTTATATTAATTACAATAAAAAAAAGTTTTTATTGCCTGACACGATTAAAGAAAAGAAAAGATTATTAAAAATTAGGAGCGTCAGGTGATGACATTTTTTTAATCGTAATTAATTGCATGACTTCACAAGTTAACTCACGATTAATCACATTTTTTATAGATCTTCTAAATGTACAATAAAAAATTCTAGGTTTTCATACTCTTGTTAACAAAAATTGAAAAAATGTTAAACTGATAGAAATAGTTAAAATTAATATTTGACGTCTATAACCGTCAATGGCCGTGAATGAGTTAATTTAATTTAATTTACAAAGAAGTATTTGTTTTATACCTTTATGATTTGCAGTAAATTAATATATATTCTATCAACTAATTCGGACCCCTTCAGACCCATAGATGGTCCCAGTGGACATGACATATTCGCTTGTCTAAACCAATAAAATGCATAATTTGGATGATGTCAACACTTAATGGTTAATTATTGGATCTTAGCTAACCAATCACAATCGCAAGTTGATTTGCACGATGTTCAAGTTAAAAATGCTGCATATAAGCTTGGTAAGTTTACAACACGTTACAGACATATTATCCTGGCGTCCACTATAACAACTAAAAACATTAGATAACCCCCCCAGAATTTTCCATGTTGTTCTTATGTGGGAAAAGATTCAAAATCAGCACAAAAAAAAAGAAAAAATAAGAAGTTTTGCCCAGCAGAAGAAATGCGGGTCTGAAGGGGCTGGTAGAATAAAGAATAAAAATGGTTTATTTTGTTTGACAATATCAGAGAGGTAATAATTTAACACGATGTACTGGTGTATCTTTTTTCACCTGTAATGAAAAAAACATATTTTCTGGTATCCATTAAAATTATTTGCTCCAAGAATGAATGTTAATGTACTACATTTGAACCTTGGGAATGAACTCGGAAAACAAAAAGTTCTACGGGCATGTGCATTTTTGCAACAAGGGGCACAAATACAAATAATTAATATGAAACAAATCAACAGGGAGGTAACCCCAACAGCGATATGTTCCGCCCATGCACGGGCAACTCCGGCCACTTTACTGTTATTATCCTCCAATCGGCCACTCATTTTTTTATGATGCTTCGGAACATATTGGAGACTGCCCTTTATGACTTCTGGCACCTTCGGGAGTTATTTTTTACATTTGATTTTACCTACAACTTTGTTGATATCAGTTGACGGCCAATGAAATGATGGATAAATATGCAATCCAGTGTATCAATGATCAATTTAAATGCCATCAATATTCAGGTTAAAGTGAAAATTCAGTTTCTGACAGCTTCGGAATAACCTGTTAAGATGTGTGAGTAGCCTGAGTTACTTCCCTATTGACAATTCCTGGCTTGTGCCACTTTATATGCTAGTCACAGGCAAAAACAATACAAATATGGCAGTTGTTTTCATCGCCTAAGGTGCGTTGCATTGTGGGTAATAACAGAAATGCCCGAATGTTCAGGATTGTCAATATATGCTAATGTGATCGATCCCCATCTAAACCGTGACACACCGATAGCAATTTCTGCTTCTAATATTCTACCATAAATAAAGATTATTAAAGGTCTCATATTATTCAACTTTTCCACATACTAAAATAGTTAAATGTGTAAAAGACGTGTCTGTGACATGCATTCGTCAAAATTGACTTTGGATCTAATATTTTTGCTGTCCTTAAATCAGCCAAAAAACACTCTGTTCAAAACAGCCCGTTTTAGGGGTGTGTCACTTTTATATAAATAGCTGCACCAGGCCAAGCCTAGGCCATACGCTACTCTCTCCAAGGGGCTGTGATTTGGGCTCCGCTAACCATTTGCTAACGTTGTGAATGAAAACGACTCGGCCATAGCGAGCAGAAGCAGTGTGGTACAACCGTACCAATTTCAGCCAGACAGACATGTCTTTAACACATTTGCATAAGCAGCCAGCTTCTCGAATTTCTGTGGGCGTGACACTAACCCGAGAGGGCGGGGATCGAGTGCACTTCCGTGTGTTTTTGACGTCACCAAGTCACGAAAGTTTAATTTGCCTGTTTGAAGCACACATTTTAGAAAGGAGGAGAACGCTAAAGAAGTCGCGGGCAGACTTTTTTCATATCTAGTTGGATTGGAGACAGGCCGGGGATGCATATTATTGATAGAAAACACCACTAAAGTGCATTTTCATGCTATGAGACCTTTAAATTATTTTCATGTCACCCCCCGAACAACGTAGTCACGACGGTTTCCTCCTCACTCCAAAAGTGTGTTGCTGTGCTGCGTCCAACCATTTTTGTTTATTTCTGTGTATTTCCAGTCAGCAGTGCGCTGGACATTGGCTGCTTTTTTAGATTAAATGTTGTCACAGCTCCATCTATTGGCCAAACAACACAAGCACATCATTTTGAGTGACCTCAACATTGAACAGCATTTATTGTTTCATGAGAAAGTTCAGTACGTTTCGGTCAGTGTGCTGGAGTCCATAAATAAAAAACTTGACGTCCTCGGCCTCATCCTCGAGGACGTCAAAGAATTAAAAGTAAGTATGGAATTTATCAGTCAGCAGGTAAGTGTCCTTAAACAGGAAAATGCCGAGTTACATTCTACACTCACGACTGTTTCAGCCGAGCTGGAAACTATGAAAAAAGAAAATAAAACGCTAAAAGAAACAGTTTTAGATGTACAATCCCGCAGTATGCGGGAGAATTTAATATTCTCAGGTATATCTGAGAATACCTCTGATAACCCAGAGGTTGAGATAAAAAAATTTATGACGAATTCATTAAAAATTCCTCAGGAGACGGTAAATAACATCTCTTTTGACCGGGTACATCGGCTTGGAGCCCGTAGAGGCAACAAACCCCGTCCTATTATTGCAAAGTTTGAACATTTTAAACAGAAATTATTTGTTAAAAGTAAAGGACGGGAACTTAAAGGGACCTCATTTGGAATGAATGATCAATTCCCGAGAGAGATCAATGAGCGGCGAAAGGTACTGTTTCCTATAATGAAACAAAATAGGCAGGAGGGTAAGCGGACTACGATAGCCGTTGATAAGTTATATATCGATGGCCAACTATTCCGGAACCCCAATTCCACTCCCTGGCTGTTCTAATTAGCATTGGTGGAACTAAACTTAGTTTGATTACTAGGTGTATACATATACTGTATATGTGGTTATAAAACCAAAAACATGAATACTTATTATGTTTAGGCTATATTATAAATATAATATTAATACACAACTATATCTAAAGTATATTTATAAAAAATAAAATAAAAAAAATCTCGCTGGGGTTACTGGTGTATTGTTATGTTTAATCCCCTGTTAATTTCCCTCACTTTCACCGCCCTACTCGTTTTTGCACGGTTTTATTTACTTACACGTTACCTTACACGTTACCTTACACGTTACCTTACACGTTACCTTACACGTTACCTTACACGTTACCTTACACGTTACCTTACACGTTACCTTACACATTACCTTACATGTTGCCTTATACGTTACCTCATATTTTATACAAACTATATAAATCACCTAACCACTTTGATTCTATCCTATAACATGCCAGTGGTGGCAAATGGCCTATACAGATATATACATAGGACTGTGTTTATATTATTTGTATGCATAAATTAGTTTTGGTTTCCTGGAATGTTTGTGGCGCTCGCTCACAGGCAAAAAGAATAAAAACTTTAGACCATCTCTTAAAATTAAAAGCAGATATTTGCCTCCTACAAGAAACCCACCTACAAAAATCTGAAGAAAAATTACTTATTGATAAAAATTTTAGCCAAGCGTACTCTGCCCCTTATAACAGTAGACAAAGGGGAGTCTGTATACTCATACATAATAATTTACTCTTTACTCTAAATAATACAATAACAGACCCAGAGGGCCGATACATTATTATTCAGGTGACTATATTTAATAAAATATATACATTCGGTAATTTATATGCCCCTAATAATGATGATCCGGCCTTTTTCCATGAATTTTTCTCTAAACTGTTTGAATTAGCAGCGAACTCTACTATTATTATTGGAGGAGACTTTAACACAACCTTAAATCCATTAATAGATCGTTCTAATAAAACAACATGTATAAGGCGATCACAATCCACAAAAGTAATAGGGGAATATATGGATGACTTTGGCCTCGTCGACAGCTGGAGACTTAAAAACCCAAATAAGAAGGAATTTACCTTCTTTTCCGCTGTGCACCGGTCCTTTTCAAGAATTGATTTTTTTCTTACAAATAATTCTATTGCTGATAAAACCGTTACAAAAATACATCCTATTATTATTAGCGACCATGCACCAGTCTCCCTTTCCCTACAAGTTGATTATACCTTTAAACCACCACCCACATGGCGTTTTAACATCTCACTACTAAACGACGCAGAATTTGACAAAATTATAAGAAAAGAATGGGCGGACTTTTTGGAAATAAATGACTCTCCAGACCTATCTCCAGCTCTTCTCTGGGAAACCGGGAAAGCAGTAATTAGAGGTAAAATTATATCATATTCATCTTATAAAAAGAAACAGGATCAAAAATTAGAAAAAGACTTGGAAGATAAAATTAAACAACTGACGGATGAGTACGCAATAAACCCAAATAACCAAATATGGACTGACTTACAAAATACAAAAATACAGTTAGACGATATGTTAACTAAAAAGACAGAGTTTATAATACAACAATTGAGATACAACAACTTTGAATATAATAACAAATCAGGTAAATTTCTTGCAAACCAACTTCAACGTAATCGGGAAAAATCGCTTATAACGGCTATTAAAGGTACAACTGGTGAATGTACACAATCACCAGAAGAAATTAATCAAATTTTTTATAATTATTATCACAATTTATACTCAGAAACTAATAAACCTAACCCAGAGCATATTGAGGCATTCCTCAGTAGCTTAAGTATACCTCAGGTAACTACTGAATATAAAGATATGTTAGATGCACCACTTACTATAAACGAGTTGTACAGTGCTCTAGATAGTATGCCAAATGGCAAAGCACCCGGCCCTGATGGTTATCCGGCTATATTTCTAAAGCACTTCTGGTCAATGCTTGCTCCACTATTCTTAAGAGTAGTAACAGAAATTAAAACTAATGGTCACATACGCCCACACATGAATACAGCAGCAATTAAACTTTTATTAAAGCCAGAAAAAGACCCCACCCTTCCATCAAGTTACCGTCCGATTTCACTAATTAACACTGATATTAAAATTATCACTAAGGCTTTTACATCTAGATTAGAAACAGTAATCCCGACAATCATTCATAGCGACCAAACAGGCTTTATTAAAGAGCGTCACTCTACTAATAATATTAGAAGGCTCTTTAACCTTATTAGTATGTCACAGCGGCATGATAAAAAGGCAGTTATTATATCATTGGATGCAGAAAAAGCTTTTGATAAAGTTAACTGGTCCTTCCTCTTTGCTGTTTTAAATAAATTTGGCTTTGGGAAGTCATTTATTCACTGGGTGTCAGTATTATATGATTCTCCTAAAGCTACTGTTACTACTAATGGGATTATATCTAAGAGTTTTACTCTACAGAGAGGCACAAGACAGGGATGCCCACTGTCGCCTTTATTATTTGCAATATTTATTGAACCGCTTGCATTAGCCATACGCCAGGAAAGAATGATTCAAGGAATTCACTCTGGGGTAACAGAACATAAAATTAATCTATATGCCGATGATATTTTACTTTATTTAGAAAAGCCTGCTATTTCATTAGGGGAAGTATTTAACTTAATAACTAAATTCTCACAGTTATCAGACTATTCTATTAACTGGACAAAATCAACACTTCTACCTATTACAGAAAATTCATGGAACCCTGCAAGCCAGGACCCATACTACTCATTTCCTATAGGTAATTTAAAATACTTAGGCATAAAAATCTCACCTAAATTAACTGATTTAGTTCATTTAAATTTCACTCCACTTCTGGATAGCATTTATAGTGACTTGGAGCGCTGGAATAATCTTCCTATTTCTCTAATAGGACGAATAGCCACTATTAAAATGAAAGTTTTACCCAAAATAAACTATTTTTTCTCAATGATTCCATTTAAACCTACGGCTAACTGGTTCCAGTTGTTGGACTCAGCCGTTACAAAATTTTACTGGAAAAAAAAAAAAGCAAAGATTAGTCTATCTACTCTTCAGAAAAATAAATCCAAAGGAGGTCTAGAGGCACCAAATTTTATGCACTATTATATAGCCAACCAGCTACAATATATTATTTTATGGGCACAACCCAATAGAGATACTAACTGTTGGCTGGAACTAGAACAGAAGGATTGTAATAACCTCAGACTCCTAGATTTACTCTTTATTACAACATCGATTAAGCGCCATAACTGCTTTAAAAATCCAATGATTTCCGCCACCCTGACTGCCTGGTGGAAGGCACTAGAAATGACAAAAGCCAAAGTGGAGCCCAGCGGGCTTTCTCCCCTATGGCATAACCCCGACTTTCAAATTAACAACCAATCGTTTTATTTGAATGTGTGGGAGCAGAAAGGAATTACACATCTCCACCATCTCTTCTCAGATAATATGTTTATATCATATACATCCTTGCTCCAAAAATATAAAATAAAAAACGGAAACTTTTTACATTATTTGCAAGTTAAAAGTATGATAAAGAAACAAATTCCAACACTCCAGGGTACGCTCCAACCGCCTGTTTTAGCTAAAGATATTACCAAGCTTTCTCCAACAACAACAAAAAAACTCTCAAAAATATATAAGTTACTTTCATATACTGATAAAACGTCTTTACCCATCTCAAAATGGGAAACAAACTTGTCTATAGCTCCGGAATCTGTCTTTTGGATTCAAGTTTGTGAAAATGTTTTTAAAATGACAAAACACACAAATTTACAACTTATCCAATATAAAATTATTCACAGAACATACATTACTCAATATATGATGAAGAAAATGGGACTCTCAGACTCCGACATTTGTCTCCAGTGTTTACAAAACACTACAGACACTTATTTTCATGCTTTATGGTTATGTACTCCGGTTATGTGTTTCTGGACTAAAGTCTTAGAAAAACTTTCCGCTGTCTTGGACTGTAGGATACCGTTTTCTCCAAACTTGTGTTTGCTAGGTGACTTAACAACAATTGACTTACCACATAAACAATTTCAATCTATACTTGTAGCCCTTACTATCGCAAAAAAAACAATTCTTGTTAACTGGAAAAATAAACAAACTTTGAATATCGACCAATGGTCTAACCTCCTCATAAATCATATTTTAATGGAAAAAATATCTGCCTCAAATAAAAACCAAATGTCAAAATTTAAAGAAACATGGTCTACGTATATAGAATTTTTTAACCTAAACTTGGATTTTAATTCTGCCTGTTAGCGAGAGCCACAGCAGCGTTATAACTGGCATTGATGTTTCTGTATTAGGCAATTTGTAACTAATGGTTGTGTTTCCATAGTCAGGAACCCGGCTGCTGCCAGCGGGATCGAGCGGATTCACCTCCGATGGGCACCAGGGGTTGATATTCGGATTCACGGCATGCCAGTGGGTTAATTCTGTGGGTGCTGTCCCCCCTGGCGGGGAGTGGGCGGGTCTGCCCCTCTGTTGGCTGCTGGGTGGCGGCTGCGTCTTGGCCGTTCCCTGGGTCTCTTGGGGGGTGCTGCGTTGCGGGGCTTTCCCTGGTGTCGGGGGCGGCGCCGTTCCGGCGCGGTCCGTCGCTCTGGGCCCGGCGACGCGGTTCGGGGCCTGTGGGCCGCCGGGGTGCCCGGTGGTTCCCTCTCCCCTCCCCCTTCCTCCCCCTTGCTGCCTCTCCCTCCTCGCCTCTCCCCGCCCGTCCTCCGCCTCCCTGTCCCCTCTCCCTCGTCGCCCTTCCTCCTCCTCTCCCCCTCTCCTTGCGTCCCTGCCGCTGCCCCCTGCCCTTCTTGTCGTCCCCTTCCCTCCTCCCTTCCCCTTCCCCGGTACGCCTTCCTTCCCCTCCCCTGGGCCGGGGGCTCCATCCATGGCCCGGGTCTCGGTGCTATGGGGGCCGGCGGGGGTGGCTGGGGTTTGGTGTCGTGCCCGCCCCGCTCCGGTGGGCATCCTGACACCTCGGGCGGGACCCAGTATCCGGGGGGCGAGCCCTATCGCCCCGCCGGACGGGTCCCATATGCCCGCCGGGGTCCTGGTGGGGTGGGTGGGGGCTTGGTGGGCCGGTGCGCCTCCTGCCCCCGCCCGGTTGGGGGGGGCCCCGCTGGTCACACCTCTTAACTCACTACACTAGGTTTGCACAATACACTTTTATAGACATATAGGGCACATAACACACTTTGGGGGGTGGGGTAGGGTGGAAACACCGTCTTCACCCTACAACTCCCCTCCAATTTTAATACACCACACAACTTGTGGGTGGGGGGGGGGCTTGGGGGCTTGTGGGGGTGCCATCGGTTGGGGGCCGCAGTATAGAGCAGTGCTGCGGTCCCCTGTCCGTGTCGCCACCCGCCCCCCCCCCGCCCTATCTATTTTTTTTAATGCACCACATACACTCAGCAACATGCTTGGGTGGCGGGTGGATCGGAGCGTGGGAATATCATTTCCATCGGCTCCGGTTCACCTGCTCCTAATTTTAATGCACCACACACACACACTTGTATATACACTGGGTGGGGTCACATTCACGGTTTAGGGGTAGAGTTCGCCAGTCCGCGAGCTGGCGGACTCAGTAACAGGGGTTAATTTTCACAAAGAACGCTGGGGTGACGACCGGGGCCTTCCCCCGCTGGGCCTGGGGTTCGGGGGTGTCGGCCGCCCTCCGGTGCCCCCATCTCCCCCTTCTGCCCCCGGTGTTCCGTCCTTCCACACGGCGGGGGGTGGGGTGGGCGCGGCTGCCCTCTCCGCTCCGCTGTCCGGCCCCTCTTCGGCGCCGGTGCCTGGGTGCGGGTGGTCCCCGGGGGCTGGGGGCCGGGGGTTGGGGGGCTGCCGGTTGGTCGGGGTGGGGTCGGGGGGGGGGGCGGCTTTGTTGGGGGGGGGGCGGTGGTGGGGGTTGCGGGGTGGGGGGGTGCTGGGGGTGGGGGGTGTCTGGGGGATTGGGGGCATGGGGGCGGCTGGGGCTGGGTTGGGGTGGGTGGCGGGGGGTGGATGGGGGGCGGGGGGTGGTGGGGGGGCGGGGGTTGGGGGCCGGTGGGGTGCCTGGTGGGCCTGCAGTGCCCCGTCCTGCTGCGTTGGGCCGGGGGCGCGGGCCGTGTTGGGGCGGGGGGCGCTCCTGCTCCTGGGTTTGCTCTCCGGCCGGTGGCCCTGGTGGGGCCCGGGGGTCGTCCTTTGGCGCTGCCGCGGCCTGGGGGGCCCTGAGGTGTTGCGCTTGCTCTGTTCCGGCGGGGGTCGACGGCTCCCCTCTTTGGTGGAGATTTTCATGCATGCCAGATCCACCACACCAGCATCTACCGAAACTCAGACACAATCTGTTTCCTCCTCAGGTTATTGAATCGGTGGAGGCTGGTGTCTCGGATCTCACGCGGCTTCGTCTGTCCTTCCTTCCTTTTCTCGGTCTCTCCGTTGGTCTCTTGAGGCCTCCCTGACTTTATGTTTTTTGGATTTGTTGGGGTCTGGATGTTTCTTGGGCTGGGGAGGAGTTCTGGTGGGGGGTGTCTGGTCGGTGCTGGATTTCACCTTCCTTGGTTTTCTTCGGTCCCCTCGGGTCTCCTGGTGTTCGATTTAGGTGAACGGTATAAGATTTTTTTTTCTAATAGGTTTTCTGGTGAGCTAACAAACACACGCACGCACGCACGCACACACACATACTCACCCACACACACAAAAAAAAAAAAAAAAAAAAAAAAAGTATGTATGTATGTATGTATATATGTATATATGTATGTATATATGTGTATATATATATATATATATATTTAAAAAAAAAATAAAAAAAAAAAAAAATAAAAAAAAAGAGCAATGATGATGACATTTCCGAATGAACAATACTGAGCTCTTAGAAAAAAAAAAAAAAAAAAAAGAAAAAAAAAAAAAAAAAAAAGAAAAAAAAAAAAAAAAAAAAAAAAAAAGAAAAAAAAAAGAGAAAGTTCAGTAAAAATGTATCGACGTTTAATCAACAAAACTTCCGCTGATCCTAATTATTCTAATATTGTCCGATTTTTTGGGACGACTGAATCCAATCGGGCTCTACTCATAACACATGAAACTACCCCAGTGAGTTACAGTAGAAAACAGTGATTTACTATTGCATATGGAACTTCTCACAAGATGAACACAATACCAATTGCAGATGATCAAATCCAACAGCCTGCAAGGTTGAATTAGCACTTTGTCGAAATCTATAACAACAAGCTCCAAACGGCGAGCTATGACCACACAAAGCAAACAATCTCACACTGCGCCAAGGTTATTGGTAAGCCGGGCTGCAGTGGTAATATGCTGTCATATTAGCTCTGGAGATGTCAAACAGGGATGCCTCAGGAGGTGATATACAACATATTCCCTGCAGCCAGGCTCAAGCCCCCGAAAGTAATGCGCACAAGTGAATAACGATAAAGTTGGCGAGGTGTCACTTTCAATAACGCATCATTTGGATATTGCCGCCTCTCCTAAATAAAGAAAAAAAAAGGCACAGCATTGGTTTTGTTTTTGAAATCAAATAAGAACATTGTCTTGACAAGATTTGCATTGGTACGGAAGAAAATTGCAAAGACACAAATGGAGGTTACTGAAGACTCAAGCATTTTGACAACATTGCTTTACGGCTAATGAGCTCACCTTTGATCTTGTGGGGAAAGTCCAGCATTTAGGAAAAGAGTATTGTTGTAGTGAGCAAATAGAAGTTGACCCAGCCCACCCATTTTGACAAAACATTTTGTTGAGTTGTACTGTAGTACAAAGGTATGAAACTGTGAACGCTAAACTGGAAACAGCATACATTGAATGATGAATAGCTCTGAATGGTCACTAGTAATTAGATCAATGATGAAATAAAGAATGGAGGTAATTATTGGATTAGAGCAGCACAATGGTGGAGAGGACACGATCACATTAACAACCATAAAGGTCAAGGAGGAGCTTGAGCAGCAAGAACACACACTAGATACTGTACTGGTATCAAAACATTACAGCTTCGAGCACAGTGATGTTAACTTTAATAACCCAACTCCACCTCCTTACTCGTATGAATTTGATGGGGTCCAATCCAGGTGGCTTTACAAAAATAACCAGAATAACACCAAGTGGACAAAACAGTGGAACAATCTAGCATCATGGCGAGAAACATTTTTTTTCTTTTTTATTCTAGAGAGAGCTCAGTATTGTTCATTCGGTAATCTTACCGATTCAACATGTCATCATCATTGCTCTCTCTCTCTTTTTGTGTGTGTGCGTGAATATGTGTGTGTGTGCGCGTGAATATGTGTGTGTGTGTGTGTGTGTGCGTGCGTGGGAGTTTGTGCTCATTAATTCACCTGAAACCTATTTAAAAATCCCATAACCTTCACCCAAACCGAAGACTTCAGAATCTCGTGAAGTTGTCAGGAGACCAGAGGAAGGATCAAAGAAAAGAAAGAAAAGGGAAATCCAGCACCGACCAGACACCACCTACTACCCACAGGGTTACAAACCAGAATCTCTCACCAGCCCTAGAAACATCTAAATTCCAACAAATTAGGGAGACCTCAAGAGACCAAAGGAAAGACTGAAGAAAGGAAGGAAGGATAGATGAAGCCGAGTGAGATCCACAGACATCAGCCTCCACCGATTCAGTGACAAGAGGAAGAAGCAGATTAATTTCGGGAGATGCTGGTGTGGTGGATCTGGCATGCATGAAAACCTCCACCAAAGAAGGGAGCCGTCGACCCCGGCCAGGACAGGGCAAGCACAGGTCGCGGCAGCGCCAGGGCACAACAACCGGGTCCTGCTACTGGCCGAAGAGCAAACCCAGGAGCCAGGAGCCAGGAGCGCCCCCACCCCCACCCCAACACGGCCCGTGCCCCAAGCCCAACGCAGCAGAACGGGGCACGGCAGGCCCACCAGGCATCCCACTGGCCCACAGCCCCTGCTCCCCCAACTCCCGCCGCCCCCCCGGCCCAAAATCCCCGGGCACCCCCCACCCCCACCCAGCCACCATTAACAAGCCCCCCGACCAAGTGTATGTGATAGGTGACCGCAGCACTGCTTAATATTGTGGGGTTCATTAAAATTGGAGGGGGTTGCAGGGCAAAGACGGTGTCTCCACCCTACCTGACATCCCCCTAGGAGTGTGTTATGTGTCTATTTACAAAGTGTATTTTAAAAAAGGATGGAAAGGCAGCAAGGGGGAGGAAGGGGGGCAGAGGGAATCGCAAGGGCACCCCGGAGGCCCACCCGCCTCGAACCGCGTTGCCAGGCGCGGAGCGACGGACCACGCCGGGGCAGCGCCGCCTCGGACACCAGAGAGAGCTCCCGAATGCAGCACCCCCCAAGAGACCCAGGAAACGGCTGGGACGCAGCCGCCACCCAGCAGCCAACAGAGGGGCAGAGCCGCCCACGCCCAGCCAGGGGGGGGGGAAAGCACCTAGAAAGTCAACCAACAAGTATGCACCCTTAGTGCCCATTGAAAGGGAGTCTTGAGGAATTGGTGACTGTAAGATGTCATTGGATGTGGTCTACTCGATTCCGCTGGCAGCAACTGGGTTCCTGACTATAAAAACACAACCATTAGTCAAATGCCAAATACAGAAGCAGCAATATAAGTTATAGAGATGCGGTGGCTCTCGCTAACAGGCAGAATCAAGTCACCAGATTTAGATAAAAAGATTCTATGTGCATAGACCATGTTTGTATAAATGTTGATATTTGAATTGTTTTTTTGGCGATAGCAAGGCCTACGAGTGTAGATTGCAATTGTTTACATGGTAAGCCAGTTGTTGTTAGGTCACCTAGCAAACACAAGCTTGGAGATAAAGGTATCCTACAGTCCAAGATAGAAGAAAGTTTTTCTAAAACTTTTGTCCAGAAACACATAACCGGAGTGCATAACCACAAAGCATGAAAATAAGTGTCTGCAGTGTTTTGTGAACACTAGTGAGCAGCATTTCTGCAATCAGGAGTGATAAGAACGAGGCGGTCGATAGTAGCTGTTAACTCCAGAACAAACAACGAGCCAAATTTAAGATTTCACAGCAGTGCGATACTGAGAACGACATGACGAGACCATTTCGTATTCTGGAGTAGAGGAAAACGTTCATCGTGATCGAGATAGCAAAATTTCTCGTTTGATTGGCCCGATACTTAGTCTAATAATATTTAACAAAGCCCACAAAAGTTAAAAATGTTGAAAGATAAAAGAGCATTTATATACATAATTGTATCTAATTAAAGGATATCACACTTTTTATTCAAATTATGTTTATGTTTACATAAAAAAAAGAAGGATTTAGTGAAAATGTATATGCAAATTTTCAATTGAATATTGTACATATAGTACATTTTAATATTGCAGGATACACCAAATAATTGTTTTCTATAAAAACATTTTTAAATATCACAAATTTCTGCTTTGTCTATAACGCCACAACCACCAAAGTGTGATATAGCCTAAGTATGAGACTCCCTCTAGTGGTATGTGAAAGAATTACCAAATTAATCCACTGTACCGCTAATCCTCACTAGGATGCAACCAAAATTTACTACATTTTAGACATGAAATACTACCAAACATATTAGAATAAAGCCTGAATAGTCTATTCAAACTTTTTTTTTTTAAACAATTTGTTTTAGTAGAGTTCAGTAGTGTTGAACTTTTAAGTAAAAAACAACTTTTTTTTTATGTGCAATAAACCTTTTATTGAGTAATTATTTGCATAGTTTACCTAGATTGAAGCTTTGTGTTAATGTTCAAACTGCATAATTTTACAATGGCTTGTACTATATTTTAATGTTGGTGGAGAGCTAAGTATTTGTATTTTTTGAGGTGTAAAAAGTGTTAGAACCACCGAATTACTGCATATTACATGCTTGCACGTTTCATAAACACAAAGTTTGTTCTGTTTTAAAAATACATCCTATGTTGTGGATGTCATGATATCCTATCAAAATAATCTGGTGAACTGATAAAGTGTATGTTATATAAATAAATAAATAAATACATACATAAATAAATGAAAACAGAAGTGCCACTATACATCTATGATTAATGAGACAAACTAAGAGCTGCTCATGGTGCTTGTTTGGTTGTGATAACCCTGAGGACTACTGTGGCAGGTTAGCATGACACATGGAGGTCATGAAGGCAGCAAATGGCACAATGATGTGGCAAATCTAATTTAACTCGTTGCACTGGTGTGCACACTGCAAAAAAAAAAGAAGATGACTACAAATAAACAAAACTTCTCGAAATTTGGTCAGATTTTCTTATTTTGAGTATAAATACAAATTTGCCAATGCTACCAGCAAAATTTGCTTGGCTAGAATTCTTCAAACTGGCTTATAAATATAAGATCTGAGAAATGTGCCAGAAATTCAGTAAAGTTTGCTTATGACAAGCAAGAGAATCTGTTATATTATGTTTTCTTAAAATAAGTTTAAGCATTTTTCTACCGACATGAACTTTCACATATGAGTCTTTTGTGTGTACACTCAAATGCAAAGTGAGGTATCAAATAAACACTCATTTTGAACGTATACATAATATTAGTGACGCATTTCAAATATGCAGCCAATGACCCTCGCTGGCTCCTCTTACGCGCGGCTGACTTAGCAAGCACTTTTGTTCCACAAGACTTGGCCACAGCTGCAGCCCGGCCGCCGCGTCCCCCATGGGCCACATCCTGTTAGCACACACTTGTTGACACACGGGTCACTGGCTATGCTTCCAAACAGCCAGACGTAAAGAGAGGTGGCAGGCGCACAAACAGAAGACAACGTGCACACACAAAGTTTGCGGCAGCTCATCAAGCTGCACAAGGAGGCAGACGTTTCGCTCCTCATTATAGTGCCGGTGTGCTTGTGGGACGTGTTGTCTTGTTGGCCAGGACTTTTCATCCTGCAGCTCCATAATTAGGCAACTGCTCCACACGCTGCCCAGGAAGGATGACGTTAAGGAGTGGAAGCGTGTCGCCCTGTTTTTATTTTTTTTAATTTTTTTTACCTCCAGAGGAGAGCGGAGGTTTAATTATAGCTGCGACGCACCCACTTGTCCCTGATGAAACATTTCCTGTGATTAGACAAATGATCATTATTGATCATAGAGGCAAAGAGTCATGTTTAATTGAACTAGAATAATTGCCTATTGATGGCAGAACTGCTCACTGCTTTGTATGATAACGCTTCAGTAGAAAGCATGGCACTAATGTGATGATAGGTTTCGGAAAAATCTTGATCACCATTTTCATTATTATTTTATTTAGCTAACAAAAATGTTTTTCAATTTTAGTTTAAGTTATTTGTTGACTATAAATCCACTTAAACCCTCTAGTGGTGTACAGTATATTTCACGGCATAACGACACAGCATTCTCCATGCGCGCGCACACTCAAGGCCGACAATGAGGCACTCTAAAGCAACCACACTGGACCGTAGCCCAGGCCCACATGCTGCCTGTCAAGTCAGACTTGTTTATTTTTCACCCTACTCGTCAGGTTTTTCTCTAAGACAGGGGTCTGCAACCTGCTGCTCTGGAGCCACATGTGGCTCTTTAGTCCCTCTCTTGTGGCTTCCTACGGATCTCTACCCCCCAAAAAGTAGAAATTAATATATATTTTTTTAGATAATATGGTAATTAAATGAATTAAATATTCCAAAAAAGGTCAGAGTCCAAATTTTTATGTTATGAAAGGTAGAAAAAAAGGCCAAAAATTGACTATAAAATATCCAAGAAAATTATTTGTAGACATCAAATGTCCACAAAATTGGCAAAAATCTTCCCCCCAAAATTGCAATAAAGTCAGAAATTTTATTAAGGCAGATTTTTTTTTTAGTAACTATAAAATGTCCAAAAAAAGAAATCCTGAAAATTACCATAAAATGTCCACAAAATTGCCCAAAATTTCAGAAAATTGTTAGCAAAAAAGGCAGGATTTTTTTCCCCAAAAATAGCCATAAAATGTCCAAAAAAGGATGAAGAGAGGCAGAAAATTACCACATGGCCATAAAATGTCATACATTTGACAAAAAGGCAGAAAAGTCTAAAAATGCATGAAAAATTAAGTATGAAAAATGACCCCAAAAAATGCTATCTAAAAACGGAACACGAAAGGCAGAAGAAAATGAACCTCAATGTATTTGATGCTGCTTATTTTTCTGTTATGGTGCAGCTCTAATTAGCTCTCAGTACATTAGACCAACACACTGTTTCGTTCATCACAATGTTAAAATATTTTGCGGCTCGAGACATATCTTTGGTTATTTATTTGGCTCTTTTGGCTTAGAATCACATTTTGAGGGGGGGGGGGGGTCACCAAATAAATCAAGAGTTAAACATAAAATCTTACATGCAATTGATTAAGGCTACAGACAAACGCATTGCTTATTTTTTTAGATCACGACTACAATATACAACAGCTACTCTGTTAAAAATATCCTACCCATATTTGTTTTGTGGTTTTATTTTGTCTCAATGAAAATGGGTCCTCCATTCAAGTTTGTCAAGGATGCAATTACCTTGTATTAGATCAGAAATATGCATGACATCAGTGCAATCTGATGAGCCAGGGGATGACATCGGTGTCTAGTGATCTAATCAGGGCAATCCTGTTTAAGAAGACGCTGTAAGATGATGATGCCCTTACATCATTGTTGCATCGTAGCTACTCGACCGAGGACAAATAATAGCACACATACTGCAAATCTCACTTTTTTTCCCTTTGACCACTAATTGGGTTTAATTATTTTGGGAAGAGGTTCCTGGTATCACATGCAAATAATAATAAAAGCTCTGCTGCAGAATAACATTTTGCTACTGCTGTTCAATTAAAAATAACAACAACAACAACAACAAAAAACACTTATTGTCTGTCCACCTGACAACAATTTGGACTTTTTGACATAAAGTACATTACTTCATTTTCCTCCTTATTATCCTTACCTTCTTTTCCTTTCGGCTTTTCCCTTCATGTGTCGCCACATTAAATCAGTTGCCTCCATCTAACCCTGTCCTCTGCATCCTATGCTCTCACACAAACTACCTTCATGTCCTCTTTAACTACATCCATAAACCTCCTCTATGGTCTTCCTTTAGATCTCCTGCCTGGCATTTGGAAACTCAGCATCCTTCTGCCAATATACTGACTATCTCTCCTCTGGACATGTCCAAACCATCTCAGTCTGGCCTCTCCGACTAACTCCAAAGCCTCTTACGTGCTGTCCCTCTGATGTACTCATTCCTGATTCTATCCATCCTGGCCACTCCTAAAGAGAACCTCAGCATCTTCATCTTTGCCACCTCCAGCTCTGCCTCCTGTCTTTTCCTCAGTGGCACTGTCTCCAGACCAAACAACATTGCTGGTCTCACTACAGTTTTATAAACCTTTCCTTTCATTTTAGCTGAAACTCTTCTATCACACATCACACCTGACACTTTTCTCCACCCGTTCCAGCCTGCCTGCACACGCTTCTTCACTTCTTTTCCACACTCTCCATTGCTCTGGACTGTTGACCCTAAATACTTAAACTCCTCCACCTTCTTGGTCTCTTCTCCCTGTAACCTCATTCTTCCACTTGGGTCCCACCCTTTTACACACAGATACTTCGTCTTGCTACGACTAACCTTCATTCCCCTCCTTTCCAGGGCAAACCTCCACGCCTCTAGCTTCTCCTCCACCTGTTCCCTGCTCTCACTACAGATCACAATGTCATCTGCAAACAACAACAAACAAATCTTGTCTAACCTCGTCTGTCATCCTGTCCATTACCATAGCAAACAAGAAGGGGTCCAGAGCTGATCCCTGATGTAGTCCCACCTCCACTTTGAACTCCTCCATCACACGTCACCGCTGTCTTACAGTCCTTATACATGTCCTGCACCACTTGAACATACTTCTCTGCTTTTCCAGACTTCCTCACACAAAACCACAGTTCCTCTCTGGGCCCCCTGTCGTAGGTTTTCTCCAGATCTACAAATACACAATGCAGCTCCTTCTGACCTTCTCTGTACTTCTCCATCAACATCCTCAAAGCAAATACTGCATCTGTGGTACTCTTTTTTTTTTGGGCATGAAACCATAATGCTGCTCACAAATGTTCACCTCTGCCCTCAGTCTAGCTGCAACTACTCTTTCCCATAGCCGCATTGTGCGGCTCATTAGTTTTATTCCTCTGTAGTTGCCACAACTCTGCACGTCTCCTTTGTTCTTAAAAATGGGCACCAGCACACTTCTTCTCCATTCCGCAGGCATCTTCTCACCATTTAAGATCCTGTTGAACAACCCAGTCAGTAATTCTACTGCTACCTCTCCTAGACACTTCCAAACCTCCACAGGTATATCATCAGGACCGAGTGCCTTTCCACTCTTCATCCTCTTCAGTGCCCTTTTCACTTTGTCCTTACTAATCTTTGCTACTTCCTGGGCCACAACAGTCACCTCTTCTACTCTTCGTTCTCTCTCATTTTCCTCATTCATCAACTCTTCAAAGTACTCTTTCCGTCTTTCACACTACTGGCATCTGTCAACACACTTCCATCCATATCCTTTGTTACCCTAACTCGTTGCACGTCCTTCCCATCGCTGTCTCTTTGCCTTGCCAACCTGTATAGGTCATCCTCTCCCTCCTTACTGTCCAACCTAGCATACAAGTCATCGTAAGCCCCTTGTTTGGCCTTCGCCACTTCTACTTTCACCTTACGCTGCATTTCCCTGTACTCCATTCTACTTTCTTCAGTCCTCTCAGTGTCCCACTTTTTCTTAGCTAACCTATTTCTCTGGATCCACTTCTGCACCTCCTCATTCCACCACCAAGTCTCCTTACCTTCTTTCCTTCCAGATGACACACCAAGGACTGTCCTACCTGTCTCCCTGATCACATTTGCTGTAGTTGTCCAGTCATCTAGAAGCACATCCTGACCATCCAGAGCCTCTCAACTCCTTCCTGAAAGTCATACAACACACTTTCTTTTTCAGCTTCCACCATTTCGTTCTCTGCTCTGCCTTTCCATCTTTGTCTTCCTCACCATCAGTCATCCTACACACTACCATCCTATGCTGTCTGGCTACACTCTCACCTACCACTACTTTGAGGTCGCTGATTTCCTTTAGTTTACACCGTCTACACAAGATGTAGTCTACCTGTGTACTCCTACCTCTACTCTGGTAGGTCACGATATGTTCCTGCCTCTTCTGGAATAAAGTATTCACGACAGCTATTTCCATTTGTTTGCAAAGTAAACCACCATCTGTCCTTCTGCGTTCCTCTCCTGGATACCAAACTTGCCCATCACCTCCTCATCACCTCTGTTTCCTGCACCAACATGTCCATTGAAGTCTGCACCAATGACAACTCTCTCACTTCTAGGGATGCTCTGCCTCATTTCATCAAGGTCCAACCAAAAGTTTTCCTTCTCCTCCAGCTCACATCCTACCTGTGGCGCATACCCACTAAGAACATTGATCATCACACCTTTGACTCCTAGCTTCAGGCTCATCACTCTATCTGACACTCTTTTTTACCTCCAGGACGTTCCTAACAAACTCCTCCTTCACGATAACTCCTCTTTCTATCTACACCATGATAGAACAACTTGTACCCTGCTCCTAAACTTCTAGTTTTGCTCCCTTTCCATCTGGTCTCCTGAACACAAAATATGTCCACCTTCCTCCGCTGCATCATGTTAACCAGCCCACCTTTTCCTGTCATCGTCCCAACATTCAAAGTCCCTACGCTCAGTCCTAGACTATTGGTGTTCCCCTGCTTTTTCTTCCTACAAACATACCTTCCTCCTCTCCTTATTCGACCAATGAAAAAAAAGTCTTTTTACCTCTGCCACATGTGAATTTGGACAGGCGTGAGTTATCGTTGTCAGTAGTTGTTGGTGTAATTATCTGGAAGATGATGAAACTGCACAACCAAAAAGCCATTCATTGTTATGTACTGCCTTGTTTTTGTCAGCTAAAACCAACACAATGTGAACAAACACACAGCTCAAAATTCCACATTTTTTCTATGGTTGAGGTTTGCGGTCTCTAAGTGCTATTCTAGCTTCACATTTTCTTTTCCACAGGCGAGCACAAGTGTAAGATGTTCATTTGCTTTTTCATTTTGTTTGAAGGAGTAGCAAATTGTTACAACCCAACTGAGAAAACAGATGACTACCCGTTACTTTGTTTTAATAAACCAAGTGCTGACAAAATTTGGATATTGAACGTGATATTGTGAGCAGATCATTGACAAGGTTTTATTTTTTTTTAAAAGTCTAATTAATGTATGAAGTTCCAACTGGAGTGGCTAAATTGGTCAACCATTTTATGATGATCATTTCTGTGAATAAAATATCAAAGCTTTCATCTTTGTGGAAACAATTGCTCATTGAACTTATATGACCTCACCTCAGGAGAAATAAACTTGTTACGCAATCATCAGCTTGTATTTCAACTGCCTCCTTGCAAGCAAGTTTGTATTCTGGTTTTTCCTGTCTTGTCTATAAAAGCTGAGTTGCCCGTGTTTCCTTCTGTCTTAGAGCATTTTGCCCAATCAGAATATTTTGTCCTGCGACATTATAAATGAAGAAAATTAGACTTTTCTTTTCACCATGTGGCAGGATCACTCCCTTAAAATGTTCCATTATTAACAAAGTGTAATGAACCCATATCACCTGGTCAACTCGGGTCAGCGTCAATAAATATTTGAAGTTGACTTCCCATGCACCATCGGTCCATTGATCTTCCACTCTACCCGGGAGAAATAACAACAAAACTGCTAACTGCTGCAATATGTACACTCTGCTGACTTTGCTGTTACTTTCAAATTTCATATTCAACACTTCTGAAGTGCCTATATCATAGGATGAAAAATGTATAGAATAAAAAAAAGCTGGTAAGCTGTGCTTAAGTGAAGAAAATCTGAATCTAATATATCTGAAATGACAGCCATTTTCAGGAGCTTTAAGGCAAGGTCACAGTCAAGGTTGCGTTTTTCTTTCTACTATGATTTATCTTCCCCTTTGTGCCATTCCTGTTTGGCTCGTCCACTGCGTGTGTTTTTGAGTGAACCCAAACAGCCTTAAAGTTATGCAATGGCCAGTGGTTACAGGGCAGGCAAGGCTACAGAAAGTCATCCTGCCCTCATGTCACTGTGGTAATCATTGAGTAAACATACTTTCTTTTTCTTTTTTTGTCAGAGGGGACTCAGACAACAGACACAAGGGAATGTTTTTCTATGGCTATATATACTATGCTTTTGGAGCTTCCAGACTGAAATGTTTCGATGAGGCTGTTACATAATCCATATTGCTTTTTACCACAATGTTGTCTTACTCATGCCTCAGCTAAGTGTGAATAACTGCACAAATCACACTTTTTGACCAAAACCTTTCCAAGTATTGTGGATAAGGTGCATTTAAAAAAATCTTTAGATATCTTGCTCTGATATACGGCTCTATTAACTTCACGGTAGCGCTCATAATGAAATTGACTAAGCAGCTTGTAGTACTGCATAAAGTGTTACATAAAAAAACGATTTGTTTGACAGCTCTCACTGAATGAACCAATAATCAGAACAACTAGAAAGTTAATGCAACTCAGTGGACAAGCAGCAGTTTGACAGATAATGAACAATTCTTCAAAAAAGAGGATTTAAGATGTTTCTTGTCACTCTCATTTGAAGTTTACTGTCCAGCTAAAAAGAAGATAACCTATCCTTTGAGTCCCACAATGCAAATGCATAAAACATTAAACGTAACATACACATAACATTATAATAACCATAGCTCAATGCTAACAGATAATGCCAAACAGCGTAGATGGGCGAACATATAAATGGTGCATCAACACCACAGTAGACAGACAATCTACCAATATTTACAGGCATATAATCTTTATGCTTGGGAAACGAAAATTACAAATATTATTGTAGTTACTGAGTCACTTACACTAGTTGTGAAACTACTTATTCATTTGTGTCTGCATTATACTGCTCCCAGAGGTGAGGGGGTTGTAAATCAGATAACCATAATCCACACATACTGCCAGCAATTTTGAATGACTTTCTGACTGGATGACTTATGTAACTTCTCAAAAATGCATCATTCTTTATGTTGTCATCAGTGGTTTTAAGCCAGGGCAATTAGCACGCTACTTTATTTGCCTTTGATGACATCACCCTGTACTTGTGCTGACATTGATGTTATTGTGTTGACGCTAAAGAATGGAGTCCTGAACTTCTATAATCAGTGCACACTCGTATTATTATACACAACGTTTTGGAAGCTGATGAGACCATTGCCACTTAAGAGTTATCCTCTGGATGCATGCACCATGAAACAACATGGATGATGACAGGCTTCAACTCTTAGAGGCTCCGTCCTCTGACAGAGACTCAGGTGCGTTGCTACACTTTGAAAAGTTTCCTCATGGAAACATATTTTTCAGTCATTAGAGGTTAGTTAATGCTGTAAGTCCACCAATGGCAATTTTACCACTTTTCCATGGGAAATTACCATAAATAATTAATTCCTTGACATTTAATGGCTAGATCTGCCAGAGCAGTCATTTTGACTGTTCTCAAAATTTGATTTGTTGTTACTCTGTTTACATAGATCATTGATGTTCCTGGCCTTTTGACTTTTCCTCTCTCTGTATGTATATATGACTGCCCTGCCATTTTATTGTATTAAAAATTGAAAAATATTTAGGAGCAATTACTACTTTACCTCCACGACCGTAAATTTAACTGCTCTATTCATTTCAATGTACGTCTTTCGCGTTGCGGAGCCTGAGAGGCGCTAGGTTGCGCCGCTGAGCTTCCCCAGTTGGCCCTGCTAGGCTTCTGTAGCAACTACCATTCAGCGCAGAGGCATTTGGCTTTGGTTACAAGCTAGATCACCATGTTGAATAAAAAAAAAAAACCTATACAAGAGAGGAGACTTCACAGCTACATTCCGAGAAGCTGACAGAGTCTGACGAATCACGATGAATGGTTGCTGGATTGCTCAGCAGTTTTAGACAGCAAGGCATGGAGGCAGGTGCACAGTCAAGAAAAGTAATGTAATTTAACAAAAACAAAAAGGCAAGCAAGGTAGGCTACTTGGATATTAAAAATTACTAAATAAACAAAGAACAAAAACAAAAGTGTTTTTAAGTAACTAATCTAACACAAGAAAAAAGACTTGACTGGGATAAAGACACAAAACTAACAGCAAGACGTGACAAGAACCAGATGTGGACAATCAACCAAGAACGACTACAGATAGCTGGGAACTAAACACACACAAGAAAACACCTGGACAAAACACACGTGGCTGAGGGAGCTGATTGGATGACAAGGGGCCGCGATGACAAGCATAGGTGGACATGATAAAACGTGACTAGACGGACCATGACAACGGGCACACAAGGAAAAACATGACAACCAAAATTGAACTAAAACCAAATCAACAAAACGTGGATCATAACAGTGCCGCACACTATCTTGTACAGTGGCAGTTACAAAAAAAATCTCTGCACATACAGTGAGGAAAATAAGCATTTAAACACCCTGTGATTTTGCGAGTTCATCCACTTAGAAATTTAAAAAAAAAAAAATAAATAAAAAAAAAAAATAAAGAAATTATGGAGGGGTCTGAAATTTTCCTCATAGGTGCATGTCCACTGTGAGAAGAAAATAGAAGAGGGTAATGATGACTGTCAACCTCCCTTGGACTGGGGCTCCATGCAAGATTTCAAATTCGTGGGGTATCGGTGATGCTACGAGGAGGAGCTCCTCAATGACCTGAAGAGAGCTGGGACCATTGTTACAAAGGTTACTATTGGTAATACACGAAGACTGAATCGTACGCAAGGTTCCCCTGCTTAAGTCATCACATGTCTAGGCTTGTTTGAAGTTTGGCAAAGACCATCTGGATGATCCAGAGGAATCGTCGAAAAAAAGTCATGTGGTCAAATGAGACCAAAATTCACTTGCCATGTTTGGATGAAGAAATAGGACGAGTACCATTCCAAGAACACCATCCCTAATGTTAAGCGTGGAGGTGGAAGTGTCATGCTTTGGGGCTGTTTTCTGCACAGGATGACTGCACCGTATTAAGGAGAAGATGAACAGGGCCAAGTATTGTGAGATTTCGGCCAACAACCTCTTTCCCTCAGTCAAGTGTTGAAGATGACTCGCGGTTGGGTCTTCCAAAAATGACAACGAACCAAAGCACACAGCCAGTGTAATCAAGAAGTGGCTCCGTAAGAAGCATATCAAGGTTTTGGAGTGGCCTAGCCAGTCTCCAGACCTAAATCTAAAAGAAAATCTTTGGAGGAAGCGGAAACTTTGTGTTCCTCAGCACAGCCCCAAAACCTGAAGAGAGCTAGAGAAGATCTGTATGGAGAAGTGGGCCAAAATTCCTCCTGCATTGTGAGCAAACCTGGTAAAGAACTACATACATACAACATATGACCTCTGTAATTTGTAAACAAAGGCTTCGGTACAAACTATTAGCTATAATCATTATTTTCTCATGTGTTCAAATACTTATTTTCACCACTAACATACAAATACATTCTTTAAAAATCATACAATAGAATTTTCAAATTTCTTATTTTATATTGTGACTTTCACAGTGGACATGCACCTATCAGGAACATTTCAGACGTCTCCATAATTTCTAAGTGGTTGAACTTGCAAAATTGCAGGGTGTTCAAATACTTATTTTCCTCATTGTATCTAATAAGTAACTATTTCTGTCAAATAAACACAGTCACCGTGAATAAAATACAACAGAATAGAATAACACAGATCAATTACTATCCATGCCAATTACCATTTCATGACCCTAAAATTAAATTGCACCTTCCATCCATGTATTTTGCATCACACACAATTTGATGATTACTTACCTGTCAATTATAGAAACCAGAGAAATCACCTCCTTTGTGGAAGATTGTGTTGTGTGGACACGAAAAAGAAAGGCTGGCAGTAATGACACCCAACCCACAAAGAGGTGTCGTGGCATGGTCCCAAATACCAGTGAACCTAAACAGGTAGCAGTTGATTCTATACCTATAAGTGAAACCACGTCGAAGGTTGACACAAAATCACAGCGTCTCAAAAAACACACCAGCTCTGCTGACCTTCACATGTCTGTCAATGCCGTACCAGCGAGAGGGACGAGGAGAAAGTTGAATGCAACGACAGAGATCCTCACAAGCAGGCAGAGAGGTGAACAACCTGATGAGTCAGGGAAGGGTATACGGTCCAAGGTGACCATGAGAAAGTCCAACACAAGATCAGCGACTCTTACAAATAAGTCTGATGCCTCCAAGAAGGCTAAAGAAAAGAGGAGAATGATGAATGTTGAAGCAGAGTCCAGTAAAAAGAAGCAGAATGGTAAACCATCTGAAGGGTGCTTGAAGACGCGTAAAAGCACCAGAGGAAAGTCCACCAAAGAAACAGAGATACTTGCAACGAAGCAGAGAGGAAAACCAACCCAAGAGACTGTGAAGGCTGTGCCGACTAAAGGGAACAGGAGAAAGTCCAGCAAACAAACAGAGACCCCCACAAAGAAACTGAAGGGTAAACAAATTGGGGAGTCTTTGAAATCTGCGCCTTCTAAAAGGAACGGGAGAAAGGCTGGCAGAAAACGAGAGACACTTACACAGAAAAGGAAGGCTAAACAACCTGAGGGCTCTAAGAAAGCTGTGCAGCTGACAAGGACAAGGAGGAAATCCAACACTGAACTAGGACCCTTTGGGAAAAAAACAACTAAACCGAGTGAAGGACTCATGAAAACCACCTCACCTAGAGCCGCCAAGAGAAAGTGTGTCACTAAACCAGAAACTCTCATGAAGAAAACCGAATCCACTAAGTTGTCGAAAGAGGATGTGCTGGTTAAAAGGACAAAAAGAAGATCGGGCAAAAGACGAAAGACCCTTTCAAAAAACCTGAGGGGCAAAACAACTGAGGGGCCTGTAAAAACCATCCCAGCCAAGGAAACCAATCGAAATAATAACTCAACTCTAGAGACCCTCTCAAAGAAGGAGAGTGAAGTACCCACTGAGCTGTCTCTGGTCTTTTTTGGGGAGACCACAAAAGAGGCCAGTTCCGAGGAGATGACTTTGATGAACAAGAGCAGCGATATTACAGCCAGGTTCAAACGCTCATCAACCTCCCAACAGGCTGCAACCAATCGAGGTAAACTGCAAATTCTCATTTCCATTCATTTCATTTCCGAAAGGAAAGAAAAGCACAACAAATAATTGAGAAGTTCTTCAATTATTTTTGGGTCAAGTCTGGTTTACTTGAACCAAAGTCTCGGTCAACAAACTCTAACAAGTGCTTGTGTCTCTGTAGCCTTCTTTGTACAGAAATATCAGCAGGTAAATAAGCTTGGTGAAGGAGGCTTCGGATCTGTATATGCTGGTTACAGGAAAAGTGATTGTTTTCCGGTAAGTGTTCATTATGTGTCCGCCCCAAAATGTTTTGTTTGCTTTGATAAGCAAATATCAATCACTCTATCCCATAGGTGGCGATTAAATACATACCCAAAGAGGTCAAAAGTGTCCCATTGGTGAGTGCTTTATCTGACTCCACCGACATGGACACATAACCTAGGACAATATGAATCTAATCTAAATAGACATATATAAAAGCAAAATAAAAGGACAGTCCACTATGGGGAATTGTTTTGGGAATAGACACATGTCAAAGGTCGGATGACTACGGATCACTCTCTCTAACGTAATCTTGCTGTAAGAACAATTTGGCTGTTTTTTGTTTGTTTGATTGTTTTTAAACATTTGGGCAGGGACCAATTGGAAGTTTTGAGTTTTGAGCATGTCAGGTCTTACCACAAGTACAGAGTTGAGTGTGTGGAGGTAAAGGAGATATATAGGTTGATATTAAGCAAATGTTGTTAAACACTTCAAGCTCTAGTGTCATTTGTTAATGACCATGAATGGAAGGGACCTTGTACCTCAAACGATGATAACATTTAGGGTAAAAGTCCTGAAATAAAGGTCACATCTGAGTTACGAGAGGTCACAGTGGTAATCAAAAAAAATAAAATAAAACTGAATTCGTACTGAACATTTTCCCTCAAACTTTGTTTTCAAAAAATCTGATAGAACATCAATGGATTGAAGAAGGACATCCCCATCGAGGCATTGCTCATGCTACAAGCGTCAAACAAAAAGAACTCTGATGGGAAGTCTGCAGTTGTGTCTTTGTTGAACAAATATGATCTGGAGCATGAGATTGTACTGGTCATGGAGAGGCCAGTCCCGTCTGTGGACCTGTTCACTTATGTTACAAGATGTAGGATTGGTGCCCTGCAGGAGTGTGAGGCAAAGGTACTAAGAATACATGGAGCACACATACAGCGATTAAGCCACATTCCTATTCAAATTGGTCAGTTCAGTTTTTCAGAGAAAATAAACACACAGGATTACAAGTGACATCAATATCCCATAAATAAGTGGCGGTTAATTAAAAAAAAATGTTTCATACCAGTTACAAAAATGGTTCAATGACCTCGTCTAACTGAACCAAAGTTAAGAATGAGTTTTTTTGCCTCAAATATTTCCCCTTTATTTTTGGGGTCACGACTGGATTTGTCAGTTCTGCTTTTGTGTATCCACACACGACTTCATCTATGTATCCTCTTCTCAGAACATCATGAAGCAGCTGGTTGTTGCAGCTATCAACATGCATGATGTGGATGTTTTCCATCGAGATTTAAAGCAAGAAAACATTCTTTTGGAGGCCACTTCCGGTGTCCCTCGTGTGCGAATCATTGATTTTGGATGTAGCTGCTTTGCAAGCAACGAGCCTTACCGGGACTATAATGGTAGGACACCTGACTCCTGTTCTTTAAAATGGAAGTCAATCTTAAACATTTCTTGACAATAATATATTATATGTGACCTCACTAGTCTGAACATGACATTCTGATTAATATTATATTTGTGAAATATGAGTTATGAAGCAAAATCCAGACGTTTTTATCTATCTCAGGGGGCGACCATTTTGCCACTTGCTGTCGAATAAAGATGACATCACAGTTGCTCAGGGCTCAGACGACCAATCACAGCTCACTTGTTTTCTCAAGCTGCGCTGTGATTGGTTGTTACCTGAGACCGGGAGCAGCTGTGATGTCATTTTCACTCAACAGCAAGTGGCAAAATGGCCGCCCCCTGAGATAGATAAAAACGGCTGGATTTAGCTGCTTAACTCATATTTCACTAACACAATATTGAACAGAAAACCATATTTAGACTAGTGGGGCTGCATAGAACATATCATTGTCAAAAAAATGTTTTTGGGTTGACTTCCCAAGCATCGAGTGAAGATTTAGTCATCAATTAATACTTTGTTTACCTCCATGTGTCTTGTCCTTGTAGGCACCTTATGTTATGCTCCTCCAGAGTATGTTCTAAGGCAAACATACAGTGCCGGTCCAACCACTGTGTGGCATCTTGGTGCGCTTCTTTTTGAGTTGATGGCTGGAAATAAGCGGTTTGACACAGTCATGTTCCTTTCCCAGATGCTAAGATTGAATCGGGTTCTATCTGAAGGTAAGGTACGGTTAATGGTATATGGTCATTCTTGTTCTTTACATGTTGCCGAAAACAATTGTACCTTACGCCACTCACTCTCATATCAGAATGCGAAGATTTCTTGTGGAAATGCTTGAATTTGGATCCAGAGAAGCGGGCCACACTGGAGCAGATGCAGCGGCACCCGTGGCTCATATGATGCTACACAACATTCGACACCCTTTCCCATTTCCCAATGGCACTGGGAATGGGAATAGCAGTTGGTTTAGATGTATGAGAAAGCAATTTATAAAAGCAATTAATAAAGGGAAAGACATTTCAAGGAAAAAAAACTAGTTGATTAGATGAAAATGCTGTTCATCTCATCATTACCATTTTGGGGGCATGTGGAATAGTAAAGTACAAAGTGCTTGGCTTGGTCAGCCAACACTTTAATACTAATCATTGAACAAATATCGGATAAAACTGCACCAATGGAAGCATTCATGCTAATGTCTTTGGTCACTCCTGTTTACAAGTTTGGTCATCAGTGTAGCAGTTTGAAGCTCAGAAATACAGATTTATAAGTGTACATACCTAATGACAATTATAATAATTAATAATATTTTTTTATCTGAGAGAGAGCCTCTCATAACATAGCTGCTTCTATATTAAACATTAGCGCTATCATTAAATAAATATGTATTGCCAGAAGTCAGGATCTTGATGCGATCTCTGGCTTCAAGAAACATGGTTCGTTTTATTTTATTTTATTTTTCTTCATTGCACCTTGTGTAACTAGTTATTTTCTATTACTTGCACCATAATATGCCTTCAACCTGAAACAAATTTTTGGTTTGATAGAAGTGGTTGTATCTGTATATGGTTTTTATTTGTTAACAAGCATGTATGCATGCGTGCTTTCCTGTTCCTTTTCTATCTCCACAATGATTAGTAGGTCTGTTCATTTATACCAAATTTCCTCCTGTTGTAAGTACGAGAGCCAGTGGTGCAACAAACTAAGTTATCACTCACTTGGCCACATTATTTTGACATGATATATAGGCTATTCATTATATCTATATTTAATGTCTTACTACGACTGCACAGCATACATATTTCATGTACAACACGGTGGAATGATGCGGAGGATCTCAAGCATACGGCTTGCTGCCAAAGCAGGGATGCCTTCCACCACCACTCCACCCACCGCCGCCTCTGCCTCGCAGTGTTCGACATAAATATAACGCCTGAAGGTGGATGTTTTTGTTGTGTGTCCCGGCCTTCCTTCCCAGTAGCTAGTGAGCGAGCTGCACTAATGCTTCTGCTTCCAGCCCAGCGGGAGGAAGTGTGATAGACTGAGCAATGAGTCAGCCAATATGAAATGATGTTCATCTCGGGGAGAGATCATTATCAAATGAGGGGGAAGGAGAGTAATGAGTCGGTGTCCAGGCTGACATGAGCAGCAATTTTCAGATACAAACCTGCCACATGAATAGGATTTTCTGATGACCTTAAATAAGGTCTAATTGGGGTGATATTGTTTTTTTGTGATGTTATTGTAGAGATGTATACAACTTCATTGCACTTTCACTATCAAGAGTTTTGGCTGTATGATGCAAACTACTTGACAATACATTGGAATATAAAACGTCTACACACTCCTGATCAAATGACATTTTTATGATATACATTATAAGACCAAGGCCAACATTTTCTATCATCTATCATGCTTGAGAGGCCCTGATTGCTTTTACAAATGCAGCTGGGTTTGTACGTTTTTATCTAATGAGAGCTACACTATGCTAGATTGGCATCACATATAACAAAACCACCAATACTTACCAGAAATTCCTGCAGCTCCTTCAATCTTGCTGTTGGCCTCTTGACAGCCTCCCTGGCCCATTTTCTTTTCGTCTTCATCAGCCTTGGAGGAAACTCCAGTTCTTGGTAATGTCACTGTTGTGCCATATTTTATAAGCTTGATTACCTGTTATTATTGTGTGCCATGGTATAGTTAGTGCCTTGGAACTTTGTAGAATTCTCATGACTCATACATTTGAAGTCACTGCAAAAGGAGAGGAAAAAAACAAGATGCTGATGGAAGCTTTCTGTAGCTTAAAGATGTGGCTACAAAAACAGCTGACCACAACAGCTGAACTCAATTAGAGGTTAATCAGAGGCATGATAGCTGTGTGATGACTCCTATTTAATACAAGTTTGAATGTGATTGCTTAATTCTGAACATAGCCATGTCCACCATTTGTGAGGGTGTGCACACTTGTGCAATCACATTGTGATGGTTTATTTTATCTTCTAAAAAACATTTCATTTTTATCAATCGAGTCATCAGGGTTATAAATCACATAATGGTGAAAAAAGTTTAAAATGATTCATCTTGGTCACTTAAAAAAAAAAAACTAAACATACTTGATATTTGAACAGGGGTGTGTAGAAATTATATCCAGTGCGCGTCTTTGCACTTCTCTTTTGCTGTTTGATGGCAGCTACAGAATTTGACATATTAAGTTATTTATTTAATTATATTTATTTATTTAAAAATGTATAGATGCAGTGTTTAATTTTTAATTCTTTTTTGAAATAATTAGCAATTTGCCATGTCTGCTTTGCCTTGTGTTTTTTCCATTGTGGCAACTTCAACAGTGAAGTTCCCTTGTGGATGAATAAAATCTAATTCTAAATCTAAAATAGTTCTCTCTCACAACTGCAACGTGTTCTATGTGGACTTTATGCAATGCTGGGAACTTGTGACCTATGCACATAATATGGTGTACAAAGGGTTTTTAAATAAGGAAATATAAAAGAGATATGTTAAATTTTAAGATAATAAGAGTCTCAATCAGAATCCTATTCAGTATAACTTTATAGTTCATGTAAATGCAAATATTGATTAAAACAAATCAATAATGGTCCATATCACTGCCCCTTTTACTGTGGTCTTGACTATCGTACCGAACGAGAATGGTGTACATAGACACAATCTGAGAAAAATGCAGAATTTCAATAAAACTAGGGGAAGAAATAGAATTTTTGGCCCCTGTTTAGGTCTCATTTCCAGTGATTATATACCTGTAATCTGTGAACAAATACAATCTGTAACAGCTCCTGTACAGTGTGGACCATCTATGAGTCCAATATATCACCTGGGGCACAATCCCCACTCCCCCCTGAGGCTGCAGCTCTTCATAGGCGCACACTTAAGCACTCCATTTTTGACATTTGCCAATTAGAGCACATTTACACACTTTAATTGAAGTCATCCATCAGTCTCATGCACTTGCATTTTTACAGTGAATGAATCAAGCTCTCTTTAACCAGAACATTCCCATAATGCTTAATTGACTCAGAACAAGAGCTATTTTGGAAGCGTAGATACTTTGTCAAGCCATGAGTCACTAATCAGCAGCTGTTACATAGTGGATAAAAAGGTGGCTTCACCACATTTAACTTTTAAAAAGGCATTCTGCAGAACAATGCGCAACCTTCACTAAAACAAACTGCTGTAAAAGAAAAACAGCCAAATTCTGACAGTAACATGCAGTTTTCCATTAAAGCTGTATTATACACTGAAACATGATGCATCCTGGGAAACATTGTGGGTTGCGTACTGTTTTTCATTAAATACTGCAATATACCATATCAGCGATGCAATCTGTGATTGATTTGAAAATCAATAGTGAGACACTGCGAGAATACTGTGCGATTCCGTATTTTTTTTAAATACATACTAATCCCATTTTGCATGTTCTCTCCATGCTTGCGTGGGTTTTCTCCGGGTACTCCAGTTTCCTCCCACATTCCAAAGACATGCATGGCAGGTTAATTGAACACTCCAAATTGTCCATAGATGTGATTGTGAGTGTGGATGGTTGTTTGTCTCTGTGTGCCCTGCGATTGGCTGGCAACCAGTTCAGGGTGTACCCCGCCTACTGTCCGAAGCCAAGTGGGATAGGCTCCAGCACCCCCGCAGCCCTTGTGAGGACAAGCGGTTAAGAAAATGGATAGATGGATACTAATGCCTGTTTCAACAACATTCAACATGGGTTGGACTTTTGACTCCACCCACACGGATTCTCGATCTCTAAGTGCCTTCTTGTTCTTGTTTTTTTTTTTTTTTACTATTTGCTCTTAATAGTGACGATTTAAAATTTTTGCTTTTAGCTGAATCATAGTCAAAATAGTAACTGTACTTCCATCTTGAAAATAGCTCACCATCCTCCATTGATGTTTTAGCTACACATGTGACTCGTCAGCATGCTGAAAACGACAATGTCACGCCCTCAGAGGGAATGGGGATTTGAATACTCCCACAATGCATTTCACTATGTTAAATATCAGAGTTTTCCACTCTTATGTGTTTTATAATGGATTTTTTTTTTTTGGGGTGACTTTGGCATTAGGCGTACAATACAATACGTGTGTGAGATGGGCACCATGGGAGTAAAATTTGTTGATTTTGACAAGACTTAAAGCTGCATTAAGCAAGGTTAAATGTTAAAATTTGATATTTTTCTACATCTGTATGCAGAAGCTATACCCTGATGTGTAGAGCAAGCCCTAACGTTTTTACAACAACTGCGTCTATAAAGCTCTTCTAAATAGAGGCAATCGGGGCGAAAACGCTAAGAATGTGACGTCATGCGCGCTCCCGTCTCCGGGTGGATTTTCGAATTCTTTAAAAAAAAAAATGTTTTTACCTCCGCATTGTTTAAATTTCTTTTTTGTGTGATTTGAATGCTAAAATGTTTTAAGAAAAATACAAGTTTCTACTTCTGCCCCATAATGCATAGTTGTGCTCACCCTGAGAGACTTAGGATAAACAACACGACTCCAAGTGCAAGCTTTTACATTGATGAGTATAGCATTTATCGGGTGTAAGAAAAGGACGCGTTCGAGCACAGCTGGAACTCTGACATGGACCTTCCAAAAAAAGAAGAAAGGAAAAGTTTTATCCAGCGCGACAAAACAAGCCAAAATATAGTAGACAAAGGACTCGTGTAAACATCAGAGCAGTGACAGCGACAATTGGCTTCCTTTCTACTGAGATGGTAAGATATAACAACTATGGGTCAAAGTAAGATGTAAACAATAATAATGACAAATGAAGGTGGAAATCAAAAGCTAACATTGCTTATGAGCGTTGTAAATGTGATCGAGAGGACATGATCCGTGTATGGCTGATACATAAGTGTTCCTGTGTTTTTGCACATTCTGTTGTCTGCATTCTGGAGTCCGAGTTTTTAGTGTACACATGGCACGTCTCGCAGAGGAAAAGGGACTCATAGCTACGTGTTGTTGTTAGCCCGTGTGCTAAATCGGCTCGCGAGTTAGTTTCTTGTTTCCGGCATCAACCACGTTTGCTGGCAGCATTCTTGTGAGACGTCACAGTATTGTTCGCAACTTCAGCGTCTTTCCAGTCAACAGTTTATATAAACAGAACCGACACACGTTTCCAATGCGTTCAAGAATACATTTGAAATAAAGACTTAATTTTTAGTTGCCTGATTTGAAGTATTATGAGGAACAAATTAATTTGAGCTTAATTGTGTATTTGAACTAGTATCATGGTCTAAAATATTACTAGATAGTAATAAATTCCTTACAAGCAACTGCACTGTATCACGGTTTAAAATTAGATTATCTGTGCAAGCAATTTATTCAGAATTGCTCTATCATTGTCTTATCATTATCTTTCTATCATCCTATCAGTTGAAGTCATCTTTGCTAGTCTGTAAAGAGTGGCCTTTTGCCAGGGGACTTTCTGTTCGCTCGTGCTCGTACAGGCCTGCGTGGCTCATCATGGAGGCTGCATTTACACTTTAGTCCAGAGGTGACAGTCGTGTGTAAAAAGTTTCAAACTTGATTAATGCAGCTTTAATTAAGTCTCGTCAATTCTCACTCACTGCTGCATCCTGCTGGCAGTGAATTGTACCTGCTTACATCGTGGTGAGGTGATGCTACTTAATCTATTCCTCTTTTTAACTCTCAGTTGTTATTTACATGATGCAGCAGCAAGATTCGTCTACTTTAAGTGCAATTGTAGTAGTGACTGGTCAATTACTCAAGTAAAGTGTACAAAAAGCTGAATGTAAACATGGGGCGGCATGGCTCAGTGGTAGAGTGGTCATCTACCAACTCGAAGATTGTCTGTTCGATCCTCAACACAGTCGCCCCTGATGCCGGTAAATTGAGGAAGCAGTAAAAAAATAAATAAATTAATTAAAAAGCGCTTTGAGTAACCAAGATAGAAAAGTACAATATAAACACACAAGTGAAAGCCCGTAAAATGCTGGCAACTCTGTTATCACTACTTTATTGTAAAAAAATGAAAATACTGTAATTTACTGTTAAGTTGATAACAGCTGGAGACTGTAAAATAACAGTAACAAGCTGGCAACCCAGCTGCCAGTATTTTACTGTTGTTTTACTCCAAAGTTTTACAGTGTTCTCAAGGATCTAGGAGGCTCCTGTGGCAGTGGGGTAGAGCAGCACTACATGATACAGAGAGCTGTTTCCAATATTTTGGTTAGATGAAAAGTGGCAAAGAAATGACTATTATCCATTTGATCCACGAGAGTCCTATAGAGACTCATGTCAAACATGTAGACGCATATGTCACCCCTGGCTGTGTTTGAATTCATTCACATAATGTGCATGACATGGAATTACATCTCTGCATCAACATGTTTGCCAGTATTTTAACTTCAGCTTTTTAGCTGGAAGCTGCTTATGAGTAATGACGCTGCCCTGCACCTTCTGCTCAGGCAATTAGCAGAAAAAGGTGAACATGAACGCGGGAGTATGAGAGTGAGGGCAGGCGGGTGGGGGTTACAATGCTGGAGGAGCAGGTCATGTGGTTTGAGCCCATTCCGTGTGTGCGGTCGCTTATACATTCTTCCCAGTTTGTGTCCTCCTGAATGTCACTGGTGCACCACCATCCACCTTGCAGATAATGAGTATATTAATATGTACATACCCAGTCAGGTTAATGCCCGCCTGGCACTCCAATTTCACAGTCGTGTCTCACTCAGGCCAGCATTGGCGGTGGTTTCTCTCTGTCGGATGAAAAAGGAAAAATATAGTTGTGAATTATTGAGCAGATACATGAGTGACAGGACGGCTGATGAAAGTGAAAGAGATGGAAATAGGAGAGGAATAAAGAAGAAAAATTGCTATGGTGACATTGACTGATGCTGATGGTAACTTTAGGCGAGGGACTGATGCTGAAGAGCACTGACACAAAGTACAGCGTACATGAGGGTTGTGGCAGTGGACTGCATTGGTAAAATTGCTCCTCTATGTTGTTGTTTTTTCTCCCCTCTCAAGGCCCCAAAAGCTATTTGGAATGGGCTGAAATTAAGTTCCCTCCCAATGACCTTCAATCGGCCAGGTGATATTGATTTGGTTGTTATTGTTTCCATGCAGCTTGACAAACCGCGTCCTGGAACAAGTACTTCTGTCAATCCGGAGAATACCACATAGCCCGAATAAAGACGATTCCTTCCAAATTATGTCAGCTATCGAGCGTCGGTGAACATGTTTCGGATTTGCCATTGCAAATGTCAGACAGATAAAAGAGATTTCATCTGATGGAATGTATGACAGGCGATCAGCTGAAAGAGATGAGATGTGGAACGAGGAGGGATTTTATCACTGCGTGTCAGAACTTCCTTAGTAGCCCTTTTGAATATGGACAAAAGTATTGAGACACACTTCATTTAGGCGCCTACATTGTTGAAACCGACCAGGGTGCTGTGGCACTCTGAATGCGATTTGAATACAGATTATTTTTGTGAACAACTTCCCAGTAATGCGATTCCTTGGAATCTTTTGTTTGCTTGCCTGACGTTTCTGCTCGCAGGGGCACAGCAGCTGGTGAGGCCACTCAAAGCGCTTTGTTCTCAGGTGTGATTTGGTGGACAAAGCAGAGGTGAAAGCATGCAGTAAAAGGAGGGGATGGGAAAAATAATAATTGTGAGGTCACAAGTTGTATTGTAGGCAGGTGTCATAACTAGGTGTTCCATTACTTTTGTGAAAAAACGGATCACTGTGTCAAAACAGCAAAGATTTCAGAGTAATATCAAGTTTCCTATTTAACATGCTAGTATTGTCTCATAAGTGTGTTACAATCATTTTGACGCAACACTCTAAATGTTTTATGAGACAGCTGAAAGGAATTCTCTTTCTACTGTACACTTGTCAGTGAGCTGTCACAACACCTCAAAGCAGCAGTCTTGCAACAGTTTCAGAGGATTGTGTGAATTCTACACTGATGAAGAGGGATAATGCTGAGAACGCGTGTTGTTTCGATGTGTCTGAAAACAAAACATGATGGGCTGGGCTATTTGAAAATAGATTAGCCATGCTGACCTGTTCATGTTGTACGCTAGCGAGCATAAGCTCCAGCTTCACCTGCGATAAGTCAGGGTAAGCAGGACCAGAGATGACTTGCCAATTGGGTATTATAGACAATGTCCTCTTACAATTAAATCTATTCCCTTAAATCAATTGCATTTGATGAGAAGTAAATAATCATTCTCCGGCATTTTTTTCTGTGGTATTATTTTGGAATGGAAAACTGTCCATCCATCACACATCTCGTTGAGTCGAGCTGGTAAGCTGGTAGCGACTATAGACACGGCATCATCACCGTGAATTGGATCTTGCTGCAGGTAACTTGTTTTGCTGCCAAACATGGCCTGCAGATTCATGTTTTCAGAGAGGATCCATGAATTGGCCTCATGTCGTCACATCAATCACGGTCCATAGTGGAGATCAAACTGGCTTGGCGCCTTGGGTAATAACATTTCCATGTTGCCCACTGATTTGCATATCTGAGGAATTATGATTTGCTGTTTTTGCTTTTGCATCCACAATACTCGTTTCATGTTTGTTAAGGTCGGATAAAGTTCTGGTTTATGAAACCTGAGAAGCAAGCCTCGGCTTTGTTAGATTGACTGTGATATGCCGTGGGAAGGCTTCAATAGAAATCTGTCCTATTTAGGGAGCGTTTCAAACTAAAGAAATGATCAAAAACAGTGGTAAAATATGCAACTTGCGTAATAATTGAAAGGAAAATCAAAAGGAAAATATCTCCGTGAGCCATTCTGCAACAGAACAAAGCAGCAGCGTTTAGCTTTACTACTGGCTTGTGGTGCTGACCTTTCACAAACCTGCTCTCCTGCTCACCTATTTTACATTTCAAAGTCAGCAGTTAAATTATTCCAATTAGTCCTGCGGCGTTGTTCAGGCCGTATATAGCGACCTGCTGATGAAAGAACTTGCCAATTGCCAATCATGCTACCTCAAAACAATTATCCACTGGTGTCATGGAGTCCATTTTGAAATGATGGATTGGGAAGTGGTCTGATTCAACTTAATTGGATGGTACCGTTTTTCGCTTTGGAAACCATATTGTAAAAATGCATTGTCACTGACAGGTGCAAACCATGTGCAAACATGCTCATTGTACTATTTTTTCACACATCAATTATTATAATGATGATTATAATTATCATCATTATTAACACTTAAGAGCAAACCTATGAACTCTGTTGGACACTTCCACAGAAAAACATTGTATAAGTCTGCCTCTTTTTCACTCTGTTGGAGCCTTGCACAATTATTGGCACCTCAAAATTGAAACTTTAGACAATAGCGAGTGAAAATAGCTAGGTTGGATATGTTTAAATAACCAGTTTTGTTAAAAACTGGGTTGCGTAATTCTCTGATGCAGAAAGACCTGTTCAGCCATGAAGGTAAGTTTGCACGCAGATACATTTCCGCCTATTCAACGTCTAGTCACTTTATAATTTTTATTTATTGTATATCTCAGGATTCAACAAGGGGTTTGTGGACATGCCAAGTCATTTTACTGTCAATCCCTCGTGGGTCACCACAGTCAAAACTTTTTCATGAATTTTGAAGAACACTCGGAGTCTGTCTATAGGAGCCCCTCCATCGATTTTAGAACTACTGGATTGACATTGCATTGCAACTCGGATGTCGATGTTGATTTCACAGAATTGGAAGAAAGCCAAGCAGGGAATTTACACAGGAGAGAAATTGCAAATAAATGCTGTGGTGTCTTAAGTAATATCCATTTTCTGCACAGAAATGTCACCGCAAGAAAAGTACACCAAGAGCAGAAGAGTGCTGACTCACATCTGCTCTCTTCACTTTGTCTCCACTTTCATATGTATACACCTATACAGTGTGCATTCCATCTGCCGCTGTACTTGATCTCGTCTATTCTACTACAAGAGGTGTCATTTACTGTGTAACCCTCATTGCTTCGACAAACAATGTGAAACATCAATTTCATGGATAATAAAAATGACTCAATATTATTTTCCTTTTTTTTTTTTTTTAATCTTCCATCTGTGTTTCTGCGCTTCACTGCAGCAGAAGCAGCAGTGGAATATTATAAATAATATATGACATACAGAATACTGTGGAAAATCTCTTACATATGTCTAAAATTAAATGTATTTTTACAGCTTGGTTATTAGTACAGCATATGCAATAGTTTGTTAACATATATTTAATTTGTACTTGAACAAAATGTAATATAGTTACTGGGTTTAATGTGAAGTCATTCATAAAGAACTTATGAGGCATTGTTTTACTTTGAAAAGTATTCTGACGGTTTCATTTTTGAGAAAGCTTGTCATGTTTCTTCTTTTCGTTTCTATGTTTTGCCTCCCTCTGCCGCCTTTGGTGTACATTCCTTACAGCAAGCCAAGCTAGGGTGTGACAGTACCAAGAAAAAACAGAGAGAGAGAGAGAGACAGAGAGACAGAGACAGAGACAGAGACAGAGACAGAGACAGAGACAGAGACAGACAAAGACACAGACACAGACACAGAGACAGAGACAGAGACAGAGACAGACATATAGTTACTGTAAAAATGGCCAAACTTCCACGCCACGCCAGGAACATAATGTAAACGTAGCCTAATGGACATAATTAGAGCTGCAGTGTTAAATGCTGAGTGGATGACGCCAGCACTTAGTTTGCCTCGCTGTCTCACCTCAGCAGAGAAGTGTGACATTTGGGCCTCGGTGCTGTGCAGGCTCAGGGCCTGTCAGGTGACAGCGTGGGGCACAGTGGGTGGAAATGCCAGCGATCAGGCAGGTGGCATGTCAGCATTAGTTAGAAGAAGACAACCATGTGACCGCCCACCTTTAAAACACATTCACTTTAGGCACACTTTATCGATATAAGGTGAAGAACAACACCACGCAAATTGAACGCCATAAAGGCTTAAATGTTTGTCATCTGTGAAATCAACAAGTGAACGAATAATAGCGTAATCTAAAGGTTTGATGTGAAAGGATCAGCTACATCCATTTGGATCCAAGAGAATAAAATGTGGTGATGATTTTTTCACAAAAACTAATAATGTTACTTCAGACTTATGTAGCAATATGCGCCAGCCATGAGAAAAAAGTGCATTAAAGACAGTATGTCCAAAGTTTGTGATCATTTCACACTTAATAAAAGAAGATTAAGTGCAATGTACCTACTGCAAACATCCAAACACAGCTAGCGAGAATGGATTGCAATCTTTCCACATGTATTGATAAAGCCACCAGTGTATTTTCAATTGCTTTGCTGTTCAAATTGTAACAAAATAAATTCATAATAAGCATAATAATATATAATAATATATATATTTTTATAATTGGGTATTCTATTTACATCACTCAAAAGTATTGGCTTTTTTCTTTAAAATCTCTCTATTTTTTTTATTTACATGTTTGCTTTTCAGCCATTTATCTTCCAAACATAAACCATGGCGAATATGTATTTATGAACAACAAAGCCAAGAGCCGCAAAAGAAGTCAATAAGAACAAACTTTATTGTCATTTACAAGCAGGCGTGTCATCAAAATGATTATGATGCAGTTATTTTAAGGTAAAACTACCACATCATGTGGCTTTAAATGAAGTGAGGAAGTTAAAAGGACTCCACCTTCTGTCATAACCCACACAGGAAGTAAAGCAAGCAGTGACTGCTCACATGGTAAAGAACTTATTTTGCTTTTGAGTGGCCAATGGCCAGGAAGCGTCACAGTGGCTTAAAGGCCGCCCATACTGGTCAGTGTAACTACAGAGGGGAAATCCACCATGTACCACAGCGTACCGCACACACCCACATGTCTGAATTCCTCCCTCTGTTTATACTCCACAACTCGCGTCAACACAGGCAGACAAACACAAACACGCACTTTGCAGGCTCCCACACGAGCCTAAACACTGACAAAACAGATTGTGTGTCAATGAAGCCACACTTTTGTGTTATGTTCCCGCTTGGCTGAGGCTGACAGAGCATGTGGATGATCCAACAGAGTCCATCATTCTAATGGAGACTGAGGGAAACTACCACGGGTTAATTCTGAACTCAGACATATCCCCAGTCATGATAGGGCGTGAAAACATGTGCAACCAACCACATTATCTCAATTTATTTTTCTGACTCTCGAAAAGATGGCATTACTTTACTCAATTGACTTTTACAGGGTCAGGTTAATGGTGGGAAAAGTTTCGAAATTACAGTATTTATCTTGGTCCCATTTTTGATATCACAAAAACCTGGCATCCAAACAGGAGTGTGCAGACTTTTTATATCCACTGTTTAAAGGGGAAGTCAACCTTAAACATTTCTTGACATAAATATGTTACATGTGACCTCACTAGCCTAGACATGACATTCTAATTAATATTACATTTGTGAAATATGACTTATGCAGCAAAATCCAGCCATATTTATCCATCTCATGGGGCGTCCATTTTGTCACTTGCTGTCGACTGAAGATGACGTCACAGTTGCTGAGGCAACAACCAATCACAACTCACCTGTTTTCTGAAGCTGAGCTGTGATTGGTTGTTACTTGAGACCTGAGCAACTGTGATGCTATTTTCACTCGACAGCAAGTGGCAAAATGGCCGCTTTCTGATATTGATAAAATATGCTGGAGTTTGGTGCTTAACTCATATTCCACTAACGCAATATTAACCAGAATACCTAGATTAGTGGAAGGGGTGGGCGATATGGCCCAAAATTCATATCGTGGTATAAATCGCATCTCTCCACGGTAACAGTATATATCACAATATAAAATTAAGGTCAAAAACATTTTTAATTCATAATTATTTCATACATTTTCATTTCTAGATAGTTCTTAATTATATAGTCCACTATAGAAGCCTAATTGATCAAATTAATAAGAATGATCAAACAATTTAGTCTATGGTCCCTTCCAATTATGACCCTTTAATTGTAGAGTTGAAGGAAAGGATGGATCAATGGATGACATTGCCTATATCGATAATTGGACGTATCAATTTGATAAAAATGTGTATACTTCCTAAATTTCTTTATTTGTTCCAGTCAATACATTTATACATTAATACAAATACATTTTTCAATATGATTAACAGTATTTTTAGTACATTCATTTGGAATACTAAAAAATCCCGGTTGAGAGTTAGATGACTTTACTTCCCATATGAGCGAGGAGGACAACACTTTCCAAATTTTAAATCGTATTATTGGGCTGCTCAATTGCGTTCAATGATGTATTACTTTACGAATAAGACGGGTCTGTCTTAGTTGTCTATTGAACAAGCATCAGTGTCGATGATTCCCCTAAGACCCTAAAAAACTCAAAAAAAGAGTACGAAAAACACGTTTGTGAAAACTTCTATTGACATTTGGTATAAAATGCACCAACATATTAAGGACACCCCTCAAATCCGCTTTACTCCTTTATGGGGTAACTTAGGTTTTGCACCCGGTAGGGTTGACGGGGGGTTTAAGATAAGGGCAGAAAAGGGTATAGGATGTGTACCGGGTAGGTGATTAATATGCAAACGGTATGCTTCTTACATTTGAAGAACTTCTTCAGAAATATCAAGTATAGTGGTACCTCGGAGTTTGAACATAATTCGTTTCTGTGAAGTGTTCAAAGTTCGAATTGTTCAATCTCCGAATTTTTTTCCCATAGGAAATAATTAAAATGCAATTAATCCATTCCCAAGCTCCAAAAACAGAAAATTCCCATTTTAATTTCTATTTGTTTTTACATTTACAGTGCAGTACAGTATTTAAACCTAAAACCTATGTTAATGTTAGCTTTACTCCAGGAGTATTGACAATCTGACTGGAAATGAGCAGTGCATCGTCTCAACTACCGCAACGTGAGCTTTCGGCATTGCTTGGCTTCGCTCGGCTTCACTCGGTTACCCGTTTTCAAGGTATGTTTGGCTTAGCTTGCTTTGCTAGGGTGTTCAAACTCTGAAAATGAGTTCAAACTCCGAGACATTTTTTACTCAGATTTTTGGGTTGAAATCCGAATGGTACGGTTTCCGAGACGTTCAAACTCTGAGGTTCTACTGTGCATAAAAAACAATTCTTTAAATATCTGCAGACTAAAAATTTCATTTTCTCAAAGTACAAAACTATTAATTTGGAACCTCCTCTCTCACAATTAGAACAGCTAACACTTAAAAACAGTGAGGATAAGGGTTTGATTTCTTTGTACTACTCTGTTTTGGTAACTCATGACAATGAATCCTCTCGATAAAATACAAGCATAGAACTCTGATTTTGAGGAGATTATTACAGAGGAAGAATGGCATAGGGCATGCCTTAAAGCCCCCAAATAAACTGTTAATACGAGAATGAGGTTACTACAATACAAGTGGTTGATGAGAACATATATCACGCCTGTAAAACTGAACAGCTGGTCTCCTGATATCCCAAATACTTGTATTAAATGTTTGGGAGAACGGGGTACCCTTTTTCACTGTGTCTGGGAGTTCTCTAAATTGCAAAGGTTTTGGAGAGAAGTGGGACAGATAATGTCGACTATGGTCGTGTAGCGATTATTTAGTTTGCCGTAATGGCTTAATGAGAAATTTAGACGATACTGAGGGGAGTTGTAATTTCCTCAGCAACCTCTGGGCCACCACGTTGACTTTGCTTGTTTGTAGGAGCAAAATAAACGATAAAAATCATTATCAAGTATTCATATTCTGAAGTTGCTACTTTAGTTAATCATAGAGTTCTTTGCTTTCATAAGAGAATTACTAATCCACTCAGTAAACACAAATGATTCAGGAGAAATTGAATTTCTAGACAACAAATTTATTTAGCAAACACACATATATCAGTCACAGCCTAACCTATTAATTAAACGGAATAAAAATGTGAATCAAAGATAAAAAGAAAACTTGCAACCTAACTAACTAAGATAAAAGAATGTAGATGAAAAAGGTAGATGGGGGATAAAGATGGAAGCGTTTGACCTGTCAATTCTTTTATGTTTGAATAAAAGCATTGCACCAGTGTTCTATGGTCAGATTGCAATGCAGGCGCAATTTACGGACTGGTTCAGTCGCACGGGAGAGAGAGAGAGAGAGAGAGAGAGAGAGAGAGAGAGAGAGAGAGAGAGAGAGAGAGAGAGAGAGAGAGAGAGAGAGAGAGAGAGAGAGAGAGAGAGAGAGAGAGAGACTCGAGCGTCGATCCTCGGTTGAATGCTGGGGGGGGGTCTGGCTGTAGCCCCGCCCCTTCCGTGCGCATGAAGTATTTGGGATAGTATTTGATAATTTTTGGATCAGAATTGACAAGGCAGATGCTTCATTTATCATTCTGAACACATTTCAAACATTACCGCGATCATAAAGTTATTGAATCCGCTAAGCTTACTAATTAGCTAATCTTAGGTGGCTACAGAAATTACACACATCATTCATTTGAGATAGACATACAGATTGTGTACAAAGATAAACAACAGGAGTTACTTGATGTCAGTCAAGTACATAGAGTCCATGTATGTCCCGAATTATATAGACTTCAGATTAATTAGGAGCGGCAGGATTCTTCAGGATAACCGATAGTGACCGCTGGAGGGCACTGTTGTACCATACAACTTCCAAGGGGCATTGTTTAAAAAACAAAAACACATGGCTAATTCCTGTGGATAGGCCAGACCATAAAAGATGGTCTGGGGACTGCTTATCAGACAGGATTTCAGGTCTGTCGGAGCTGTGATATGCGTTTCCTGGGGGTTATAAAACGAAATCCAGTCCCTGCTGGAGGGAAACTCAAAGAGTCCTATTGAACTGAAAACACAGAGTTAAGACACGCACACACATTCCCCAGTGGGAAATGTTTAAAAAGGCACATAAAATGGAAAAATTGAGGGTGCCGGGCAATATTCGTTACAGTCGGAATTAATATACCTCATAGAGCAAAGCTTTTTGTGCTGGGAATATACCCCAAAGACTTTGTTGTTTGCGTAAGTAAATCCACTTTGATTGATTTTGGACTACTGCAGGCCAGGAGGCTGACTGCTTTATTTTGGAAAAAAATGGCTGTACCGTCAGTGAATCAGTGGATAAAGGAATTGACAAATACTGTCGCATTGGAAAAACTGACTTACATTATTAGAGGGAGGGCATAAGGGTTTGAAGTAATATGGAGGTCTCTACTGAACTTTGTTGATCAGTTACCTATTACACTGTAATATAATGTGGAGATGCTTGTTTGTTTGTTTGGTTGGTTGTTGTTGTTGTTTTTGGTATGTTTCTGTTTTTTGTTTTGCTCATATGTTTTTTGATTTGTGTTCGTTCTATTGTTACTGATTTCTAAAGTGTGTGGAAAATTAATAAAAAATATTGTGGAAAAAAAGAATGATAAACAAAAATGAATTCAGGTAGCATTTATTATGCAATTCTCAAGTCAGAATTAAAAGTTAGCACCCCACAGTGCAAAATAGTGCAAACAAACAAAATACATGGGCATATTTTAAATGACAACAGGCCTACAGTTTAGATATTTGGATGAATTATGGAAAACGATGTACATGGGTTAATTAGCCATTTGTTTTCAACTGTAATAAAGCAAGTCTATTCCATTGGATTAATCACATCAAAATTAACAGCTTCTTTTTTTTTTTATCCAATATTGCTTCTGAAACAATGAAAGTAATTTCTCCGAGGTGTGCCCAGTAATAAGGGTTCTTATTATTTTAAATATTTATTATATTACTGTAATATATTTCTCCTTTCAGCTGACGTATGCGGTGACGTTCCGACTTAATTTCTGGTTTCCGGTGGCTGCGTATTTTTCATTACGCTTGTTTTTTTTTTACTCCAGTTACTTATTAAGTTGCCTGATATATTGCTGTTCAAATTTGCTTATTCTCCGCTGCAACGCGGTTCAGACCTATGTGACAAGTGTACGGTATCACACAAGCACTTATTTTGGGGATTTGAAATTGCATTTTCGATTAGCAATTAGCCTGGCTTCGTATTTCTTTACCACTCACTCGCAACCCCTCCGTGATTATTATACTCACAGAAGTGAAGAATTTTCGCTCCCTTTAAGTGACTAATGTAGACAGCTGACGCATTGCGAACTTTTGCCTCTGCATCGTGTTAGCCACGTTAGCTTTGCAGCCGCAGCTCGTGGGTTAGCCGAGCTAGGCTCCGCAGCATCGAGTGCGCAACAACAAACATTCCCCAAAACAAACAGCAAGAGGATGAGCGGGCATAATGACTTAAACATACTTTTTCACGGAGGTCTTTTCCCACTTCTCTTGGGGCTGGCCATACATTAATGGCATTTCTGTAACACCGAGCAGCGCACATGGAAGGGGATACAAAGACGTCAATGCAAACATGCATTACTGCGGTTGTATGGTAGGGTCCTTTGGCCTTTTGGGGGGAGTTGACTTCCCCTTTAATGCGCAGCTAAAAACAGCCCAGAATTGCTGAGAATAAAACACTGGGCTATTCTGAAGTGGCCGTGTTGGGGAAATAACTGCCGGCAGGTGCACAAGTCTCACTGAGGGTTGTGTAAAAAAATAAATAAAAAATGTAAAGGGTAGCCTACAAGCATTTGTGTCCAGGTCAATTAATTTGAAACAATTCTGTCAAAAGCAGCGGTGGATTTTCATTAGCTTATTTTGAATCATGCTTTGATGTTATTACTTTTATCAGCTTTGAGTCATTTCAGTGAGCACTGTGTGTTTTTCTTTAACGGAAGCGAACCAACCCTATTCCTAACATGCCATAGGTACTTTATTTTTGAGTGAGTCATAGGTTGACTGTGACTCATTTGTCACCAACCTGACAACAATTTCTCAGTGACTGAGCAGCCCTGTTTTCAGCTCAACAGTTTTCCCTGCCTGAAAAATACAACACAACTTATCACACATTTCACACGTGAATGTTTAAAAGTCTGTGAAGCCCCGACTTTGTCTTCCTACGTTTCAGCTCGAGAGCCGCTTGTGTGGAGGCTTTTCAGCCCACTTCATGAGCAACAAGACAAATTATTCGGGTTGTTTAAGACACAGGAAGCTCAGGAAGTCATTGTAGCATCCACCCAAAATAATGCTTTCACACTTAAATGAGTCCAAAACATCACTTCTGTAGTCCATTGATGTCAGAGGCGGAGTATGCACACTTTACGAATGTATGAGCGAAAGATTATTTTTAGACAAAGTCATTAGATCAACTAAAATGTAGTTTAATGTAAAAACAATTACAAATTAAATGATAAAGAACAAAAACCATCCACACAGGTCACGTGACGGATCAAACTCCAACTGTCATCTTAGTGTTATGGCACTGCTTTGAGTTGGTGTTAAAAATGGGGGTGGTAATGGGCTAAAGTCACAGCCACAGAAAGAATGCCGCCAAATTGCAACTTGGCCAGTTTTCAAGTCCTCTTTAAATGTCTGCACCACATGGGCACTTCGTGTGTCCTTGTACAGCACGTTGTGCTGACAGAGATTATGTTTTGATGCCGACTGTGACATCTGCAGCCCCCCCCCCCCAAAAAAAAGATTGAAATGATTTAAAATAGTTGAAAAACGGAAAACATGAATTTCTGTTTGACTGTGAATAATTTTTTTATATATGGCTATTAATTAGTTGTAGTTGCATAAACGAAAACAAATTATGTTTGTTTTTAGTCTTCAACTTTTATCTCTCAATTGAGAATTCAACTTAGACTCTTCCTACATTCACAAATTTTGTCCAAAAGAAATGTACAAGCACAGACGCGCACTTTAGCCAAACATTACTGAAGATGTGTATTGCCAACTATCTGGCAGATGCAGGAACAATAGGGTATTTTGCATGCCACAGGTGTCACCGGTTCACGCTAACTACGTTTACATGCAGTCAATAGTCCCGCTAAGGTCAAAATTCCAGTTTCAAATTCAGGAGAACCTGTTTACATGCATGCAGCGGAAAGAGTAACTCCCGTATATACATGCAGGTCATTGTTCTCGATTGGAATACCTTGTTCAAAAGTGCGATGCACGGACAATGTCATTACACAAATAAAGGTTTCTATGTTCAGTAAAAAACATATTTATGTCACTCACAACGCTAAATAGCCCGTCGGTTTCCTCCTCGCTCCAAAAATGTCTTTCTTTGCTGCATCGTCATGTTTGTTTATCACTGCTTGAGTATTTCTGTTGGGTTGTATGCCAGAAGCACTGATTTTTATACCCATATATTATGGAGGACCAAAACTGCTAAAATTATAAATAAATAAATGACTATGAGTGAAAATAAAAACGGATATAAAAAAATATAATATATATATATATATATATATATATATATATACACTGCCAGGACAAAATGTTATTCAAATAAGGGGGCGGTCCTGAGCGGGTCCCTGGCAACTGCATCCTTTCCTTCTTATACTGGTTTAATAGATAATCTTACAAATAATTTAATGCTTATTTGTTAAATGCCCTGGATACTGTTGCGCCATTAAGAATTAAAACTTGTCCGAAAAGGCTGACTTCCTTGCTTAACAGATGTAACTAAAACACTTAAACAATCATGTAGACCAGGGGTGTTCATTACGTCAATCGCTATCTACCGGTTGATCGCGAAGGTAGTACTGGTCGATCGCGGCGTGACATTAAAAAATATCAGTCCTGAATTTTGACCTTTAGGTTACCACTCATGCGTAAACAACGGCGTGCAGCAAAACTTACAAGCTAATCAGTGATTTACCTCCGATTTGAAGCCCTCGCTAAATTTTATGGTCGTCAAAATGAATAAGGGAGCTGGACCAAGCAAGAAGGCGAAAACATATCACTTTCATGTGGAATGGGAGGAGGAGTTTTTTTTCCACAGATGTCATTTTTAAAGTGCATTTGCCTCATCTGCCGGTATACCATTGCAATACCAAAAAAGGGAAATGTGGAGCGGCATTTTCGAACTGTTCATGGAAAATACGACGCGGACTTCCCACCGAAAAGCGAGCTGAAAAGGAGAAATCCAAGACTTTTCTTTGCTTGAGCCAGTCGCTACATTCATGTGCTATCCTTTCCTAAGACGTTGAGGTTGAGTCACTTGCATCAAACATTGCAGCAATGTTTCACATGAACTCTTTTGGAGTGGAAGATGAGATTTTGACTCTACAAACCGACATTGAGCTGAAGTTGAGTGCTCATGGTGTCAGGGTTCCGGCTCCGTGAGCCCCGCCTCCTCCTTCCTCTCTGTGTGTAGGTGTGTGTATGTGTGTCTGTGGTCAGGCGAGGCAGCTCATCAGGTGGATGAGATGCAGCTGGAGCAGCAGCCAGGTGTGGGTGATCGCCGGTCTATTTAAGCCGGCCCGGACCGCACCTTGGCGCCAGAACGTCTTGAGTAGACAACCAGTTAGTCGTGTCGTGTTGACATTACCGCTCTGTTCTTGTTGCCCTGCTGCTCATCGCTGCTGTGCTTGTCCAGGTCTTCACCTGCCCCAGCCTCGCTTGCTGCCCCGCCTGGCAGCCTGCCCACCTGCCCCAGCCTCGCTTGCTGCCCCGCCTGGCAGCCTGCCCACCTGCTTCAGTCTCGCCTTCTCACCTGCCTGTTAGCCTGTTCACCTGCTCGCCGCTTGTCCACCGCTCCTGGCTGTCCTGCAACCTGCAGGCACTCCCCTGTCCGGATTGGATCACCCGCCTGCTCCTCACTTCTCTGAATATTAATACTACTTGCACCAGACTTGCTTGTCCTGTCATAACAATCAATATGAACCTTTTCAGTCAGGATTCAGGGCCGTTCACTCTACTGAGACAGCCCTTTGCTTAAGTGACAAATGATCTTCTCCTAGCAATGGACTCCAATACCTTGTCAATATTATTATTACTCTATTTAAGCGCCGCCTTTGATACCGTCGATCATAACATACTATGAGAACGTCTCCAAACGTATTGGTATTTCAGGCTTAGCACTCTCGTGCTTTCGTTCTTACTACTCAGAGAGAACGCACCGTGTAATCCATGGCAATGCGACCTCAGTTATTATAACGTTACGTGTGGAGTCCCAAAAGGGTCGGTACTTGACCCTCTCTTGTTTAACATTTATATGCTTCCACTTGGTGATATTATACGTAAATATAACATGACATTTCACTGTTATGCTGAATATACGCAATTATATTTGCCTCTATAAATAACAAATCCGCACAACTGCTGTAATCTGGAGGCATGCCTCGCCGACATTAAACAATGGACAAATACCTCTTTAGACCTTGATAAATGTATTAGCCAAAGTAACTCGGCGTTATATTCGACCCAACTCTCTCTTTTCAAATGCACATTAAAAATATTACTAGAACTGCTTTTTTTGACCTTTGTAAAATTACTAAAATTCGTCCTATTTTGTCTGATGGTGATGCAGAAATTATTATTCATGCGTTTGTTACGTCTCACCTCGACTACTGTAATGTATTACTCTCTGGTCTTCCCATGACCAGTCTTAAAAGCCTGCAGTTAGTACAAAATGCTGCAGCTAGACTTTTGACGCGGACGAGAAAGTTTGATTATATTACCCCGATACTAGCCAACTTGCATTGGCTTCCGGTTTACTTGAGATGCGATTTTAAGGTTTTGTTTGGCTATATTTGGATGAGGACCCACTTCAGGTCTTCTTGCTGTGCTTCAATTTCTTCAATGGACTTTCACACTATTCAAGTTAATAATGTTTAGTATCACAAACTATGTACATTTTTGCCTATTCGGCATCCATTGCAGCCTTATCATCCTGGAAGGGGGATTATCATATTTGCGGTACCTTCTCAAGGTTTCTAATTTTTTGCCTGTTGTTGTTGTCCTTGCCCTCTTCTGGTTCGATTAGGGAATGTTGTTGTTTGTCAACTGCAGGCATGTGAAGCCCTTTGAGACTCTTGTGTGATTAAGGGATATATAAATCAACTTGACTTGACTTTCATTTGTCGAGTGAGCAGGTCAGCGAACAAGGAAGTCTCGCAGACTTCCATGGAGAGCTCCAGCAATGGACGACTATCTGGTCCACTGTCACCTCGACTTGTTGTCGAGCAACTCAAGTCGCAAGTTGTGGTGACAGTGGACAAGATAGTCGTCCATTGCTAGAGTTCTCCAATGCAAGCCGGCGAGACTTCCTTGTTCGCCCCTTGGACAGCCCTGTGGTGGGTGCTTCGGGAGTACGGGGTACAGAGCCCCTTGATACGGGCTGTTTGGTCCCTGTACGACCGGTGTCAGAGTTTGGTCCGCATTGCCGGCAATAAGTCTGATTTGTTTCCAGTGAGGGTTGGACTCCTCCAGGGCTGCCCTTTATCACCGATTCTGTTCATAACTTTTATGGACATAATTTCTATGTGCAGCAGTGGCGTTGAGGGGGTCCAGTTTGGTTGCCTCAGCATTGCATCTCTGCTGCAAATCATGTGATGCTATTGGCTTTATCAAGCTGTGATGTTTGCAGCCGAGTGTAGCGGTTGGGATGAAGATCAGCACCTCCAAATCAGAGACCATGGTCCTCAGTCGGAAAAGGATGACGTGCCCTCTCAGGGTCGGGGATGATATCCTGCCCCGTGGAGGAGGTCAAGTATCTTGGGGTCTTGTTCTCGAGTGAGGGCAGGGGGGAGCGGGAGAGTGTCAGGCGGATCGGTGCAACGTCTGCGGTGATGCGGACTCTGTATCGGTCTGTTGTGGTGAAGAAGGAGCTGAGCCGCACAGAGACAGGATGATTACAACCTCCACCTGAAACGGCCCCAGGAAACGAGGCCCCAGCTTTCTGGATTCACCCGCCAGACAAAGATCCCTGGAGGACAGCCAGACTTTGTCCCCCAGGCTGGTAGATGGGAGCGGGACGACGGCGGCGATCCGCCACCTGGCGATTTCGTTCCGCAGTTCGAGAGAGAGCGGCCCTGGCCTCACGCCACACACGGTGGGCCCTCTTCTGGTGGTGTAGGACCGAGGGAAGTTCCATTTGGCCCTCCTGGGATGGGAATAAGGGCGGCTGGAAACCGTTGGCCAGGAAGAAGGGTGACTGACTGGTGGCCGAGGAGATCAGGGTGTTATGCTCATATTCAATCCATGGCAGGTGGGTGGCCCAAGAGCTGGGGCGGAATTGGCACACACAACGCAAAGCTGCTTCGAGGTCCTGGTTTGTCCTTTCAGTCTGGCCATTAGATTGCGGGTGATAACCCAAGGAAGGTCTGGCGGTAGCTCCCAAGGCCTTACAGAACCTTTTCCAGACCTGCGAGATGAACTGGGGACTTCGGTCAGACACGATGTCCTGTGGGATGCCGTGAAGGGGCGGGGGGTTCGTGGGGGAAGCGGGGGCTGTGGACCGGTGGGGTGCCTGGCGGGCCTGCAGTGCCCCGTCCTGCTGCGTTGGGTTGGGGGAGCGTGCCGTGTTGGGGTGGGGGACGCTCCTGCTCCTGGGTTTGCTCTCTGGTCGGTGGCCCCGACGGGGCCCGGGGGTCGTCCTTTGGCGCTGCCGCGGCCTGGGGGGCCCTGAGGTGTTGCGCTTGCTCTGTCCTGGCAGGGGTCGACGGCTCCCCTCTTTGGTGGAGATTTTCATGCATGCCAGATCCCCCACACCAGCATCTATTGAAAGTCAGACACAATCTGCTTCTTCCTCAGGTCATTGAATCGGTGGAGGCTGGTGTCTATGGATCACACTCTGCTTCGTCTGTCCTTCCTTCCTTTCCTCAGTCTCTCCTTGGTCTCTTGAGGTCTCCCTGATTTGTTGGAATTTAGATGTTTCTGGGGTTGGTGACGGACTCTGGTTGGTGGCCCGGTGGGTGGTGGGTGTTGTCTGGTCGGTGCTGGATTTCACTTTCCTTTCTTTTCTTTGGTCCTTCCTCGGGTCTCCTGACGGCGGTGTTCGGTTTAGGTGAACGGTATGGGATTTTTTAATAGTTTTTTGGTGAACTAATGAATACACACACACACGCGCACGCACGCACGCACGCACACACACACACACACACCCATACACAAAATAATAATAAATAAATAAATACAAAAATAGACAGCAATGATGATGACATGTCAAATCGGTAAAATTACCGAATGAACAATACTGAGCTCTAAAGAAAAAAATAAAAATAAAAAATAAATAAAAGAGAAGTGACGTCTTGACGCAATTCCGGCCACCAAAACCGCTGCGTGATAAAATAGGTGGAATGGGTGATACCCGGATGGCATGCCACACGGGACTCGTGGCCCCACTTGAGTACCTCCGGGCTGAGTGCAGTGGGTACAAACAGCCGACCGGCGGGGCATTCAGCCGACACTTGCAGCCCTCGCAGGGAGTCCATGATTCTGCTCTCAATCTCCCATCGGAGCGCTCCCACGAATTGACGGGCAAGAAGGATGGGTTCGGAACCAGAGGCAACCCGTTCCAGGTCGTGGATGCGGGATAGCGCGTCCGGTTTCTTGTTTCTGGTTCCATGTCTGTAGGAAATTATAAAATTGTAGCGGGTGAACAACAGTGCCCACCTAACTTGCCTGGGATTCATGCGCTTGGCCGCACGGAGGTATTCCAGGTTGCGGTGCTCCGTGTAGACCACAAAAGGTTCTGGTGTGCCCTATAGCCAGTGCCTCCATTCCTGTCGAGCCGATACGATAGTCAGTAGTTCTCTGTTCCCAACGTCATAGTTAACCTCAGCAGGGGAGAGACGACGGGAGGAGAAGGCACAGGGGTGGAGTGTCTGGTTGACCGGCAAGTGCTGAGATAGCACGACCCCACTCCTGAATCAGATGCGTCCACCTCGACAACAAAAGGGAGAAGAGGGTCAGGGTGACGTAAAACGGGAGGACACGTAAAAGCCTGCTTAAGACCTGAGAACGCGGATTCAGCCTCGTCAGACCAAAAGAAAAAAATCTTAGCGGAGGTTAGTCTAGTTAGTGGTTTTACAAGCTGGCTATAGTTCTTAATGAAGTCGCGGTAAAAGTTAGCAAACCCAAGGAATCTCTATAGCTGTTTGTGAGTGGAGGGATGTGGCCATTCGAAGACAGTGCGGATCTTGTCGGCCGCCCGAATCTTTCCATCCTCCACCACGAACCCCAAAAACCGGACCGTGGAGGAATGGAACTCACATTTTTTCGCTTTTATGTATACTCGGTCAGCAAGTAATCGCTGGAGGACCTTCCTAACGTGCATACAATGTTCCTTAAGATCCTAGGAGAAGATAAGGATGTCATCCAGGTAGACAAAACAGAACACATTAGGCATGTCTTGAAGGACATCGTTAACCAGGTTTTGGAAGACAGCAGGTGCGTTAGTTAACCCGAAGGGCATAACTAAATACTTAAAGGACCCCACTGGGGTCTTAAAGGCAGTCTTCCATTCATCCCCTTCACGAATACGCACCAGGTGGTAGGCCCTGCGAAGATTTTGTTTAGAAAAAAATCGTAGCCGACTGCAGAGGTGAGAAAGCTGAATCAAGTAATGGCAATGGGTATTTGTTCTTTACAGTAATATCGTTAAGCCCACGATAATACGAATTGGCTTGTCTTTTTTATCGACAAAGAAAAAACCCGCCCCCATAGGAGACGGAGAAGGTCGAATCTGTCCGGCAGCAAGCGTAAAAAAAAAATAATTCCCAGAGAGCAGCTTGCTCGGGTTGGATCTAGTGATGGGCATGACAGTTCTTTTAAGTTAACTGAATCTTTAAAAAAAAGAAAAAAAAGTTAACTGAATCTTTAGAATCAGTTCATTAACTCTTTGATCGCCAAAAACATTTAATAACGTTTAGTAAAATCCAAATGAGTGCCGCCAAAGACGTTAAAAGACGTTCACTATGTTTTTTGTTTGTTTGTTTTTTGGAAACGGGTGGAGGAAAGCCTTGGCAAGCTGTGCTAAAAGTATCAAGCAGATTGAGTTAGTATAATGACTATTTTTGGTCACTCGATGGTAGCGATGACTCTCTTTGGACAAGATCGGGTAGGAGTCAGTAGAAGACGTGAGGCGGAGCTAGAGTGTTGAGGGGAGAATGGCTGAGGAAGCGAAAATGGCGACCGGTTGCAAGCAGCTCACGCTTGAGCTTTTTTTCAAAGACGAAAAGCATCGACCAATGCTAAAGAGCACATTGATGATGATGATGGTGACTGGAAGCGTTGACGCCAAAGTTGGAAGCGTTGACGCCAAAGTTGGAAGCGTTGACGCGGCGGCTTCGATCGCGTCGTAAAGCCTCACCGGCTAGCGATGCTAACGCCGGAAAATGAGCACTTCTGCACAGGCGGACGTTCAATCGGACGATGAAGAGTACTCCGAGTCCAATGCATATTCATTCCTGATCACGGAGAAGACACTGGTTCTGGACTACGATGCCACCATGAATGGAGTGGATAAGATGGATCAGAACATCTACCACCCGGTATAGGAACTGAAGGACATGAGGAAGCCAGACGTAACACCAGGTCACCGTATCATGATCCTGAGAGTAGCCTTGATGACAACATGGCCAAACGCACACTGCAGTATATACCTGCTACTCCCCGGAAAAAAAGGCCGGCAAGAAAGTGCACGAGAAGGGGCAATCGCAGTGAAACTAATCTGTGGTGCGAATCCTGCTGCGTCCCCTTGCACTCAGGGGAGTTTTACACAATATACCTCACACAAATAAAAACTGTGTAGTTGAAACATCCACACAATTGTAAATAGTACCACAGTTGCACACATTTGTAAATAATTTGCCAAATTGTTTTGTCAAATTGTTACACTGTTGAATGTAAATAAACGTATTTTGCTATCAAAAAACACTTTTTCATTGTTGGTGGTAGTCTTTTACAGAAGTAAAGCACTGTTTAGGTGTTTGTGGCATCATTCATGGAACAAAAAAGGTGTCAAATTCACTAGAGTGCATGAAATGATATAATTTCACAAAAAGCTTGATTTCTCCGTATTTTGGTCCAAAACAGAGCTAACTAACCTATTTTCTATTGTTGATTACTGAAAAACGGAATAAGGTAGAAACTACCTTATTTTGTTGATGAAAAATGAGAGTTCAATCTTTTATTTAGTAGTATCTGTGTTTCCATAGTCCAAACACAAAATTTTCTGTGGACCTTGAAAGATCAGTCAAAATGCTTAAATCAGCTGGCACCCACATATCCTCTTTTCTGAAAATGCTTGGCAGTCAAAGAGTTAAAAAGGACCGTTCAAAAGATTCCTTCATCGAATCGTTCGTCTACGCAACATAATGTATTCATTTAACTTACCCTGCTTTCTGGAGTTGGAACAAAGTTTAATGGGTTCTTGTTCCTCAAATTTAACAACAATTGACATCCATTAGCCCTCATGCTAGAATACGCAAGTTAAGAACAGAAAGTCATCACTTTCAATGTATTTTTTGTCACTACCGGTGACTGATAGTCTACATGAAATAAGGACACATGATAGCCTTGGCTATCATAGTATTTTCAAGAGCTTGTAATTGAAGTGTGTACTCAGAAATAAAAGAGTTGAGTACAGATGAATCCAATGTGGACATTATTGTGGATGAGACTGTGATTGAATACGATTATGGCTGTGCATTGTTAGCAGAGCTTCCACGCTGGCGTCTGTCCTTTTCCATCACATTTACTTGTCCCCCCTCTTCACTCTGTACACTCCTGAGGGCTTCTCATGAGGCTTGAAGGTAATTGGTTTTATTTGTGCAACACAAGCTAATTTTCAATCAACTCAAGCTTCTGACCTTTAGAGTGTGAAACACTTGGCTAATTGTATCACCATCCAAGTTGTGTCGCATGCATGCAGAGGCCCGTTAGTTCTCTACCAGCCATGCAATTAGGGCTTATTAGCTAAGCAGACTAAATGAGGTGAAAATCATGAAATTATATGTGGCTTGCTTTCTAGATATTTACTTTTTTTGTGAAAGCGGATGTGTTTGCTTAATTACTTTTGACCAACAATAAAAACATTAGACTTTACTGACATGCTGAACCAGAAAAAAGTTGCTTAGCAAAACAAGAAGCGGCTGCACTTTGCATAATTGGCCACATTTTGGCAGAGCACCTTGTTAAGTGTTCTTTTTGCAAAGTGTGCTATTTGCTACACTAAATGTTATTTTTAAGTTCCCATCACTATGGCCATAACTACTACCACAACTTAATATAACCATCTTTGAACTCGAAGACTGTCCCTCTGTATTTTCTGGTATGTGCAATAAGTGTGACTGCACAGGGAGCCTTATTTTTTTTAACCTGAAATTGTTTCCTATTTGCATGACACATAAAATACTGACATTTGTATGGGGAATTTGCGCCACCATGGTAGAAAAGAGCTTTTCGGTATAGGCAGGGGTGGGGTGGAAGCTTGTGTCATTCTTGAATAAAGATAGGAAATGTAGTTGTTTTTACATAAACAGGGTGGCGAAAACAAATTGCATACAGCAATCCCACAATCCTCCATGTGATGTGAGTGATGGACATGATTAATTACAGTATAATCACAGCATCGATCCAAGCCAATGACACATTGTTTACATTTGCTGGTGACGGCATGCTGATGCTAGCGAGCATTAGCAAGTTAGCAGTTCTGTTGTGACCCAAGGAAAGATGAAAATACAAGTATTGTGTCGGTTTTTGCACCAAAAACTAACTACAGTATATTGCCCCAGAATTGCATAAGACAACTTTGAATTACCCTCTGGGCCCCGTCTTGTGTCGGGGAAATAACATAGGATGACACGCCAGATGAACTATTTAACCAGGGCACGAACCCTCAAATCAAATCTTAGTTGTTTGGCAACATCCTCTGGGTTTTGACACGATGAGGAATACACTAACTTTTTTGTTGAAGTGCGTAAAAGAAGGATAGGAAGTCAGCCAGGATCACAGAGGGTACTGTGCATGAAGGTAGAAGAAGATCACAGGTACTGGACTGTGTTTACCATCGTGTAGCCCTAGTATTGTTTTAATTGGGAAATTAAATAGTGAAAACCGATTTTTTAAAATTTAGTTATATTAAAATGACATATCTTCACACTCAAAATTAACCTAGCCCAGATGTAAGTGCATCCATGATGTCGACGGGTTGGGGAAAAAATTAGCACCAAACAACAACCTCTGATACTTATTTGAGGACCAGGCCCAAATTTTTATGTGCACCCCTTGTAATAGTGCAGTGATCATGACATCATGTTATTGTTATTGTATGTATTATAATATAATTGCATGCAGAAAATATAGGGGTAACTGTCTTAATATAGACAATCTTCTTCTTCTTTTCCTTTCGGTTTTTCCCTTCAGGGGTCGCCACAGCAAATCAGTTGCCTCCATCTAACCCTGTCATCTGCATCCTCTGCTCTCACATCAACTACCTTCATGTCCTCTTTAACTACATCTATAAACCTCCTCTTTGGTCTTCCTCTAGACCTTCTGCCTGGCATTTGGAAACTCAGCATCCTTCTGCCAATATACTCCCTATTTCTCCTGTGGACATGTCCAAACCATCTCAGTCTGGCCTCTCTGACTTGATCTCCAAAGCCTCTAAGATGTGCTGTCTCTCTGATGTACTCATTTCTGATTCTGTCCATCCTGGTCACTCCCAAATAGAACCTCAGCATCTTCATCTCTGCCACCAACCTCCAACCCAGGAACAACACCTCTTCGCATCTTGGGCCCAACTCAGACCATCTGTAAGTGCAACTTTGCAAACATTAACCAGATTGTACAAATTGGTGCTTCCAATTGGGTTAAGCAATTGCGTTAAATTTTGGTCCCATGTTTACCTGATTAGGAAGTTCCATCACCTCGTTTAAGACTGTTTCTCTTTTCTTGTTTTTTTTAAATCGTTTTAGTTATTTTTTATATTTCCTATCACAGTACTTAGAGTTTTGCTTCTTTTAAGTTCCAAGTAGATTTTCCCAAATAGATTAAAAAATAAACATTCACAAAATCAAACCTGATTGTGTACTGTGTGTGTGTTTTATTAATTTATATTAACCTCTAAACTGAACAAAGAACTCCCAAATTTGTTAAAGGGTGCAACCTTCATTTTAAAATAAAATTATCAAAAATAGATGTGGTGCTCCGCAGACTAGTCCCAAATAGGTTTAAATCTTAAATGTGAGTCTCTTTCAATTAATAAGTCAATTAATTATTAATTTCATAATCAATAATTATTGATTTAATAATTAACTGAACCGATTTATCCTACAGATTCTAGTTTCTTCAAAATAGCCACCTTTTGCTCTGATTACTGCTTTGCACACTCTTGGCATTCTCACCTCTGGGAACTCCTTAAAGACTGTTGGAAAACTCTTTCAGGTGACTTTTTTGAAGCTCATCGAGTGAATGCCAAGAATGTGCAAAAAAGTCATCAGAGAAAAAGGTGGCTATGTATTTATTTTATTATTTTCACCTTTCTTTTGTTAAGTACATAACTCCACATGTGTTTGCTAGTTGTCATTGTTGCGTTTTGATGCCTTCAGTGGCAATCTACAATGTACATAGTCATGAAAATAAAGCAAATGTATTGAATGAAGAGGTGTGTCCAAACTTTTGGCCTGTACTGTATACAGCAGATTACAATAATCAATTAATTAAAATGGGAAGACAGCGTATAAATGACAGAGTGGCAATCAAAACAGCACATTATTTTTAGAAAGGCAGCTCTTACAAGTATACTGACTGGATCACAATTAACTTGGTCAACAAGTACAAATGTGTCAGGCCTGCATGAGTTTTTGGACAGAAAAGGCCAAGACATACTGTGATTTGCACACAGAGCGCAACTCATGCTGTCCTTCAGGCAAAAGATTGAAAAGTACAACCTTTGCTGCTACAAAAGAACAGTTAGCTGCCTCACCGGGAAAGTAAGTTATTGAATGAAATCAGGAAGGTGTGCCATCGTCCATCATTTTTCTTCTGAGTGGCACTCCATTTCGTGGATAAAAGACACTTTCGTCATGTTGTTTTGCTTTTGTGGTTATGGCATGGCAGTAAAACCGGTTGTAAAAACGAGCTACAACTAAACAACAACATAACCACAAATTGGGTTATAACTGTTTGCATGATGTCAGACATCGGTTCTCACGTCTTTATTTAAAAAAATATATAATAATTTCCACTGGGCCACCTAGTGATGGTGTCATCATGGATGCCACTTTATGGCTTTGATGTACTATAAAGCCATTCATTCTATCTGGTTGATAGGGACTTAATTAGAAACATAATGGATCTACTGCACATCTGACAAGCCTAATTAAGCCTGACTGAATTGTTTGTGATAATTGTGTTTTCAGACATAGACCCCCACACAACCCTCCGCATGACCCTTCAAGCACGTCTCCAAGTCCCCAGTAATGTGTAATGGAGAGTCAGCAGATCATCATATAAAATGGAAATATTTCACCAAGTTGACTATTACAAAATATACTGTGGGTGAGCTTTATATTCCTCTGATGCCCTTTATAATCCCATTAAATGTATTGTCTTCCTCTTATGGCTCACAGGGGGATTTATGCACCATTTAGGTTGTGGGTCCAAAGCACACATTTGTGGTTGGGTGTGTTAATGATCTTAAAAATGCATTAATACCATAATCTATTTTGGAGTCAATGTTGCCAACTCCCAGTAAGGAAAGTAGCTATTGTCTGTCATCAAAGTAGCTAGAAGTCGCTAAATGATGTCATTGCCTAATTTGCATAATAACATTGTGGGACAGGCAAACATTGAGTAAAAAAAAATTAATAATAATAAAAATAAACCCTCCAAAGAACACCAGAAAAAGTCGCTAGATTTGTTACTTTTGACATCCCCAAAAAGTCGCCAAGAGGCTTTGGTAAATTGCCAGATTTAGTGAGAAAGTTGCCAAGGCAACACTGTTTGGAGTTAAGATGGGTACGCATTGATCATTGGGGATGGGCATCGAGAACTGGTTCCCTCTAATTGCATTCTGCTTATATGTTCTTCGTTGAATCTGAGATGGTAACAGTAACACAATAACAACTGTAGCAACTTAGTGGACGGGAGGTGCCCCTTATAGCCCACCTATGGCGAAGGGTTAAAGGATGAATTGTTTGTAAATCGAATATTTTGCGCAGTCATTGAAGCAAATCTAAATCATACAAATTGAGGTCACACATGGTTAGACGTGAGGGTGCTACTTTCAAAGAATCATCTGGATGTGTGAGAAAATACAGGAACAAACAAAATTCCAATGAGACACAAGATAATTGTGCATCAGTAGCAACACAAGGCAGATAATCGCAGCTGCCGAGATGAAAGCACGGCAACATTAACACCAATGACCCGACACTTTAGGAGCCTCTCCATAGAAAATGAGTCCTCCCACTTCCGTCTCTGGGGCCATGCACGTGGATTAAACCCTCGTCTTCCCCCCACAACGACTCTAGCTCTTTTTGTCATGTTTCATTCTGTATGAGCCTTTGACAGATATTTGGAAGTGTCATCCATCCGGCAATGTTTAACACAACACACTAATCTCCTTCCACTTCAGAAGCTACATTAAACACGTAAATGGATAAATGTAGCATTCAATCACGTATATACAGTATTCAGTGAGATTATTGTGTAATACAGATGGAGGAAGTTTAACTTATTGTATGTATAACACTTGTACAGTACTTGATATCACCACCAATGTGTCACGTTTTGAAAAATATAAAGTTGACAGTCTAGTTAAAAACACACACACACAAAAACTGTACAAAAAAGTAAAGGGGAGAAATAACTCAAGGGTTTTGGGGGATAATAGTGGTTTCAGACAAACTACTTAATAATTTACACAGTCTTTAACTCTTTGACTGCCATAAACGTTATAAAACGTTTAGCATAAACCTAGGGAAGGGCGCCGAGGACGTTAAAAGACGTCCCCTATGTTTTTTTTTTTTTTATTATGAAAACGGGTGCAGGAAAGCCTTGGGCAGCTGTGCTGAAAATATCAGGCAGATCAGGTAAGTTTAATGACTTGTTTTGGCCTCTAGATGGCAGCGATGACTCTCCTTGCACTTTGGGTGTGCCGCCCACCGTGGGCGTCGGTATAAAAGGTGAGGCGGAGCTAGAGTGGAGTGGAGACAATGGCTGATCCAAGCCACAATGGCTTGACCAAGCAACCGGTTACAAGCAGCTCAGCTTGAGCATTTTTTTCAAAGACGGAAAGCATCAATCAATACTAAAAAGCGCATTGATGTCAACGATGATGATGACAACGAGCTCTACGCCAAAGTTGGAAGCTTTGGCGTGACTGTTATGAACACGTAGTAAGCCTCACGGCTAAGCGCGGCTAGCGCTGCTAAGGCCGGAAAACGCGCACAATAGCCGGCCGGGTACTTCTACACAATCGGACATTCGATCGGGCGATGGAGAGTTGGCATCGACCAATGCAGATTGATGATGATGATGAAGATGACAACGAGCTCTACGCCAAAGTTGGAAGCTTTGGCGTGACTGTTATGAACAAGTAGTAAGCCTCATCGGCAAAGCGCGGCTAGCGCGGCTAGCGCTGCTAAGGCCGGAAAACGCGGAGCTGCACAAGCGGACATTCGATCGGACAATGAAGAGTACCCCGAGTCCAATGCATATTCATCGGAGGAGCGGGTACAGTCTGATCACGGAGAAGACACTGTTTCTGGACTACGATGCCACCATGAATGGAGTGGATAAAATGGATCAGAACATCTCCTACCAACCCGGTATAGCAACTGAAGGACACGGGGAAGCGAGACGTAACACCACCGTAACGTAACCGTAGCATGATCCTGATATTAGACTTGATGACACACTGCAGTATATACTTGCTATTCCCCGGAAAAAAACGGCCGGCAAGAAAGTGGCGCACGCGAAGAGGCAATCTTGTGCAAATGCTGTTGCGTCTCCTTGCACGCAGGAGAGTGTTACAAAAAGAAAAACTGTCGTTGAAACATCCACATATTTGTAAATAGCACCACAGTTGCACACATTTGTAAATAGTTTGCCAAATTGTTGTCAAATTGTTACACTGTTGAATGTAAATAAACGTATTTTGCTATCAAAAAACACTTTTTCATTCTTGGTGGTAGTGTTTTATAGAAGTAAAGCACTATTTAGGTGTTTGTGGCATCATTCATGGACAAAAAGAAGTGTCAAATTCACTAGAATGCATGAAATAATATCGTTTCACTAAAAGCTTGATTTCTCCGTATTTTGGTCCAACACAGGCGAAATTGGGTCAAACTAACCATTTTCTATTGTTGATTACTAAAGAACGGAATAAGGTAGAAACAAACTCTTTTTTTCTGATGAAAGATGAAAGTCCAATCTTTCATTTGGTAGTACGTGTGTTTCCATAGTCCAAACAGAACATTTTCTGTGGACCTTGAAAATCAGTCAAAATGCTTAAATCGGCTGGCACTGGCGGCATCCCTTTTCTGAAAACGTCTGGCAGTCAAAGAGTTAAACGGGACACAGAAATGCAGGTTAGTGACATGCTGAAGAAAATAAAAATGTAAAAATATACAGTGCAACCTCCCAGATGAAACACAATCCAAAACATCTGGAAATCATGAAAACTTAATTGTCCTTTCCCAAGTGAAACTTTCACCATCACAAAATATTTAGTAACTACAATGTTTCAATACAGTGGAACCTCAACTTTCAAGTAACCTGACTTGGGACCTATTTGAAATACCGATAGCCGATTATTTTGTCCTTGACTTGCAAGGAAAACTTTTGCGTTATAAGCGATAGCTATGGTGGCACCAAACTTCACCATAAGCAGCAGTTAGTTAACCCGCCATTAGCCAGATTGATAATTGTGATTTACTCAAGGGTGTTCTTCACATGATCAAATTGTGACTTCTCCACGATGATTGGCTCGGGAAAGGCGGGACATTCTGTACAATACTTTGAGCTGATTGGATGATGCGGCATATTGTGCACATCTAACTTTTGTTTTGACCAATCACGGCAATGGATGCAAATGTCGTCTTCGTTCTCGTCAGAGGGGGAAAAAAAGAAGCACGAAATGCACGAAGTGCCTCTCGCTTGAAAAAAGTGAAAAATTCAACTGAATTAATTGCAGGGTCCATTCGTCCATGTTAGGTTTGTTTGTTTCCCATGGCGTCTGTCCTTCCTGGTTTCGTCACAGCTGCATTGGTCCGTACAAAAAGTGTACGAATCGGTGAAAATCTGCAGGCTCGGTGCAAGAATTATTCTCAGGAGTTTGTGAACTCACAGATACCGCGATAATTCATCTTGTAGAGCAAGGTTAGAAGTTAGTTAGATAGTGAACAATTCCCAAAATGCCCAAAAAGGACAAGCGCTTGTTTCAATCCTTTTATTGCCACTGCAAGTTGAAGTTGCTGAATGAGCATACAACAGAGAGAATAACACTGCTAGGTTAATGCTAACACAATACAAAAACGCCATGAATGGGATGATTAAATTTAGCATAGCAGAGAATGTCATCGAATCTTTAGGACCAACAAAAAAACTTTCTTCCTCATTCTCATAGAATTTAAATTTTGTCCGTGCTCACTGTAGTTATCCTCACTTTGGTTTCAGCACCAAAACACTTGGTAGGGTTTAGTGAGACAACATAGCTTGGTTGTCATGGTGACAGTAGCAGTGGGGCATGCATGCGAATTAAGTGTGAATCCTCAGGAAAAAAAAACAAAAACAAAAAAAACACTTGACTCATGTTCACTGGTCTCGAACATGCCTTCCCCCCAAAAAAAAATAAAAATAAAAATAAAAATACGATGCCCAGTGTTTACTGGCTTCCCGCTACTAATCCTTGCATGTCAGAGCCATGACAATACATGTGTGACTCCAATCATTTCTTGCGGATGACGCCACAGTGCCAGGCTTGACTCATGTAATTAACAGCGTATTGACTCTCCTAGATGGCCAGCTGCTCCAAGATGAAGAACACTTTAAATTTGTCTTTTGTCCTCTTCACTGTACAGATGGGACTTGGCACTAGTGCACTAGTAAGACAAGAAGAATGCCTCTCAAGCTATATTTGCGTTTTGAAATAGAAATACAATAGTAGGCCTTTTAAAAGTAGACTGGGAGGTAAAGCCTTTAGCTACCAAGCTCCTCTACTATGGAATTGTCTTCCTGACAGTCCAAAGTGCAGACTCTCTCTCTCTCTCCATTCAAGAGTAAACTTATAGTTTTGACACAGCACAGAGCAGAGTGTTGTTAACAACCCTGCCACATTTCTTTGACTATAGAAAATGAGGCTTCAAAATACTGATAGTCAGTGTCTCATCCGATTGGGCTCAAAGCACATCCTGCTCAAATGTCAATCAAAAAACACTTCTATTACAACACATACATATTCGCATACACGCAAGTTTGTTTTACCGTCTTTGTGGGGCCATCTCTTTGGCATAATGCATTTCCTAGCACCTTCCCCTAGCCCCAACCATCAAAAATGATTGCCGACCCCTATTCCTTACCCTAACCTCAACCATAACCCAATTCAAACCCACACTCTAAAGCCAAGTCTTGACCCTCAAAAGGAGGTCTAAACTTGTGGAGCCCAGCAAAATTCCCCCCAAAACTCTGTGAAATCCTGAAATGTTGGCCCCACTATGTAACAAAAACAAGACCACACACACACACACACACACACACACACGCGCGCGCGCACGCACATATCCCTCTTGGTGCTGTGATAGTAGCTACCTCTGCTTTTGGTGGCAGGAATATATCCCACCATGTTGTTGCAAGACTTTTCCTTGCAGAGACAACGAAGCACTCTAAAGTGACCCCGCCAGCCTGAAACATTGATCCCCACCCTGGCTGTCAAATCCGACTTCCCCACTCCTCGCTCTTCCAACTTTTTCTGCGTGACATGTGCACACCCAATAATGGCCACTCCAGTAGTCTATCCCAAGGGACCATGCATTTTCAGGGTGTAGCCCTCGTTCGCTAACTGCACGTCGCTATTGCGCCAGAATGCATAATATCATGTTTAATGTGTTTGTAGTAAGTCTCCCCACTTTATTTAATCTGAAAGACTGCATCAGTGTTTAATTAGGGGCTGAAATTAGTTAGCAACAGAGTTTCAAATGAGGTCAGCAGTCACTCGTTTTTTACTATTCAGTTTAGTACAAAGGTCCTTTTTATCAAGGTTGGTCAGGACGAATGCGATAATACTGTCATATCATCTACTTTTCATTCAAAACAACAAAAATACCCCCCAAAAAGCCTTTTTGACATAAATTAAATAATAATTATTGTTAATATAGTTTAATAAAATATAATATGATGGCTGTTATTAATCCAAAACAAATATATGAAGAGGGAAATAAGCTTAAGAACTCTTTTCTTTTTAAATATGAACACAAAAAACCCCCAAGAAAGATAGAAATATTTGCGCCAATACATAGACCACAGAATGCCGAAAACAAAAAGTAAAAGGCATCATAGTGACTTATTTCTAATCCTATATGCTCTATAACTAAAGAAACACTTGTATTATTCTACTGTGAGCGTGACAGAACAGTGGGTTGCATTACAATGAATGGCTTCACACTGCCCACAGTTGGAATTGTTTAGAGAGAGAGAGAGAGCGAGAGCGAGAGAGAGAGAGTGTGTGTAGGAGGTGTTACTAGTAATGTGAGGATAGAACATATGAAGAGATTTACCTGCAGGCAAATGCTTAATAACTCTGCAGACTAGGTGTCCAACAAAAGCCCAGTGGGATCACACAAAAGCAGCAGACTGTACAGAAAACTTTGGGGCTGTGTGCAGACAACAATGTGTACTTGATATAAGCGTTTCAATGAAGGCGGGAATGTCTGTGTGTGTGGAGACTGCTAAGTGGAACAGAAGAGATAATGGGGTATTTATCAAGTGGGGACCATAAGTCTAAGACAAGGAGAAAGAAACAAGCTTGTGTGACCCGAGCATCCTTGCTACTATGATAAACAAGCCCATTGTGTGCAAGTCTAATGACCACTCGGCTATAATGCACTGTGCTAATAACCTTCAGAGGCACATGCAACAACATCGTAACATTTGAGGAAAAATGGATTAGAAACCAAACAAATGTTGGCTGAACATGTTGCTGAGTCTTACCTTAGTATGTATACCGTGATGACCTTAGTTTTCTATTTACTCAAATTAGGTGCAACTGACTAATAAGCTGAGTAGAACAGAGTAGATTTGAGTCCCATTAAGGCATGCAGTAAAGGCAGATAAAACAAAAATAACACAAAATTAATTAATTAATAAATATCATAAACAGATAAGTAAAAAAGTAAATAAAAGTGTCAATAATTTAATAACACAAAATACAGCAGACAGACCCCATAAAACACTGAAACAATGCTGAGTCTCATGCAGAGTCAAAAGCCAAGGAATAGAGATGTGTTTAAAGACGGGTTTTAAGTAGATAGAGTAAGGTCGTAAGGTCGTTCCAAAAGGACCGGACAACTGAAAAGGCATCATCATTGATGGGAATTGACGAGAATTTGTATCTATACCAATTCTTGCAGTATCACACTCATCTACCATTCATGTTTTTTTTTCAAAGTTTCCATAAAATAAGTTTAATAGCTACTGTAGTTAACATGCCATAAGATGATTTACTTTGTGACGGTAACAAGAACATAATGTGGAAGCCTGTCATTGGGCTGGCTGCTACACAATAAAAGAACAAGGTCACTTTAGGACTATTACCACAATATATTCTCAAATGCCTGGTGTGTAATGAAAAATATTAAACATGTTTGATTAGGAGTCTCTAGAATTTCTTATTTGCCCCCCTCTTGAAAATGTTGAGATAGAAAAGGTCAAGTTCCTCTAAATGTGTTTCATGGGAAGAATGCAGTCGTTTCTGCTGTCCTTCACAAATACTTAACATGCACTTCAAATTTTACTGGGTAATTTTATTCATCAACGAGGTGACTGTTAATTACCATCATGTTGGATTGGACACAATGAAAACACTCTGCTTGGTTTTGAGATTTCATGCATTTATGCATCAAGCATTTTGCGGAAGCGCTGCCCACATTCCGAGAACACCGATTCCCTGTAAGCTCTTGAAAATGGAAGCCTGAAGCAAACTGCTGGAAATACATATGGAAATATACAACTCATACTTCCATGTAATTTATGACTATATACTAATAAACAAGCATTTTCTAGTTAGGTTGGGGGTGGGGGTTAATAATAATAATAATAATGATAATAATGGATTTAATTTATAATGCACTTTACATACATCAGCATCTCAAAGTACTGCAAAGTAAAAGAAAAGTAGTAGAGTAAAAGTCACAACAGTATACAAATTAAAAAGACAGAGTTTGAAAAAGCATAAAGGAATACAAGTCAGTGTAGTTATGGGAAAGCTTAACTGAAAAGATGGGTTTTGAGTCCTCTCTTAAATAAATGATTCAACTGATTGTGGTGATTTTAGGTTGGCTGGGAGAGCATTCCATAGTTCTGGGGCGACGGAGCAGAAAGCCCGGTCTCCCATAGTGCGAAGGTTATTTTTTGCCGGCTTGAGGAGGCAGGTGTTTGAGGAACGGAGATTGCGGGTTGAGAGTTGAAGACAGAGAAGTTCTTTGAGGAGGGGGCGTTGCCATGGATACATTGGAGGGTGAGATTTGAGGATAGGTGTGATATGTTCATGATTACGCACTCTCATCAGAATCCTGGCGGCGCTGTTCTGGATGTATTGGAGCTTTTTGAGGTTTTTTGCCGGGGATCCTGACGAGAAGTGTTACAATAGTCCAACCGGGATGAGACGAAAGCATGGATGAGTTTTTCGGAGTCAGCTAGGGTGAGGTGAGTGTGGGGCGGAGTTTGGAGATGTTTTGTATAGGTGGTTGATGTGGGCATCGAAGTTCAGGTGGGGGGCCATTTTTACTCCGAGGTTGGTTACAACTGTTGAGGGTGAAATGTACTGTCCGGAGAAGGTGATGCTGGTTACGGGGGATGTGCTTATCTAGTTTGGGGGTGCCGATTTGCATTATTTGGGTTTTGAAACTGTTGAGCTGCAAGACGTTGATGGTCATCCACGCCTTGATCTCCTCCAGGCAGGTGGTGAGAGTGGATAAGGGAGTTGGTGATGCTGAGGATGGGTTGAGTTTGAGGTAGAGTTGTGTGTCATCAGCTTAGCAATGGAAGGAGATTCCATGCTTGCTGATGACACGGCCGAGGGGTAGAAGGTACAGGGTGAACATAGTGGGGCCGAGGACAGATCCCTGGGGGACGCCGCAGGTGACGGGCTGGGTGCGTGAATAGGAACCTCCCATGGAGACGCATTCTGTCAGGCTGGTGATATATGATGTGAAATATGTCTCAAGAAAAGCCTAAACAATATGCTTAAATCAAAGCTTCACATCAGTCTAATATGACCCAGTGGAAAATGGTTGGAATGGACACATTATTTGCGGTATGGATTTTTTTTGCATCCAGTCAGTCATCGACTGCCTATATTGATGCCACAGAGCAATCAAAACTGGGATAGCTTCGAGATGAAGGCAAAGCTAGTATGTCTCTAGAGGCATCATTTATTTACTGAACAGTACCGTGTATTTAAGAAAAGGTCGCCGCATCTGTAAAAGCATTTTGATAAATTTGACTTCTACAAGAATTACTGAAATGGAGGGAATTGGAGGGAATTTTATTTGCGATATGGATTGTAAGACAAAACAATTTGAAGCCCCCCCCCATATTTTTAAAATTATTTTAGCGTATATTCTGGCAAGGGACGGATATGACTTTGGGAACCCTTTTGTCCAGTGACGAGTGATTTGTGGCCCTTTTCACAGATCTGCGGATGTTGATTTTTGTGCTATCAATGCTAGTGATATGTCGTTTTGTTGCCCTCGAAAGTTTTTTTGCCCTAGAAAGAGCTAAACCGCACTGTATGTTGGAAATGATTACATTCTGCAACACTCTTTTCACTTCTGTTGTGTTTATTGATAGCAAGAAAATAGAGTGAGAAAGTGTGTCGTCAGTCTTCCACTACATATCTTATGTTGCATGTTTGAGTTTGACCATGAAATTCAAGTCACCTGTCACACACCTAATAGTTATGAAGAGGGTACATACAAGACTGTGCTTGCAGCATTGTACAGGTATCAACATCCATCCATTTTCTGCGGTTGTCCACAGGCAGTTGATGTTTAATTTGTATTGGGGAAGCCAGTTTAAAAATAAACCCTCAAGTTTGAATGCTTTACTCAACATAGTGCCGTTCCAGTGATGACGTTTGGAATCATAAAGTCAGATGTCCTTACAAAAATCATCAGTTGTGGTAGATCATAAAAGCCTGTGTACTTTTGTGCAATTCCGTTGGAGTCAGACTGGGGGGGGCTGGTTATTAATGTAGGTCCCAAAGTGGTGTATGTGAGAGTTCATCGAGTGGAAACGGAGTTGCTCTGACAGCCTCTTAAATGTGGCAACACTCAGACTTTGGGGTAAGGACTGCCCAACGCAACAAAAGAGACCAGCCACGCTTGCGGGCATCCGCTCTGACTGCCTTTTATCCCTTTTCCCGGATTCACTGTCTCATACATACATTTAACATCATTTCTCCTAGGCTCTTTTTACTCACTTCAGATTGTGCGTGAGTAGCTGCTATAATAAAATTCACAATTTATTTATGGCTAAATTGTTCAGTCAGTAAGCATTAATATCCTCCAAAGTCAAACACATCTAATGTTCTGGAAAATGTGCCTCAGACGTCAAATAAAACCTGCAGTTCACAACATAGAAAAATACAGTCCCTTACCTTGAGCATCAAAAATATTTTCCCCTTAACATTTAAAGCTGTTGTTTTTAATTTTTCAACCAAGAAGAGTCCAAATGCAACAAAATAAAGGTTTTTCAGTACAATGTGTCACTTTTACAATAAACAGCACAGTGGTGGTTAATGTCAACTCTCCAGTGACCCACACAAAACATTTATCTCAATGACAGCTGAGCTTGTACAAAAAATTGTGTTTTTTGTGGGTTGCTTTCAATACCACAAAACCTTTTTCAATTGAATAATTTGGAAAGAAATGAAGTGCATATAAAGACATTTGAACACTTGTCTTTTCCTGCACACCATGGCATAAAATATATAGCAAGTCACAAAAGTGCATTGCTCTTTTGTTCTTGATGCATTAACCAGAAGAAGGTTTTTGCCTGAGAGGCCGGTGGCCATGTCAGGTTGCTGTTTCATTTTTATCATAAGTGCATGCCCAAGGTTTAAAACATCCCTTTCCTGCACCGCTGCTGTACCACCTGCACATATTGAGGGTATTTTCTTCATTTAATCACCTTAACAGCCTGGCCTGGAAAATTGATGATGACTCAGATTCAATCTAAAACAATATTTGCATATATTGTATACTAGATTTTCCCAAAATAGTTTTTTGCTACCTCGTGCTAAAATGTTGCATCTTAATAGGGACATTTTAACTCCAAGACACAAAAAACAGATAAATAAATAAATACATGAACAAAAATAGTAATACTTTCATTCTCATTCTATTGTTTGTAGAGATTTTACATAATGCCAGTCGGCAGGGCAAATCTTATGAAATGTTCACGAATACACAATTATTCATAATCCAATTATGATGGGCATAAATGAGGCATGCCTAAAAAAAGACATGATAAACTGTGAAATATGCCCTGAAACTCCAAAATAATTCATCCATAGTATGCATTCAAGATGGTCTCACTTCACACAGGAACTTCTAAATATTTTATAGCTGGCATAATTCTCTGTCCAAAAGCAGCACTAATGAGGAACAATTGAAACTAGAGGTGCAGGCAGCTATAAAGGGCCCTCACAGCCCGGGCCACTTTGAGGTACGGGCACGTTTGGGTAGTGGCACATTCGAAGCAGAATTTATTTGAAAATGGTATAATAAACCTTTACATATTATGGATGGGTTTTTTTTGCCACTTGTGATGAGTGTGGAAAGCTCAATGAGTTTTGCTCAATGTTAAGACCCTCAAAATCAGCGTCCATTTTATTTTTTGGCAATGAGTTGCCCCGATTTTTACATATATACACATCGTCGTTAGTTTTACTCATAGCACAATATTGCTTTTATTTTCCATACAGGACATAATAAATGAATAAATAAATAAAAAGTACATATGTATGGATAGGTCTGATGCCACTAAAAAAAAATGTGTCGAAAGTAAAAAAAAAATCATAAATGATGTAGTTATCACACTTACAAAAGTATCAACATTTTGTACAAATATGAAAATACCATGCGTGGGGTGATTTTTTTTTTTGTCGACCCCAAGGTCTAGGTGGCGCTATATTTCTAACCGACTATTGTTATAGGGATACCTTCAGGTCGTGACTATAAACATACATGTGAAGTTTGGGAATTTTTGGAGCATTTATCGAGGAGTTATTACGCATTTCGTCTTTCATCCAAAAGGAAATATGAAACAAAAAATATGATGCCCCGCCACCGTCATATAGTATTTAGAAAATTTTAGATTTTCCCCCCTTTTGTTGGCCAAGTTTAAAGTCAATCGGATCAAACATAGCCCTTAAAATTGGCGTTGTTTTCTTGATGAATAGTATCTTGCCACGCCCACAGCGATTCGCGAAAACTCACAAACTTCGTGTTATGACATTATGAAGGCCTAAACACTCTTCTGAGCAATTATGAGGCAGATCACGTTAGTGGTTGGGAAAAAAAAGGAGAATAATTGTTTATTTAATTTTTTGGCCAGTAGGTGGCGCTATCAGTACGAATAAATATAAGTTTCTAGATTCATTATTCAGAACTGGACTCATCAAATGTGTAAAATTTTGAGAAGCTAGGATCATCTGGGTAAAGTTTTTTGTTTTTTTTCCTGAGAGCTCAGTATTCTTCATTCTGTAATTTTACCGATTTGACATGTCATCATCATTGCTTGTTCACCTAAACCGAATACTTCAGAATCCAGCTAGAGTCGTGAGGTTGTCAGGAGACCCGAGGAAGGATCAAAGAAAATAAAGGAAAGTGAAATCCAGCACCGACCAGACATTACCTACTACCCACCGGGTTACCAACCAGAGTCTTTCACCAACCCCAGAAACATCTAAATTCAAACAAATTAGGGAGACCTCAAGGAAGGATAGATGAAGCAGAGTGAGATCCACAGACATCAGCTTCCACCGATTCAACGACAAGAGGAAGAAGCAGATTGTGTTTGAATTTCGATAGATGCTGGTGTGGTGGATCTGGCATGCACAAAAACCTCCACCAAAGAGGGGAGCCGTCGACCCCGGCCAAGAGCAAGCACAACCCCCCACAACATTTTTTCCATAATTGTTGTCCCAGGTCTTGAGATGATCCATGCCAAGGTAGAAGTCAATCGGATGAAAACTGTTGGCATTTGGGCAAAAAGAATGACCACAGTGAATGTGCAAAAATTGGCCAAAATTGGACATTCAAAAATTCATAGCTCACTTCCTGTACATTTTAGGATATGGCTTTCACTGACATTTTTGTGTGTCTCAGGGCGCTTCACGTGCCTGCCAATTTTTTTTAGCTCTCGGTCAAACGTGCCGGGATTGGGGCATATTTTTCCACGCTAGGGGGCGCTATATGTTGTTATGTTGTTATGGCAACTTCATAATATCAAATTTTTCGCCGAGCCCGAGGAGTGTGCAAAGTTTGGTGAGTTTTCGTAAATGTTTAGGTCCCCAAAAATGAGATTGTTGAACAAGAATAAGAATAATAATAATACTTACAAAAACAAGAGGGACCTTGCAGCGGTAGCTGCTCGGGCCCTAATAATTGCAGCTTCTTTGCGTGATGGCGTACAGCAGTATCCTCAGTGAGAGAGCAAAGATGAGGATATTTGCAGTAAAAAGATTCAAAGGTGGTCCGGAAAGTTTAAAACAAGGGCTAGGACATCAACAGGATGGAACACGGTGTCGGCCGCCCTCCGGTGCCCCCATCTCCCCCTTCTGCCCCCGGTGTTCCGTCCTTCCACACGGCGGGGGGTGGGGTGGGCGCGGCTGCCCTCTCCGCTCCGCTGTCCGGCCCCTCTTCGGCGCCGGTGCCTGGGTGCGGTCGGGGGTTGGGGGGCTGCCGGTTGGTCGGGGTGGGGTCGGGGGGGGGCGGCTTTGTTGGGGGGGGGGGCGGTGGTGGGGGTTGCGGGGGGGGGGTGCTGGGGGTGGGGGGTGTCTGGGGAATTGGGGACGTGGGGGCGGCTGGGGCTGGGTTGGGGTGGGTGGCGGGGGTGGATGGGGGACGGGGGGTCGTGGGGGGTGCGGGGGTTGGGGGCCGGTGGGGTGCCTGGTGGGCCTGCAGTGCCCCGTCCTGCTGCGTTGGGCCGGGGGCGCGGGCCGTGTTGGGGCGGGGGGCGCTCCTGCTCCTGGGTTTGCTCTCCGGCCGGTGGCCCTGGCGGGGCCCGGGGGTCGTCCTTTGGCGCTGCCGCGGCCTGGAGGGCCCTGAGGTGTTGCGCTTGCTCTGTTCCGGCGGGGGTCGACGGCTCCCCTCTTTGGTGAGATTTTCATGCATGCCAGATCCACCACACCAGCATCTACCGAAACTCAGACGCAATCTGTTTCCTCCTCAGGTTATTGAATCGGTGGAGGCTGGTGTCTGCGGATCTCACGCGGCTTCGTCTGTCCTTCCTTCCTTTTCTCGGTCTCTCCTTTGGTCTCTTGAGGCCTCCCTGATTTTATGTTTTTTGGATTTGTTGGGGTCTGGATGTTTCTTGGGCTGGGGAGGAGTTCTGGGGGGGGGGGTGTCTGGTCGGTGCTGGATTTCACCTTCCTTGGTTTTCTTCGGTCCCCTCGGGTCTCCTGGTGTTCGGTTTAGGTGAACGGTATGAGATTTTTTCTAATAGGTTTTCTGGTGAGCTAACAAATACACGCACGCACGCACGCACATACACATACTCACCCACACACACACACACACAAAAAGAAGAAAAAAAAAAAAGGATGGAACACCAAATCCCATTTAAATCCAGTTAGTAGTTAATGCCTAAACATTTGAACAATTCTTTCTTTTTTGCTTGCTTTCGCCTCATTTCGTTCCAAGTCTCTGCATAACATGTCTTGCCACCTTCTGTATCACCTCTCTTCTCCTCAACACAATCAATAGTGATTGTGAGCAAAATAAATACATACAAATAAACCATGCAATTATAAATAAGGTCTGGAAAAGAAAACATTTAACACAATGCAATAGAAAAAACGCAAGAGATGTTTGACAATTTTGTACATGCTCTTGGGGCTACGGTTGAACGGTAGAAGGTAAACCCCGGAAGGAGACCTTCTGAGATTCTAAGGAAACAAACACAAACACTTTTCTTCTGGTTGAATAATATTTAAAAAGCTGACACTCCAGATGGATCGTTTCACATATCCAACTGAGAACGAGCTACGGGAAGCTGTTAGAATGTGATTGGATGAACATTCTGTCTGCCACAACCATTGGGGCAAGTTATATAAATTTGCCAACAACATAGTGGAAACGAGACAAGCATCCAATGGTCCTTGTTGAAGCAAAATTTGACATTTTGTCATGATGGACTACCTTGTTGCATCAATGACACAATGACATGTGTTGTGTACTCGTGCGTCAGCCTGACTAGGGGATATGTTTACTCATTCCAACAAAATGTGTTGTTGTGTGTTGTATTTTCTATGAATCCTTACATTATTTGGGTGTCCTCTTCTCACAGAAGATGTGAATCTTCCAAGTGGTCAGAACTACAATCATGTTTTTTGTCATCCAAAAATAAATAGCTGTGGTGAACAGAAAGTGAAGTTGAAATTGAAAATTGAAAAAAACCTTCCCTCAAAAAAAAGCTTTTGTGCCGTTTGCTTCTTAATGGAGACCATGTTGTTGTTCTGATGAGACTGCTGCTAACAAAACTTCCAGATAACTTTCAACATTTCATCTATTTTGCCTGTTAGCTCTCAAATGATCTTCTGATTGGTCTAGTCATTGTTTTCAATGTTAACAATTTGAAGCTTGACAAGATTCATTTTGGGAGTTTTCACGTGGTAAGTTAGTGATAAAGCCTCCGAAGTGAATCCAGACAGAGGAAATATTAAAGATGAACTAATTCACTGCCATCCTTTTTCAAAGCGGAGTTCCCCATGTTGAAAGGTGTTTCAGAGCATTGCACAGAATATTCTGTTCTGTGACATTATGAGCAACAAATCTGCCAAAAGAAAGAGAAGACCAGGCTTGTCTAACTTATTTTAGTTCAGGGGCCACTTTCACCCAAATTTGAACTCAAGTGGACCGGACAAATTTGTCAGTGGCCTAATAAGCTATAAATAATGACAGGTTTTTTTTCTTCAAATAATTACAAATAAATTGAGAAAATATTCCCATTTATTATTATCTGATTAATCTGCATGTTAATGATGAGATTAATCTGAAATTTCATTACAACAATGAGTTAAAATTTGTTTACATCAAATCCTGAGTAATAGACACATTTCTGAATGTCAGTGCCCCTTTCAGTGGACAAACAAAATTAGCAACATTCAATTTTTGTGAAAGAACTGCAGTTTGTCCTCACAAGACGGATTTGATTAACTGACGGGTCGGTTATGGCTAGCAGGCCATATGTTTGGCACCTGTAGACGTTATACTTTTACCACAAACAAAAATAGTTTTTCTACACGTTTTCGTTCTTAACTAATCAGCAGTAGAACATGGGTTATGAGCTGCTTGTGATAAGAAACATGCGAGCTGAACTTTGATGCTAATGTTTGGTGGCACCTCAAACTATTAAACAACAAACGCTAGATTAAAAACGTTTTTTTCTCACAAATGTGATGCACACGTCCTACTACCTAATGTGACACATACTGTACTCTGTTTACACCAGTGGTACCCAAGTCTGGTCCTCGAGATTCCCTATCCAGCCTGTTTTCCATGTTTCCCTCCTGCAGCGCAGCTGAATCTAATGATCAGCTAATCAGCAAGCTTTAGTCCATCAATTGCCATCTAAAAAGGGATCAGTTTGTCAGACCTGAATTTCACAAACAAGCTGGGCGAGACACCTACCCATTGAAAAACATACTTGGGTGGCGGGAAGTGGTTAGGACTCCAGCGGACACATATAAATATCAACGGCTGTGAATGAGTTAAACTTAAGTGGGGAAAAAAACAAACAAAGTCTCTCTCAAAATGTTTCGCGGCTGACTGACCACACACAGAAAGTCTGTGACGAGCGTCTGTCTCCTGCCGTGCAAATGTCATGCGTTAGACTTGAACATCTTGTTTTCAAGGCCATTACTGTGTCACACTCACTTCCCGGCAGATGTCGTCCACAGACACATCAGCAAGTAAATGCTCATGCACAGTCTGTAATGGTGCACCTTATTTACTCCAATCTCCGTTCCGTCAGTGAGGTGACTGTTATGTGGATCTGTGGCCTTGTGGGAGATATGAAATAAAGGTAGTGAATTTGAGATATTGGAAGGAGCAGTGGCCCGGGGGAATTCTTATTCTTTCATTTGTATGTATAAGAAAAGTAAATAAACAGTGACACGTTAGCTGTGTATGTGTCACTGCTTGTTTGCTGATCAGACTGGATGACATTATTCTAAAAATATTGGTCTCACAAAAACATACTCAGCCACAATCGTAATTCTGCACCTTGCCAGGCAACTGTGGAATACTCTATGCTTCTCTCTTTGTGAGAAAACCATTTTCTGTATGGGCATGTCCAAGCAAAGTCTTTTTTTTTTTGTGTGTCGAAGAACCTAACCAGAACCTTTTGAGAGGAACGTAATCATATAGAAAGTCTTCCAGAAGGAGTGGACGCTATTAAGATCACAAATGTTCCCGGTATTGGTTGCTGTACATGCAAATGGTTCTTGTGAACTTTGAATTACTCATTTCAAACACTTTCAAGTCAGAACTTAAATAGAACTCAACTCCTTGTGGTGTCCGCATTTGTCAAGCTCTAGCGCCTGGACTGCAGTTGACAGCGCTGAGATTCCTTTAGGTCTCTGAAGATTACTTCTATAGAAAGTCCTGAATAATCCAACTAAAAGCAGTCATTGCTCAGTCAGTCACAGTGTGCTCGTCAGGAACTGCGCCCACTGCATTGTCAGGACATCTCAACTGGCAGCGACAAACATTTCAAAGAGAAAGAGAGGGAAATTGGGACACTGTCTGGATAATGGACTCATCACGGAGCACTGTGAGGTAGACAGCGGAAGCATCGAAGCCAACAATACAGCCCTTTGGAAACTGCTAAATAACACAAACCTCTGACAAAAAAAGTCTATTAAGGCTGTGAGAAGAGTGTTTTAGTGTAATGATGACTTTTGTTTGAAGTAAACCTCTGAAAACAGAGGGATGTGAAGATGTCCTACAGTTGCCAGCAGAGAGAAGAAAACGACAGTTTTAAAAATTGCTATTGTGTGGACATAGACTGTTACCATCAGTTTTAGCACTCATTGTAAGGGCGTGTTTGACAAGTCACAATGGAACCGAATTGGGCTTTCTTTAACTTGTCTCATAGTGTTGTGTTGAATTGTTTGAAATGCCATTATCTCATCTCATTGCATTACTAACATTACACCACCGCGTAGCCAAGTGCAATATAAGTGTGCAATAAACCTTACTGAGTAAAATCGGTGATACCGATCTGATACCCGAATACTGTGCAAATTCACCTGTATAAATAATAGCTTCATTAGGAATTCAAGAAATCAGAGTAATTTATTTAGAATAAGAACACATGAATTATTTGTTGAAGCATATTAATTTGAACAACTGCAACAGTTAAATCGCCACATTTTCTCTTTCTGTACCTAGATAGTGCCTGCCTGCTGCACCGAAGGACTCCACCAGCGATGTCTGTCTTGCTCCAGCGGCAGTACCTGACTTTGTACTCTCTTTTTCTGTAAATGGCCCGCATTAACCTGAGATGTTTCGCAATGTTTGCTCTGATGCCACAACTCCTAGCTCTATGCATGATGCCGTTCACGCTCTACCATTATGTCTACATAACAAGCTTATTTTCCACATATTCCTGTTGTACTATCTCAAATAATTGAAGAGTGGAAAAAAAAAATCTATATTTTGATTTGAGAACTGATTTTAAAATATAACAATCTTATATCGGAAGCATTGATGTTTCAGTATCAATCCATACATTGTTAATTTAGAGTGGACCGCTTTTCTCACCACAACAAACCATGCCAAAGTTTGATGAAAACAAGCAAAAGGGTGCTAGTGTGAAAGTGAAATGGAGCCAGGCAAAACGTGATCTCCAGACTGCTAACCGTTATTTGTCAGCCCTTGCATTCAATGCTTGGCATTGCCCTTGATGATGCAATGCTTACAGGCAGCTACTCGACCATGAAAAATATGCATGATTGTGTGAAACTATTTCAGAACCTTCAGCTGCCTCTGATTCTTAAACTGTGTTGGATGTACCATGTTTGTTGTTCCACCAATGAAATCGCACGAGAGTGGTTTGCTAAAAGATGACCATGCGTGTTGTTGTGGCTCCCAGAGAACAAACCAGAGGTTAAATGGTCAACCAAATGACAAACCAGCCAGAGAGCACGGGGCAGGTTGGAAGAACATCCGAAAAGAAAATTGTGTGCACAGCTTACCATATATGCTCTACATATGGATTTAGTCTCTAGGGGTCTTTATTGTCTGTATATAATACAATAGCATAATATTTATAAATTTATTTGGTGTTATTTAGTTGTACCCGTCTTTACTGCAAGACTTATGTTTATTCCATGTACAGCATTTAGTATCCAACGATGTGCTTTATAAATAAAGTTGAGTTGAGTTGTGAATAGGTCAAAATTGCACACAGTGCTCCGGATCCAAGCATCAGACTTTTCAGGAATGACCCTGTCAGCAAAGTGGTGGGACCCACTATGGGTCATGGGGGCATCCCATGTCAATGGTTAGCCATGGTTTGAGTGGTATATGTTTAAAGTAAGTGAACTATTGATACATTCCTCAAATCTTTGCATGCTTGCCACGTTTAAAGAGACAAAGGATTTGATACACATCGAAGTGCACTTTCATTTTTATATATTTAGCAGATCAATATTCAATAACCAACACACTGATGCTTATAAAATATTCATGTTCATTTCCAATTCTCATTTATTTAGCGTTTCAACTAATTAAAATTCCAGGAAATGGAAATGTGGCTGTAGGGCTTCTGTGAAATGTTCTCTTCCACCACAAATGTTGTTGTCATGTGATAGAAGATTCACTCTCAATGTTGCGAACTCCTGTTTCGACGCCAGTGTTGCAATAATCAGAAAAATTCTGCTTCAAGGAGTTGTCATAATGATAGATAGTCTGAATTGTTTTATGAGGCAATTAATCAATTTAAATTCATCAACAACAGGTCTTACTTATTTGACTAATTAATGACGCTGCTCCTTTGTCTCTACTTCAAATAGAAGTACAATTTTCACAATTCAGATGATGATCAATGTTTCATCGTTTATAAAAAATAATACATACACAGCACTTCCTTGTTGGGCCACATTTCGCTACATTCCCACATTCTTTGAGAATGCGCTAAATGCTCTGGAGCATCCAGATAAAGTTTCTAATTTCGCGAGTCGGTGCACTTTGTGTGGCCCACTAATGGCTAATGGAGTAAATAATTATAAAGTTAGCCTGCGATGAATCTGATCAGTTTCTCCGTGTCTTCTCTCACTGCTCCAAAGGGAGCCTGGGGGAGTTTGGAGCTGCTTTACGATAATGATGTAAACTCCCGCTTAATGCTAATCCATAGGCTATTTTCAATTTATTCTCACACTAAGAGTAAACACAGAGGTTGTAGGTCATCCTCAAAGTCGAGAAAGTGCCAAATGAATGTCTCGCTGCGATGACTGTCTAACTAGAGTTAGGCTGTGGACCCAGGAATATAAATCTGTATTTATTTCCAGGTTTTTCAACATTGTCTGTTGCTACCATTGCCAGAATTTGGGATTTAACAACATCAGATTTATTGGTATTGGTAATCGATGCTATGGTGTTGATAGTCACCATAGCATAGTTAGCGAATGTGTCATTTATATATTTTTTCACTCTACGGCTGTTTGAAAGCATTATATAAATAAAGATGACTTGACTTGACTGTCCACGCGGCTGTTAGCATCCAAATACAAACTCACTCTCTCTCCATTGTATTCGTATGCGCCCTGTGTTCCCCGGGTGTAGTTGCCCCACCCCAAGACCCTCTTATCTAATCACCAGAGCTGAGCACTTCAATTAATCGTCAGTTCCCGCCAATGACGATGCCCACCTTTTGCCAAGTGCTATTTGATGAATGCTCCATGATGTAAAGCCTCGCAAAAATAAAATGAGAAGGACCATCTGTACTCACCCTGGTCAACAGACGTACTTCAGCCGGTGCTCAGTCCGTGTATTTTTTTAAGGCTTCGCATTATTGTGCCCTCGCCGCATACTGAATGTGACATCTTTCGACTTAGTAAAGTTGACTTAACAATATCAATTTATCATCTTTTATAGTCACAAAAATATCCCCATACAGCTTTTCATGCACACCTGTAGTACAACGAGACCACGCTGGGGCACTGGCTTCAACACACAAATGTGTAGAAAGAAAACATATCTATTGCCTTATGGCATCGTCAAGAGATGCGAGTTATCAGCCGCATTTCCGCCGGCATGCTGCATCATTATTTTCTCAATCAGCGGGAGGTGGCGAAGATCAAAGAAGAGTTACCGTTCAACAGTTCCTTTACTGTCTGATAGTCACTTCAACTGAAGGCCCAGAAATCCTTTCAGTTCATCGGTTACTGTTTTCGTAGTAGTTAAGGTCAGTTTGTTGGAGGAAACTAGACTGACATCAATATTTTATCCAGCCCACCAAAGCAAACTATTCTACAATGGACAATAGTTTTAAAAAGGCTATTAACATCATAACAACTGGGCATACGTATCTTTGTAAAAGTGTTTCAATAGAGGCCATTGGTGCCTTGGGATACCAGTGATCCAACATGCAAGCAGAACATTTGAGATATGATAGCTGTATGGTGGCTGTGGTTGTATTTGTTTTAAACAACCACATAACTTTGCCTGAAAGGCGACTAGCTTAATCAAGCAGAATGGCAAACGCTACACACAGGCTAACAAATAACATCTATGTGGCAGTGTTACAACCAAGAAACAGATATTTGAACTCAAACACAGCACATGTAGACAGACAATGTAATGATACTCGCATGCATTTATTCTTTATCCTCTGCCCAAAATAACTACTATAATTTACTGAGGAGCTGTGACCATATACAGCCCCAAGATGAGTTAGGCGCACACACCAGAATTGAAGCAAAAAATATTTAATTTAGTTGAATTCTTCAAAAATGTGTTGTTGTTTTTTTGGTACTTGTAAGTGTACTCAACCTCAGATGTCCTTATATTATGGTAGTGTGCCGAATGTTGTGACCTCAAATAAATAAATATGTACAAAAAATGTTGCAAATAATCAATGAAACAGTTTACCCCCACATGTTTGTTTCTGTTTTGACGTATTTATCCCGGCTTAGATACTATGCTTCTAAAATGGTACCGTCCAGCTGTCCTCTTCAGGGCCCTCCAGAAGTGCATGCTCTCCACTTACTTTCTCATCAAAGTCCCAAACTGCACTGATCGACTCTACTTAGCAAAGTCAATTGGAGTCTATATTTCAAAGGGTAAAGGAGCATTGTGCAGAAGCAATTACAAACAAGGCCTTTCTCCTCCCTGAAGATCTGCCAGCGAGCTCAGCTTCTGTCAGCACTTTTTCTCTGGCATACTGGAAAAGCAATGTGAGACTTTGCTGTCTGATTTAGTCCAAGTTTGTCTACCTGCCCGAGGGCGTTAGAAAAAGAAGAAAGCCCTCGCCGTGTATTTACCCAGCGTAATAAAGGATCACATCGCATGAAAGCATCAGAGAAGCGTTGAAGTTTGGGGGAAACAACGGCAGCTTCAAAGTATGCCAGGGCGAAGCGAAAACACTGCAGCCTAACTTTTGTTGCCCTCGAGCAGTGGAATAAAGCAAAGCAGCGGGGAGCCATTATTAATTCACAGTGGTGCATTGCAAGTGTTTATCACCTTCTAAGTGTGGCCCTTTATAAAGCGGCCACATGCAGTGAGAAGTTTACTTGCAAGTTTACCTGTAAAATAACCCCTCGAGATGAAACGAGTCACTGACATTGAAAGAGTCATTCTTGTACATTTACTCAAACATATTTTGATAGTATTTTTTGCATACAAAAAGTATGTTATGTACATACAAATGGTTCATGTTTATAAGCTGGAGAACTACTGCAAAATATCCCCCCAGCCCCCACCCAAGCTGTAACAAGCCAAAAGTGTGTTTGTATTCATACAAAATGAGCTAAAGAGGAGTAACTTAAAGCAGTCTTTAACCTCCCCTCCCCACCCCAATCATTAATTATACACAGGCTATTAAAAAAACAGCTAAATGAAGGGTATGAATGAATACGTCATTGGATGTCCTAAATACAATAGCAAGAACAATGTTATTTTTAATGGTTTGAAATTATTTAAATACGAGTAAAGCAGATTGGGAATAGCTTTAAACCACAGCAAATTAAAGAGTGCATGGCTTAAAAAAATACATTGGAACGAAAAAAAGAAAAAATACAAGTGGAACGATAAAGTAGGTGGTTCCATAGGCAAAAGCCACTGAAGAGCTTATTGGAATCATCGATCATTGTAAAGTAGACTAATTGCTAATAAAGAATTGACTGAGCCACTCAAGGGGAAAAGCGAGTCAGGACGCAGAAATCTATCTGTGTTGATCTTCACTTTGCTTTGGAAATTATTTAAACTAGAGGACAGTACAGAATTAAAGGCTTTTCAATAAATGTTTGGACACCAAGCCTGTTTATTAAATTCCGCTAGTTCAGATTGAAATTCAAATAGATTTGATGTCATCCAAAAGTCATTTGTTGCCACAAATGCAACAAGTTTAAAATGAGATGTTCTTCTTTCATGAAGTCATTTTGGTAAAATTGCTAGTGTAGTGGTTCACATCCACCCATAACAAAATCCTCTTGACAGGAAGCTACTACAGAAGGTAGTCTGTCTTTCAGAAGGTAAGCAATCTCAGAAGTTTGCTCATAAGAACATCAAGTAAGAACCACTCAACAACTCGATACAATTAAAATAAATGTCTAGTTATTTACTCCGCCATGCTTTTTATTCCAACATATTAAAATAGCCAAAATAACACAAAGTACATAAGGCTTTGGAATTTAAATGACACTGAGCTGTTCTGTAAGGTGTAAATTCTGGGTGTAAATTAGCTGGCTAAATAACTGCCCACTGCACTAGTAGAAAAAATTATTAGAATTAAATACCACTTGTGGTGCAATTGTACTGAATAACCGCTGATGCAAGCAAACTTGCTCAACATCTTATCCAGTGGAGGAAGGGGGGGGGGGGGGCTCAGGCCCGAGTGGGAGTACGTCACTAGTAAACAGTAGGCACCATTTCAGCCACGGGCCAAAAATCAGGAACATTGAAGCTGAAAAACTGTAACACCTTATTCCCACAATTGAATAATAAATAGTTTGCAGTAATTTCACGTTTTCAGCAATTGTCTTCAAAGGTATATAATGTATCGAAAAACAAATCTCAGAATTCACTTTACATGGTCTTTAAAAGGTTGCCTTGGCTTAAAAGGTTCCATTTATTTGTTATGTTCATGAGAATTTCTCCTGTTTTTTTTTCTCATTAAGAGCACCTCTGGTACCCTTTTCTTTATAGCGCATGGCCATTGAACCATAAAATGAGGAAAAGCCAATTACAAAGCCAGATTCCTATACTATGCTGGGATTACAGATAACAAAAATTATTGAATGTGTAAATCATTAACTAAAACAACCAGGGTTATGTTTATTGTAATGTCCTGACCGTTCTAGTGAGGATGTGATGAATCAACATGCCACCGTAAACCTTCAATTGCCTCTGATGGGACTTTTCCATATGATCGATGGTGTCCTTCCATTGTGGTAGGTTAACAAGATCGGTGGCATGACCAAGTGTCATCTTCAATGAGTCCATTTACCTTGAGCTAACCTGTGTGCATTCCCTGCTTCTTCACATGCTTCCATCTGAGGAACCAGCGCAGCGTTTCATCACTACTCAGAAGACAATGTTGGACTGGTGAAGGCAGTGGAGAATGGATGGAAAGATTTGCAGTAGGCAGCAAAGCAAGGACGCTCAAATTAGGGTGTTAATGTAGCGTCTCCCATACGTGCAAAATGATATTGCGGCAGCCGGAACAGCTGACTGTATCACCTTTAGGGCTCATTTTCCGCTCCGAGCCGTGCCGGCACCTTGTTTAAGAAGCATGGGTTACTGGTCATAAAAAGTGATGGAGGGACACAATGGGTGGGCAGGGCGAGAGGTGGGACATATTTTTTGATGTCCAGGAAACTACTTAATTAGGATGGTTGCGTCTGACACTGGGGATGGTAAAAGTTCTAGGTAGAGTTTTTAATGAATGAATTTGGAGTTAAATGTTGTGTAGGTATTTGACAATTCACACACCACAAATCAACTTTTATCTGGCCAAGACTTTGCATTTATACATCGAAAGTTCCATCTAAAGTGTTTATCCTGGTTAAATCTCATCAGATCCAGTTAAAATGTGTTGTCCCAAATCCCTTCTGGTTTCAAAAAAATTAAACGCCAAAGCTTAGTTTATGCATCAAATTTACAGGTGTCACACACATGCCTCTGCAGGTCTGCCATCTCTGATAAGGTGACACGACAAAAAGTGCAAGACTTGAGAGTGTAAATAAAAACACAAAAATACATTGGGTTTATTCTGGGCAAGGTCGATAAACAAAATTGTAATCAGATAGAGTGGATAAAACTAAGGCGGCTTCGACTTCTTATTAATTTTGGTCAATAACAAATCCAGCTGTGGCAAAACAAAATATATGGCAAGAAGCACAGGAAAGGATCAAATTCAGGATTTGATCAACACAATCTGATGAACATGGTGTATACTAGAGGAGTGGCGGCTGCTGGTAATTCAAGGAGGCGAAGCTCATTTCCCCCCCGGTTTACATCATAAATGTGTCTATATATTTATATGTTAATTCTATCCTCCAGACAGACAGTAGAGATTTCAACAAACACAACACTAGTTGTTTTTTATCAAAGGCTAAGTCACTAGGGATCAATAAAGTCTCCGGTCCGTTTAGAACAACGGAATAAAAAAATGCTGCAGTGGAGGTTTGTACCTCAAGATAGCTGATTCGGTTATTTCACTGTCAATCATGCAGAAGCCGAACGTCAGAGGCAGCCCACTGCCCCGTAGAACCCCAAAGATGCTGAGTGTCCAAGGGGCGGAATAAAGCCCAGCATTCATGCACAGTGGAACAACCCACTTCATGTTCAGTGTCCCAACTGTAGAAAAGCACGTTGCGCTGCAGGGATGAATGAGAAGGAAATCATGGCAGAAACCTGTGATCAGAATTCGATTCTGAACAAATGTTGAGGGTATTGAAACGCATGTTTAGTCAATGAAATGGGGACATATTTCAAAAGATTGGCAAAATAATAATAATAATAATTATAATATCCATGTAATAATGATGATGATTATTTTGTCCCAGTCCTGTTGTCTTGCTAGTATTTTAAGACGGAATAGTGGCAATCAGAACAGCCAAAGCTAACCGCCACTATTAGCCACAATCATCTTATTTCTGTACTCCCCACAACATGTATGATGGCAATGTCGCTTAGCTTGTCAGACAAAGAGCGTTATAGCCCAGCAACGGTAGCAAAGAAGTAACCTGGCTACAGCCAGATTGATATTTCCTCTGGAAAGGCGGGACATTCTGTACAATACTTTGAGCTGATTGGATGATGCGGCACCAACCACGACCATGGATAAAAACGTCGTCGTTCTTGTCAAAGGTGGGGGAGGGGGGAAGGGCAATATCTTTACCAGCTAAAAATGCACAAAGCGCCTCTCGCTGTTCAACATTCAACAAGGAAACGGTGAGAAATTCTGTAAGAACAAAATTAATTTTTTCCCCCGGCGTGTGCGCTTCCTGGTTTCGTCACAGCTGCATATCACGCCCCAAACACAATGTCGCTCTGTGATTGGTCCGAACCACCAATGATTCAGATCGGTGGAAATCAACGGGCTCAATACAAGATGTGTTCTCGGGAGTTTGTGAACTCACAAATACCGCGAGAATTCATCTTGCAAGGAAGCACGATGAACATTTTCTGTGAATTGACCAATTGAAAGACAAGATACCAAAAAGCGCTGATTAGCAATCAGTCAACTACAAGCTAGTTTAAATGTTAATTATTAAAACGATGCGAAGTAATAAAGTTGGCTCATTGACTAATCGGTTCAACCCCAGCCTACACCAAGTATAGTGCCAAAACTAAACTGTGATCATTTGGATTCCTGCTTGAGTGCTCCACACATGCTGCTCAGGTAGATTTAGTCAGTGTGAGAGGGATTAGCTGTGTTGCTACAACAGGCAGACAAAGCTGAGGTGATGGTCAGTTCAATGTGGAGCCTATTTTTACGTGAAATCAGATTTATAGATTTAGTTACAAAAAAAAAAATACAACTTAAAAACGAAATACATCCCCACAACGACTCTGTTTGTTAGATGTCATCAACTTTTAGGGGATGAAGAGAATACATTTTGGCATTGATTTGTCAAAATGAAAGATACATTTCTACAAGTCCATAAAGAAATAGAAAATAGAGGGTTGAGTGAAAGGGCTGCATTTTTCTGCCGAAACCGTTCCAATGTAACTCCAAAGGCTTTTTGTGTTGATTTTTCCTTGATATGGATAAAGTCATTTAAAATTTTCCCCCTTAAATTTGTACATAATAGAGTCCCTTCACCAGTGGCGTAAATATCGACAGTGCAGCCAGTGCATCACACCAGGGCCCAGAGACAGCGCAGGGGCGAGAGAGAGAACAAAAACGGGGAAATAACAGCCAGAGTTATTTTATAAATACGATGTCGGAAATGATCATTTAATCACCTGACTTCGGCATCCGTCAGTCACGATGAGTCTCGACGTGATGAGAGTTGAAAAAAAAGTGGTAGCTCGTGTGCGTGCCATCGCCGCAGTCATGCTTTGCAAAAATAAAAATAAAAAAGCGATGCACAAAAAAGAAAAGACAAAAAAAAAACATGACGTTAAAGCTATTGGACGAGATGTGATAGACATGGTTTGAGTCCAGGCCATGAGGCAAAATCTAGTGTCCGCTCCCACCGGAGTCGAGCTGTAGCTTGCCGGCAGCTAGCTCCATCGCAGAAGCGACCCTTCAGCCGGCGGTCAAAAGGCGGTTTCCCCGTGTCCCCGCCACCTACGCAGCCTATTTTTTTTGCACCCGGGCCTCTCAGCATGGTGTTACGCCACTGCCCTTCACAGATTATTATTTGGAAGCCAGGACTTCTAAAACATTTGTATTGCTTTTCTGCGAAAACTTCACACCATCCTAGTCTAGAGGATGAATCAAAATTAGGTTTAATACCATTTGGGGAAATATGTTAGCTCAAACACATTTTTCAGTTTAGCGTCTGCTAAAATAAATATTACAGCCCTGAAATTTGGTAATAAAAAAATCAGGAGATGTAATTGTCTCTCTCACTCTTGCTTCAAGCTTAATTTTCAGTCCTCTCCACAGAAGACACTACAAGTTGTTGTTTTTCTATATTGAGTTACCACATTTTTCTTTTCTAATTTGATGACTAAACTGCTCTTTTTTGGAACATATTGTTAGTCACTCAACATTATTATTAGTATCTATAGAATTAAAGTAAGACATTCTTTAGAAGCATTCAACTGTTATAGAGAAGTGCACTAGTGGAGGCCACATTACACTGTTGTGATATGTAGTGTCCTCTAAAGGACACACAACAGAATGCGCTGAAGTGGGTCACTGCAGTCTTTTATTTTGACGTTTTTAAGTACCTCACTTGTTTCTTTCCTAACATCCCTCCTGTTTATGAGACACAACAATGGATCCCAGAGGAGTGACTTTTATGTGTTATGTTGACCAAAACCACCCGCCTAATAAAAGTTGGTAAAAACTACTACTGTGATGACACGCATACGCCTCCTGTAGTCTCTCTGGAGAAAAAAGGGGAGACATCAAATCAGTTATATTCCCACAAAAACTTTTATCCCCAGCTTACTTTTAGCGTGTTCAGCACAAAGTGTTGATCGATGCAGTTACAGATTCTGCCTTATAGCCTAATCCCTGGCAGCACCACTTCACATCAGATGAAAGTATTGTGGATTTGCAGGGAATCCGTAATTAGCCACGTTCAGAATCTTGGCCAATTAGTGGACCTGGAAACTTTTAAACTCAACCTTCCCGAAATCTAACTTGAATCAATATTTCCACCGCTTCCAATAAGATAGCAAGAGTGAAATTAGTTTTGGTATTTAATAAATTCAGCAAAGCAAGGCAATTCTATTTACAGTGAACAATCAGATTCTGTTTGGTCCCTGTACGACCAGTGTCAGAATTTGGTCTGCATTGCCGGCAGTAAGTTAGATTTGTTTCCAGTGAGGGTTGGACTCCGCCAAGGTTGCCCTTTGTCACCGATTCTGTTCATAACTTTTATGGACAGAATTTCTAGGCGTAACTGAGGCGTTGAGGGGTTCCAGTTTGGTGCCCTCAACGTTGCATTTCTGCTTTTTGCAGATGATGTGGTGCTTTTGGCTTCTTCAAGCCGTGATCTCCAACTCTCGCTGGAGCGATTCACGGCAGAGTGGGAAGCAGGTTGGGATGAAAATCAGCACCTCTAAATCTGAGACCATGGTCCTCAGTCGAAAAAAGGGTGGAGTGCCCTCTCCAGGTCGGAGATAAAATTCTGCCCCAAGTGGAGGAGTTCAAGTATCGTATTGTTCACGAGTGAGGGCAGGATGGAGCGGGAGATTGACAGGCGGATTAGTGCAGCATCTGCAGTGATGCTGACTCTCTATTGGTCTATTGTGGTGAAGAAGGAGCTGAGTCAAAAAGCGAAGCTTTCAATTTACTGGCCGTTCTACGTTCCTACCCTCACCTACAGTCAAAAGTTGTGGGTCGTGACCAAAAGAACAAGATCGCGGATACAAGCAGCCAAAATGAATTTCCTCTGCAGGGTGTCCGGGCTCTCATCCGGATTGAGAGGAACCAGTTGAGGTGGCTCGGGCATCTGATTCGGATGCCTCCCAGACGGCTCCCTGGAGAGGTGTTCTGGGCATGTCCCACTGGTGGGATGCCCAGGGGACGGCCCAGGACACGCTGGAGAGACTATGTCTCTCGGCTGGCCTGGGAACACCTTGCGATTCCGCAGGAGGAGCTGGTGGAAGTGGCTATTAGTGATGGGTCGTTCGCGAACGGGTCAGTACAAAGAGCCGGCTCTTTAAAGTGAACAATGAGAGCCGGCTCCCTCTCTCTCTGTCATTTTCTCTCTCTCTCTCTCTTCTCTCTCTTCCTATGTCACTCTTTCTTTTTCACTAGTCTGAAACGAGGTTTGGCTGCACTGCTCAGAGAGGGAGAGACGGGAAGAGAAAGGGGAGGGGCGAGGGTATGCAGTGAGGGGTATGCAGTGAGTGTACTACACGCAATGCACGTGCTCCGCGTCTCCACCAGTCAGAGAGAGACAGGAGGAGGAGAAAACAAACAGAGAAGAGAGTTGAAGTATTTAGTTTTTCTGAATGCCAATTTGAAATAAAACAAGGTATTTTATCCTGGACCTGGTGAATAGCTTATATTGTTTGTTTTGTTCGCTGCTGCTGTTGCACTTAAATTACTACTCACTATTTGTGTTATTTTGATTGTTGTTGACATTTAAATTTTGTTGCTTGTTTTTGTTTGTAGTCTTTTTAACTTTCAATAAAATAAACAAAAATCATTTTCTTTGCTTGATAATTGTTGCTATTTGCAGTCAGTAGAGTGCAATACTTAGTTCACCAAGCCATTCATCAAAATGTATGCTACAATTGTTGTAAATATTTAAAAGAAAAGCTAAAGTAAAAGAGCCGTTTGAGACCCAAATGAAATGAGTCGATCCAAATGAACCGGATCACCCAAAAAAGCCGAAAATCCCATCACTAGTGGCTGGGGAGAGGGAAGTCGGGCTTCCCTGCTAAAGCTGCTGCCCCCGCAACCTGACTCCGGATAAAGCGGTAGATAATGGATGGATGGATGGATAGAATCTTACAAAAACTGAGAAAAAAGTAACTAATTACAAAATTCTGAAAACATCATACACTGGTAAAGTCCATTATTAATGTTTAATTTTAAAAGAAGTTGCATGCATGTTTAAAGACATTTCACCTTCAGCGATTGATTTCCTTTTGAACTTAACATCGTCGCCTTCGTATTACATGACATCGAGATCCGGTTGTGTTGGGTTCCCCAAAATTACTGGTCGTTTTTTAATATGAGGAACGTAGAGTACGGTTTATACAATTGTCGAGTACTGTCTTTCAAAGAACACACTTGAGAACGCTCTTCCTAAGAATGTGATTCTCTTTGTAAATTGGAACAGCTGTGTACCCACCCCATCCCCAATTCTGACGTACTTATTCGCGATAGCAGTACGAAATGGATCTTGGAAGATTCTTGTAGTTGAGCATTCACAAGCAACAACCGATACATCCTTAATTTAAAATAACTGGCAAGAACAACATCCAGATATTCCATGCGTTTTTGCTGTCTGCGCACTTTTGGGCCGTGACTGACATTTCATGAGATCACAACATAAGAATGGATAACAAAGCATATTGAGAAACGGCTACAGCACGATGAACTTGTTGTTAGCACGTCTGCCTCACAGTTTTGAGGTTCTGGGTTTGAATCCCGGCTGCTACGCCATGCAAAAAAACGTATTAAACGTTTATGAAACAGAAAAGGCCATGCATTAGTTATGTCATGACCCTTGACCAATGTCGTTCACGTTTAATTGGTTTTAAGTTCAGCCAACAATTAGCGCATGATCTCCCTTTGTTTTCAGTGTATCAATCTATTACGGGTTAGTGGTGGTATTGGCAATCATAGCATGTTCATCTTTGTCAAACTCTTGCCATGGAGGTGGATTGGATTATTAAATGCTGTTGAATAAGTAATGTCTGCCTATAAATAATGAGGTAAATATGATGAAATTAAGTGCAGGGAAAAGCCATAGGCTTTCATCTATTATTCCATTACATTTGCTGATGTTATAGGATTTTGTAGTACGCTTTGCGAATTCACATGTACAGTCCAAGTAGTAAGGCTCATGCAAATGCAGCAAACAAGAAAAGGCCATGCATGATATTAAGCAAGACGATATGGGCTAACAGAAACATAAAGGGAGTGTGTGTGTGTATGTAATATAGTGGATGAATTCTTCTCCCCACAAGCACGGCATATTCTAATCAGCTTGGAGCCTGGGGATTCACACACTGAGCAACACGTACGGAAGCAGAGCTGGTGAGTCTGGATGAGGCGGGATTAGACGGTGACTGAAGAAAAAAACTGTATTCCCCAATGGATTAGATATATAGAACCATGCATGTGTTTTAAGATTGGTAGATTCAAATTATTATCACACTCATATAAGATTGTTTTCTCCCAGTTCCAGAAGTTAGGGTGAAACTACAATACACGTCTGCAGAATGGAAAAGTGTGCGAAAGAGGCCTGAAGACAACACTCAGTAGAGTAGCCATAATTTGTACTCAAATAAGAATATAATGTTACTTTAAAATAGTATAAGTCAAATAAAAGGCCTCCATATAATTACTTCAGTAAGTATTCAGTGAAATTTTTTTATCTCAAGTACTACATGGGGAGTAACTTCTGATTGAGCAAGAACGTCAAATGGACAGAAATATAAAAGAGGAATATGAAAGCTCGGCTATTGCCCTGCAATACCTTTAACTAAAACAAATATAAATTCAGTCTTTATCAAATTAAATCAATTCAGGCAAATTCAGCCACAAGAAAAGGATTTAAATTAATTTTGTTTACATTATTCAAACAGCACACTCGCCAGTCAAGTATAAGTAAGTGGAGTTCTTGTAGGCTGAAATTCAGACATTTTCATGCCAACAACATTCTGCCTTTTCTGATCATGAGTTGGATACCATTGTTTCCTCAGTTAGTTCCTAAATTATCTTTGCCACGCTTCATGTAAATCAGCTGCTTTGAAAATGTTGCTTCTGGCCGCAACGGCTTAGTGTGAGATCATGTGACTGTCTGGCCCAATTTGATTGGTGAAATGGAGTCAAATGTCAAAAGAGGTTAGGTGAAGAGACACTCCTCCCAAGTAAAAGTAAACTCTTAAGACAGTCAAGAATGTTAAAATGTTGCTTAAAACATTCAACACAAAATTTTGTACGAACGAAGGTCGACTGGTGAATCTAAATTACCAGGCCACCACCCCGGTCTGCTAATCCAGAGGCACCGTCCCCGATGTCCACGCGATGTTGTAGAGGCGTGTCAACCACGACAGCCCCACAACATCCAGAGCTTTTAGGGACTCCGGGCGGATCTCATCCACCCTCGGGGCCTTGCCACCGAGGAGCTTTCCAACCACCTCAGTGACTTCGACCCCAGAAGTAGGAGAGCCCACCTCCAAGGAAAGCGTGTCTGCGGCATTGAGGAGGTCTTCAAAGTATTCTCCCCACCGACTCACGGTGTCCCGAGTCGAGGTCAGCAGCACCCTCTCCACTATACACAGTGTTAATGGTGCTATGCTTTCCTCTCCAGGGGGAAATGTTTAAAAAGGAAAATAAAAATGTTTTTAGGGTGACGGGCAATATTCGTTACACTGCATAAGGGCAATTGTGTAAATATGACCATGCTTTTTTCTGCTGTCCGCTTCAACAACAACAATAAAACAACAACAGCTTTTCGGAAAGCATCCGATACTTTAAATCCAACCGATCCACCATGGATTTTTCGATGAGTCATTCTATTTGCTTTCATCATATTACATTTTACAGACAGTCTGGCTCAAAACAAGCAAAGTGGTGCCACAATTCCCTCGTCATATTTTTAAATCCAAACAATCAATAGATTCTTCTAAGACAGCATATTTGTTGCAGACACATGCAACCTGTCTGAAACTCTCAAAGGGCCCGCTGGAGCAATTGGAAAAATAAAATGAATAACTGTATTGCTCTAGTTGTGCTGGGTCATTTCCGAAACATTCACCTTGGGCCTGCAGTCAAATGCCCAAAACCGGCTTCGGAATGATCTTAAATGGTAGGACACATTCTCTACCTCCAGGACAAGGTTAGCCAAGAAACACAAAGATGAGAATCCTCCCAGAGGACCATTTAATCCAAGACTCCATGTGACATCCTTTTCAACCTTGAGTCGCCAGCAAACACCCACGAGACTCACGCAGGTCATGCTTGTTGCTCGACGGCTGCAGACTGTGAAGGCGCCGCATCATTATGGACATTGAACAGCTTAGTCCTGTACGAGGCCATCGATCGCACAGTGAGCTCAACAGCAGTCTCATCTTGAAGAGGGAAATTAAGTATCAGCCAATCAGAGAGGCTGAAATTTGCAGTATAACTTTGACCTTTGATTGAATTTCACTTTTTTAGCCAAACATATTACTAATTTAGGTTAGAGCAGGTTTTACTGTTAGAGGTTTGATTCTTCCCCGTGTTGTTGAATATTAATAATTTTGGATCTTAAGAGATTTTTTTTTTAATGTCTAGACCACAACCAACAATTGATCTTGAATCACATGAATCAAAAGAACCTTTCCCATCAAAATGTGTCAGTCTATATGAGACTCAAATTTACAAGCTAAAGCAAGTCAGCGTTTTAAACGCAAATGAAAGCATGGAGAAAGTATTTTCTAAAGGTGCCATGACAATATTAACTCAAATGCAATGCAGGCTACTAAAAAAGGAAAACATTCAATGATTAAAAGAGAAATATCCACTGATGTCATGCCTAAACCACGGATAATAGCCTGTCCTGGGGTGTTTTTCACAAAGAAGAGCCCTGTGTCAAGAAACCCTGAAATGTGGGAAACTCGTCAGGGAGGTAACTGAAGCCAGAGGAAAAGAGGTAACTCTTGCCTGTTTCATAAAAAAGAGGTCATTTAAGCTCTCGGTCAGTTACCACAGCAACATTGTCCATGAATCAAACCTGGTCGATGGCAGGTTTTTCACAATGAACCTCAAGATTTTCTCTGTCCTGCCTCCTTTCAGCCACACGACAATTAATTTCCTCATTCATAAATTCCGCTGCGGCGAGTTTTTGCGTAAATACCCCTATTGTCTATAGCGTAAAGTCCACTTTTGTAGCGAAGATGGCATGTACTTTTGAAAAATACCCTATTGATGAAGGTGCCGCAATATTGCACAGGGAATTAAATATTTGTCGCGAGATTGTTATCAGACCGCGCATAGATATGCTTGCATTTCCTTTTTGAGCGTATCGTAAGACTGCACACGCTCTCTCGCTCTCTCATCGTAATTATAATCCCTTGAAGTAATCCCCATTTTAATAAATGTACCTGTAATCTGATTACATGTTTTTTCCTGTAACTGTAATGGAATACTTTTTTTTTTGCAATCTGATTACGTAACGGCGGTACATGTATTCCGTTAGTCCCGAAGCCTGTATATATATATATATAATTCATAAACTGTGGACGTGGCGGTGAATGTTAGATTCTAGCTAATCACTTCGTTATTGGCTCCTGGCTTGTCAATCACACTTCTTGCGTATGTGCCCCGAGTACATAGCTTGCGTAGGCATCTAGCGTAACAGTGTTTACCAGCGCAGCGGCGGCGTAGCTTCTTCCTACTGTAGCTAGCTCCTCGCGTGTATGTTCAAAGTTAACCAACAATGACAGAGAAGGATACAGGTCAGGACCACCGAGCCGTAACAGAAAGACTGTTTTTGAGGTTGCTGAACGGAGGAGACAAGGACTGAAAGAGCGAAGCCAAATAAAAGTAATTTTGGGCGAGTGTTTTCAGTGATGGCATGCGCTAAAGCAGCAGAGAAGTCTGAAGACGGATGTTTTGGTCGCTAAGTTTCTGCTGGACAGGTAACTTCAGGTTTTTGAAGAACTATACTGTATGAAGGTTGTTAAACATGTTGTAAAGTTGTATAATGACACAATGCAGCTCAACGGTTTGTTTATTGACGCTAACTTTTCCTACTTACACAGTGAATGTTTTGCAAGTAGCCTATGTCGTGTATCTTATGTATAAACAGTGAGTAGTGTAAACAATTAATTGTTAATCTTTTTAAAATACGTTTTCAAGAGAAGGCGTTTCCTGCGTAAAAAGCAGGGGGACGATGGTGTTTTTACACATGTGACACACTACTGAGTGAACCACACACAGCTGGGCTACTCCACCGCAAAATTCTCTCTAATACCTTGAAGTACAATACATTTGCATGTAATCATTTTGATATGTTTGTTTTCAAACATTTAGTTTATTTTTATTTTTTTTCAGTTGTGAATGTAGGTTCAGTGCTGAAGTTCAAACTAAGCATAATGTTACAGCGTGGAAATAAAGCTCTGACTGGTTTTTGCTGAACACTTGGGCTTTCTACATTATTTTGATGTTGGTGGTAATGGAGAGCTAAGTATTTTATTCTGTAAATAAACTCTTCAGTCGACATTCATGTCTTGTTAGCAGGGAAAGTGAAGTGGTTAAAATTCCACGTCCATACTTCATGAAAGTGCTGATCCCCGCAGGTTACTGTTTTTTTAATCACATATTTCTTCCTTTGTGCTTCTTATCTTTCTAATAACTAAATGAAGGAGAGGTGACTGCTGTGTGCAGCCCTTTGAGGGGGGGCCGCACTTTGACGCTTGAATACAAACGACACCATTCATTCATTGCAATGCGTACTGGGATTTTAATGATGCAGTTTATACATTCGACCTGCCAAAGGTCTTGTGAATACATTGCACTGTCTTGGATTAAAAAAAAGATGAGAGGAATATTTGAATATATTTGTAAATGCAAAGGATTTTATACAAAGAGCAGCTAGACCATGCTGGATTAGTGCATGCTAGCTAGAGTGCAAGAATCAGTTGCATGTTGATCCCCACCCCAGGAAGTTGAGGTTTATACACATTATCCTCTTCCCATTCATAAAGCATACAGACCATCCGCGGCTATTAAGTACAGCTTCGGTGATTCAATGAGGCATGCTATTGTCAGAACAAGGGGTTCAGCTGACACTTGGATGTCAGAGCTGAAGCCGAGTGACACAACACAATGGGAACATCACTATTGTGCTCTTTTTAACAGCTTCGTTTGTCACCTGATTCAAACCCATCAAAGAACAAACTGCATGACTCATCCATCATTTTTCACATCAGTTGCTTGGTTACAAAGGTAAGGTAACTGTAAAAAAAAAAAAAAAAAAAGTAATAATGTTGCATTATGATGTCATGATATCGCCAGATTTTTACAAAGTGTCCTTTTTCAACGCACTTCCCCATTGAAGCACAGTACAATTTATACACTTAGGATCTATCTAAGCCTTGGCGATGCCATTTTGATGACAGTAGAGCAGATTCATCATAGAATAAAATAGAACTGTGTATGTATGGGTTACAGGCCAAAGGATATGTCATACAAGTCATACACAATGTATGATGCTATTCTTCCGTTATGCTGATGTATGTTGTGTCCATGAGTAAAAAGCTCATTCAGGCAGTGTTGAGCTGCAGAGGCACACGGTTCTCCTACCGTGTCGCACTGTATGTTTATTGTCTGTTTGTTCTGTTAGTAATTAAATCAGTCGCAAAAATCATGAACTGACTACTAACAAACAGGATCAAGTACAGTAGATGCGTGTAAGTTAGGACTTGCAGCAAACATGATGTTTATGATGTTAAAGCAACCTAAACATTCCTGGGATATAATTTACCTCAAGCTTATTGACTTGAGCTTTGAAAATGAATCAGAGGGAGACTCCACAAACAAACTCCCATACAAATAAAAAATGAATGACAAGTCATGGATGACACAATAGAAACCCATTTTACGTACTAAAAATATATATATATATAAAACAATTTTTTTAAATTATTTTGGGGCTTTTGCACAGGCCAGAAACCAACAGTGCATGTTGGTGTGAATGTGATTGTGATATGTTGTGTTTGACATGGTGTCTAATGGATGGACAGAACTAAATTATATATAGACATACATGTATATAGTGCAAATAGCAGTTCACAAGTAACTCACAGTGTCCACTTTGCCGCAGTACTCCATTTTTGTTCCTACACATGCATGTATGCAATATGTATGCAAAAGGCCTCTGCAACTCAAGGTCAACAAATATGAATGTCCTGAAGGGCATAATTTCTTCTATTGGTTGTATAAAAGATTGAAGCAATCAAACAAGGACTAAGAGAGAAAGGCAAGAAAAAAAGAAAGCTCACATCTTGTGTGTGTGTTTTCATCTCTGTCTAACGCTGCTGACTTATTTTGGACCCGTCTTCTACTCTAGCTTTAATATTTACTGAGCTTGTTTACGTAGGGTAGGTGTACCACAAGTATACACGACGGGTACTGGAATACGCTTCATCCAATGATTGAAAGAAAAAAGAAGCTGGTGTAAATCAGATATGGTGGGATGTTAATTATAACCTCTGGAGGAGGTTTTAAAAAATATATATATTTTTAATATCACAATGGAACATTGAGTAACTTAGCTAATGGACCATATTCATGAACACTGAGTTTTCGTTTCTGCTCATTTCAAGCTACTGCGTTGCCCTCTGGAGTGTGATAACTTGGTTTTGTGCAATATATATATTCAATAGTTCGGAGCTGGTGCTTTTCAAGGTGGAAATTCCAAAGGTGTGACTGACTTTTTAAAGACAAAGGGATAGCTTCACCAGCCAGCTCAGTGCCAGCTTTACATTCAGCAATTCTACTCATCTTTTTATTTGAACACGTTTACCAGTGAGCCAGTGCTACAAAGGAGATGAAAAGTTTATACGTTCACCATGACAACAACGAATCGGCGACGGTTGAAGCTCAGTCCGTCCATCTCTCTGTCCTTGACCTGGCGAGCGAGGTAATGCGTTCGGCCGCCCCCGTCATGAAGCAGCAGTCATTCTCTCCCCCTCTATCCAAACATATCATGCGAGTGATTTTCTGTGGTGACCTTTGACAGGGAAAAGCCAATTTTATCATCCTCTTTATTGATCTTTATCTTCTTTTATATTTTCATAACTGCATCTGGATGTACAGTGACAATAAAAGTTATATTCCATTTTATTCACTCTTTCCTTACAGCACTTATTTCTACTGTTGTGGTTTTGTGGTCTATACTATAAACACATTTGAGTTGAAGTCTAGTATGTACATATACATGGACCTGCACGTAGTGCAAAACAGCAAATGGCTCATTAAATCAGATATGGTGCTTTGATTACTTCGCTGACACTTGAATAACTGGAGTGATTAGAAAGGTAACCATTCACAGTAACTTCACATTATTCTAGCTAACAGATGTTGACAATGTTATCTCTATACATTAGCCTAGTGCCTGGAAGTTAGCATGCCATCGTACCCCAAATGCGGAAATTTGCCGTGCTTAGGGTCCATTAACTCATTCACTCGCAGCCATTTTCACTGAAGCAATCCCCTTCACTCCCGGTTGTTTCACTGGATTTTGACTGATTTTTGCAAGACCCACAGAATATTGTGTTCTATTGCTATAAAAACCTACCAAAGTAAAGATTAGAGCCTCTAAAAGTATATTTCTATTTCCATTTTGCAACAATTAGCATTAGAATATAGCTAAGTTTCATCATTATTCACAAATCTATTTAGAAATGTGAGTAAAAGAGCATTTATTTTTCGACATGGCCCTGGTTGATCGCTTTTGCTCTGCTGCCGTTTGTGTAATTACCATTTCTTCAAATGTTCTTTCAGTTGATAAGCCTTATGTATGCTCTAGCATAAAAATAATATATATATATATATATATATATATATATATATATGTCTTTTGGACACTTAAAACATTTAAAATAGAACGTATTTACATGTTTTTGGAAGCAATTGAGTTTAGTGGGTTTACAAGTTTAACCTAGAGCTTGAAAAGAGACAAGTCAAGTGCATGCTGCGCTGTTAGGTAAAGTGACAATTATAATATATTTTTTATTTTTTTATTCTTCAACAACAATGTGCTTTTTAATTGTATTATGACAATTACAGTAGTGCCCTGAGTTGCTGTATGAGTCACTGTTTGAATGATTTAAACAATTTTTTACTTTGACTTGCAAGCAAAAAACACTCCCAGTTGAAGTTTACTGTCAAAGTAAACATAAAAAAGTGAATTACCCATTCTGTGCGTAAAACAACCGCATAACTTGGCTTTCAATTGTGCTAGCTTAAAGGTGCATTGTGCTGTTTAAAAAGGTAATATTAAAGCTTTTTCTCCATCATGCATTTCTTTGGGGAGGAGAGGGGCGGAGTTTTTCTTACCTCATTTGAAGTCATGTCTTCATTTGTCAACTGTGGCTGTCGCTTTAAGATGGTGCACGTACTCGCATGCCTGACACAGATGCCGCAGTTACGCTTTGGGCCAGAGTTGGCAGTCAAAAGTAAAAAAAAAAGTGCACAAAGATCCTTTAAAGCTAACACATAATAGGAAATTTCATAGACGAGCTAATGAATAGCGTTATTTGAACACGGACGGTGGAACAACACATGTCATGTATAGGCTCATGTCATGTTGTCTTTATCCTCTGCGGAGGACTAATATTTCTGCCTTACCAAACAGTAGAGATCGTCTCTGTGTACAGTATATCATGCCCTTCTTAAAAAAAATTACCAACATATTTTAGGGAAACTAATGGATTAATGGTATTTCCATTCATCTAAATGCGAAATATATTTATAGATACAAAGTGTTTTTTTAATTACAGCATGGTCGCAAAACAAATTTAACCCACAAGTTATCGCTATATTCATAGATTATCTTTAGAGTAAGCAAGTAAGCACCATCTATACCAAGACATGTATATCATAGCTTGCTTTGTAGCACATGTACTCTACATGAACACTAGTTCTGTAGTACATGACAACACAACACAAAATATATTTTGTCCCATACGTTATGTACTGCCATAATATAAAGTGCACAGAAGCTAGAAATTACTGACAAAGAGCACAAAACACATGGATATTTTAAATAAGTGAACCATATAAACTGTTTCTGATGATGAATGCATTCAAATATTGAAGCCATCACTCAACATACTGGGATGAAGTCCAAGAACAGACACTTTCCTGCATACTCCCTGTTCATTATGAAAATGTACCTGTGCAAGCTAAAAAGACAAAGCTGCACTGGAAAGGCAAAGTAAATGTCATCCATGGCTCGCACTGTGCCATCCTCTACACCCCCACACTTTGGATGTACATAGAGAGTGTGACTCACAGTCACGGCGGGGCATAGCTGGGTCACATTGTCCCCAAGTGGAGAGTTGGGCTGGGGGAGGGCCATTAGCCAGTAACTAGATCCCCAGCTGAGGTGCAGCAGAGGACGAAAAGCGGACACATGGAGAGAGCACGCTGGAACGCAACTACACGGCATGGTAACACATACATGACACGCATACCCACAACAACAAAAAACGAGGTCATGCCAGGCTTTGGTGCATTCATTGTAAAAACACACACATATGCGTTATGCAGTCACGATTAAGAAATACACACAAATACACACCTTACGCTCAATTCACACTGACTGTGGAACGGACGCGGTGCGTTTTAGGTACGGCCGCCGCATGGACTGCAATTCACACCGCGTGCGTTGCGTGAGCAGTCCGTGTCCAGAAATCTGCACCCGCCAGACCACAAGATCTCAGGGGTTCACGCTGGAAAGTTGAGTTCACGCGATAACAACCGTGTATATAGAGTCCTATTGGTAAACAATAGCCACACTTGCCTGTTGTCACATGATCGATATGGTTTTGGACATTATTTCTGGTCACGCAACGCACGCGGCGTGAATTGTGTCCGTTCCGCAGTCAGTGTGAATTGGGTGTTAGAATACACTTATGTAGGCCAATAATATTCTATTCACTATGCAGTGGTGCCTTGCTATATAGTATAGAAAGATTGATATACTGTTTACTCCGCTCAGCTCGTCAATACAGCACTAATATGAGTAACTCTTTAAAGAGTATAAATAATATATGACTGTCTGTTGTATTGCTTGTCTACGTTTCAGTGTGTGTTTAATCAGTTGTTTTAAAGGGTTATAACACCCTTTGGAATTTGGAATATAAAACCCTTTCTGCAATTGACTCAGTAAACTGCAGTAATATTAGTCTCTTTTTTTGCAGAGGATAAAAATACAGTATCTGAGGCAAACAAGAGGTTGTCATGTGTGATGTCAAACGAAATGTCGGAAAATAGATACACCACACACTAGATACACCAATCCAATGTCGGGAGTCGGACAGCGTTGGGCCGATGGCATGCACCGTCTGATCAGTGTATAAATTACTGTCGTAATGTTGGATCGTTGGGCGTTTTCAGCAAATTCGCCATGTTGAATCGGCATCGGGGCATTCGATCACTGTGATTGGCTGTTAGTTAGCGAATCAGCGTACGGGGCAAAAAGAGGAAGTGACGGCCGCGGATAAACAGTGCTGATGGAAACCCTGGACCTTTTTTTCTCCCCGCTCATTATGCGCATCGTCACCATGTTGTAACCACCACATTTGAACGTACAATGTCTGTCTGGACAGAAGATTAGGAAGATGACTCGCTTTGGTTCAAGAGAGACCGGCATTGTATGATATTACCGTTAAAGGGTATGCCGACAAAGGTATGAAAGCCAAACTATGGCATGACATGGGGACGCGACTGGATATAGCCGGAAGGATTTACTTTTATACTTGAGAAGTATAGCAACTGTTTGTAATTAGTAAAAGTAACCGGTATGCATTGTTTACATTTTTATATCCCGCCCTCGTAAAGAAGTTTCCGGTTGCCTTTAGGAATAATGACTACCGCTGCGGATTATATGGAGGGGAATTACTTCTCGCACATGCGCTTAAGGTACATAAGAGTCTGGGTCGATGCTGTGTGTATTTACGTCATTTTTCTATGCGACGTGCCAACGTCTGGGCCGACACCACAGGAGGTAGACGTCGGTCACATTTAGCCGACGTCGGATTGGTGTATTTAGGCCTTTACCAAACCTATTCTAGCTAGTGGAAATGTAGGGGTTTACATAGCTGACGTTTGTGCAGCTGGGAATAGGATACAATCCCACTCCATAACTTACATGAACTTACATAATTGTAGTGTTTCAAATTATTTTATTTGTCTTAGTATTTTTTAATGTTTAAAAATCTTCTTGTTTTGTATAAGAAAAAACATTTGTTTAAATAATTGTGATTTCAATTATTACCAAACTAATTGGGATCATTATTTTTTCTATAATCGAGCAGCCCTAGTTCAAAATAAAAATGCTACTCACCAGTGCTGTTCATTCAGCTCAGTTTCTAGCTTAACTTTATTTCCAATTTGTCACGATGGGGTTGGAGGACCCAAATGCAGGGAGGCAGGAGAACCACGGCAGGGATGCATGTTATACTGAAAATGATTTATTTAACAAAAACACTAACAAGGGTACTGGGTAAAACTCTAAATAAACAAAACCAACAAGTTCTGAAAAGACAAAACTCAAAGTAACAACAAAACGCTAGTGGTGACAGCGACAATGATCCAACCCAGACAGAGGGGAGACAGGAGACTATATGCACACACACCAACGACACAACAAGACACACCTGGGGCAAGACACAAGTGGCTGAGGGCACGGATTGGTTGACACGAGGAAGGGCAGGATGACACTCAACAAGACCAAGGGAGACACACAACCAAAAACAGAAACCAAACATGACACAATTGTCCAGATTTTCTTTGCTGCTTCAAATCCAACACATGGAAACGTTTGGCTGAAATTACTGAAAAGTGTGTTTTATATATTATTAGCTATTGGAAAGACCAATTATGAGCCTGCATAGTGCTCAACAGCGCCACCTGGTGGGGTCCGGCCCCAATGGCCCCAAATGCAGAGATGTCACTGGATGGATGTTGTTCTGAAAATGTACCTTTTTCCATGATATTAGCTTGTCACCATTTACATTTGTAACTTTGTTCTCTTGTTACATGCGACTTGTAAAATCAACAGTGAAGGGCTGTCATGAAACTTGTGTACTCACAAGCCAGTGACCCATAAGCAGCGCATGAGGCTGCTTATCAAATGGCTGATTTGATGCAAGGGGATGACAGCGGAAGTCAACGATGGCGGAACCGAGAGTGATGTGTCATCACTGCTTAAGCGGATCTCAGCAGGTGGGGAGCACAAAGAAAAAGGACACACACTAGCATGGTAAAGCTTAGTATACAATACGATTGGTTGGAACTCAATTTGGGCCCTGGGTAACATTTTCCATAAGACGATAACACGAGACGAGAGAGAGTCGTTACCTGTTGTAGTGTGGGTATGTAAGTAGGAGGTGCGAGTGTGGGGAGGTGTGCAAAAGCACTCAAGAGACGAGCCAGGTGTTGCATTAACAGGTTCTGTGGTTTCATTTGCGACTGTGGGAAAAGGTGAGAGCATGTACGTTTTGGTGTGATGCAGACAGGCTTGTTAGTGTTGCTAAGGTTTTAAACTATTGAAGTTGACATGGTAATGTTAGCTATTGCTTAACCAGGGTACAGGTACACACATACTGACTTTTAACATTCTTACTAAAACCTAAAAGACCCCACCTGACACATGACCTTGAAAAAATGAGCAAACGTGTGCGTTTTACTCTTATCATGTATCCGAGATGACCAACACAGATAAACGCATAACCATATTTTCATAGACAATTGTGAGTCTCCTTCCCAAAAGTAAATGTCTGTCATATACAAAATGTGATCAACACAGGTTTAATATTTTACCAAGTTTAACAAGTAGTTTAACGACAGACAACTATTTTCTGAGCAAAAATCCCCCTTAACTAGTGATGGGAAGGTACTTGGTTTTTGAGTACCATTCGGTATGCTCTGTATAGGAAAATACACCCGTATGAACTGCAGTTCTTAGGTTTTGCAATGAACGTGCACCAGCCCTGTGATGCACTTCCGATGTATCCGGTGACTGGTCAGTTAGTTAGTCCTGTTAACCCCCATAAGAAGAGAGAATGGACAAGCATGAAAACTTAAGGGCTTCAACTGTCAGAAAAATACTAAATATAGTGTGACGGACACTTTTAGGTTTCAGGAAATGAGCGTTGCTGTTTACCATTTTCATTCACTTTACAGTTTATCCACTGCATGTACTTTGTAAACGTTATCTTTAAGATACATCCATTAATAAGGGGAACCTTTAACAGACTCTTAGTTCCTTACTACAAGATAAGAACAAGAACACTAGCATAGTGTCTCTGAAAGTAAAACAGGAGGCATCTCCAGTGGAACAATATATTAGATTCAGTCAAGCGGCCTGCAAGGCATTTAAGTGAAGGCTTAAAACTTCCTTGTTTGATAGAGCTTATCATGAAGGTTAGCTCGGACTTCCCTTGAACTGTCCCTCATAATAATAAAGCTATAGGCCCGGACTCCTGAATTGATTTCTAAAGATGCACTGAGCTCTTCTTTCATTCATATTCATAACGTATCTCTCTAATGAACCCAACTTGACCCAGACTGTTTATTTTAAGTCAAAAACTTGTGTCCAAAGTAGTGCATTAAAAAAATGATTAGCAAGATAATTATGATCTAAATTAACAATTCATTACATAAAATTGGCAAAACTGGACATTTTAGTTGGTATATATCTTGTGCACATGCAGAATGAAGATGTTTAAATGTGCTTGACCTGGCCCTGACACCGAGTGCTTTTGGCTTTCATCAAAGTGACGTTTTTTCAATGAGCTGCTCATCTCCATGTAGCGTAGCTCCTCGCCTGTGAGTGAAGGATACTCAAATTGACTAAATTAGGTGTACATGAGCTAATACTACACACTGTCTGCACACCATCCTGCCAGACTGATATTAACAGTCTAACACAAAACTCAGTGAGGACTGTTGATATTTCATCGTTTTTGGTCCTAAACCGAGCCTTATTTATTAACTCTTCATTTACTCCCAGCCATTTTCACTGAAGCAATCCCCTTCGCTCCCGGCTGTTTTACTGGATTTTGACTTGCAAGGGCCACAGAATATTGTGTTTTATTGCTACAAAAACATATAACCTCCCATCAGGGAAAAAACGTATAAAAGTAAAAGTAGTTGATGTCCTACCAAAAGAAAGATTAGAGTATTTTCTTTCATCAGGAAAAAAAATGTATATTTGTATCTGTTTCCGTTTTGCAGCAATTAGCATTAGAATATAGCTAAGTTTCATCATTATTCACAAATCTGTTGAGAACTGTGGGTAAATGAGTTTGTTTGCAACATGGCCCTGGTTGATCTCTTCTACTCTGTTGCCACCAGCTAGACGTTTTTTGTAATAACTACCATTGCTTCAACCGTTTTCTGTAGTTCAGAGGCTGGTTCAAAGACTTCTGTATGCTCTAGCATAAACAAAAAACAACAACAACAAAAAAACGTATACATATGTTTTTGGGACACTTAGACCATTTAAAATAGAAGGTATTTATGCGTTTTTGGGAGCAAATTAGTTAAATTAGACGACACTGAATTTCCAAATGGGCGGATGGATGCATATTATATCTATCAGATTATGTTGTTAAGTCTTCAGAAATGCAGGAATGCATTTGCAGGTATGCATTTCACTTGACATTTACCAGAAAAGGGCACATTAATTCAGGACCAACATTTATCAAAAATGGAGACAGGAAATTCTTAATAAGACACTTTCACGCTAAAATTAACCAGTGCAGCAGCGAACTACAACAGAGACTAGACTACTTCCAGTGCATATCCCAAACACTAACAAGATCAAATCTACCTCTCAAGCCTACAGTGTTCCATTTCTTCCAGTCTTGTCATTCGTCATCCCGCACTTAAGAGCAGCCATCCCAGACGATAACCCTAGGAGGGGGATACCTAATGAAGCCAAACGCTCTCCGAGTAAAGCATCCTGTCAGGGAGGAATTACGCCCTGGTATCAGCAAGTGTGTGAAAGAAGCAGTGATGTGATGCAGGGATGATAAGAAGCTCAGAGCGCGAGACCAGAAAGCTGATGAGGAGAATGTCTAGTGACTGGCGCTCAACCCAATGGCAGCTTAATGACTTGCGGTCAGTTGACTCTGTCTCAATTAATCAGACTGCTCTTTCCTATTCGCCTACTTTTGTTTGTCCTTCTCCCTCTGGCTTTAATTCCTCCCTCAGTCTTTCACCGTGGGCGGGGAGAGGATGCTTTGTTCTCGCTGTCTTTGATTTCAATTTTTTTGTGTCTCTTCTTTTGAATCTCGGTTTCTACAACTCATCTCTCTTCTTGACAGCACTCTTAACTGGGATGTGATTTGTTTCTTCAGCCTTCAAGAGTTTCAAGTCATTATTGTAATGTTTGAAAATAATCAGAGCCAGGCTACTTCCGGGTGTTATATTCTTATTCTCTTCCTTTCTCACTAATATCACCGTAGTAAGAGCACACTATCGTAATTGCCACGCACAGCCTAGTAGATAGGACCCTTTAGCTATTCAACAACATGCTTGATGTAAAATACACAAACTAAGCACTGAAACAACCTGAAACAAATACTTCAAGACAAATTACTTTATTTATAGTATCGATTTTTATAACTTCATTACCTATCAAAGTGGTCAGATAATTCAACATGGAGACATGCAGCATCTTGAAGGTCTGTCAAAACAGTTGTCCCATTACACTGGCCACTTCTAAAGGGACAGACTGGGAAACAAATCTCGATCATCGAGTTTGTGGAGGGACTTTTCTCACAGCTATGTATAAACAGTTTCGGCTGATGCTTCTGGCGAAAGGTAAGTTAACTTGGGCCTTTGTCAGAAGCAACAGTACAAACTGTTAGCCAGGTAAGAGAAATTCTCATTACCTAAGACATAGTTGTTTGAACGCAAGAATTCAAAAAGTTACCATCCAAGAAGACATGATAAATGCAATAGATCCAAGAAGGGTTGTCTATCATTCAAGCCATTGGCCCTGTTTTCTCAGTCGTTCTGCCTCGGTCAAATAACATGTAAGGGTCTGTTTTGTGCTACCCGGAGGTTTTTTATGATGTCATGGTGAAATGGTCTATAGATGAAGACATTGCCTGTGATTTGTTGTGACTCTGACCCATGTAGATAAGGGTCGATATTCAGTCATGGCAACACAACTTGTGAGGTCGTGGAAGTCGAGTGCGAGAGGATGTGCACAAGTGTCAACTGGGCTCTTTTATGTCAGTTGGTATCAGTTTTTCCAGTAATCCCATAGGGGGTCTTGCTGCCCTCTCAGGGTGGTGCTGACATTTGGAGGACTGGTCCATGATGGCCTGTAGGGTTGCTCTATGTGAGCTGAAGTCCTTTACTGTTTTTTCCTACTCTTGGGGGGGTGAACTTTGTCTCCAAAGATTTAGATTCTGGTTGTCACCTCCGTCTCTTCAGCTCTTTTTTTACTTTCTGCCTCTGTAGCCCAACTTGTTCTTTCCTTGAGTAAACGTCATCTGTCTTGTGCTCACATCAGGGCGTCCTGTCTCTTATCTTATTTTCTTTCTTTTCCACTGGCTGCCTCTCTGCTGGGTAACTGCCCAGAGTGGCCGGCCCGCTGTGGCTCTTACTACATTTTAGGATGAAGGGAGAGAAAGAAGGAATGGAGGGAGGGAGAGACAAGACCTCTGCAGTAGCCAAACTGACCCCTTCTTCTCCCTTCAGGGCTGCTGTGCAGTCAGTGGGACAGAGGGAGCAGCAAGGGGTCAAACGCTCCAAGACGTTGATGTAACAGCTGTGATGCGAGATGACGGATGTTGGGACATCAATTTTCTTTCTCCGTTTATGTTCATCTGAACTTTTTGTGCTTACAGTTCCAGTTTGTGAGAAAAGTGGAACCTTGGGAAGTGGTTGTACTACAGAGTTTAATTTGATGTGTGACCAATATCATAGCTCAATTTACTTTTATATCAAATCAATTTTCCTCATTTCAATTAATTAAAATATATCAGTTCTGGGTCCCTCTCAAATCACTACTTGTAGCATTCTATTGTAAATTACAAATTTGAAAACATAATAAAAGAGAGTTAAAAAATGTATAATAAACTGGTTTTATTAACTCATTCACTGTCATGTATGTTTATATTTGTCAAATGAAATCTAACCATTTACTGCCACTGACGAACATATTCGACATTATACGTGTTTCAATGGGGTAGGCCGTGGAAGTGGAACTCGTCCAGCTTGTCTGTAAAACTCAAGTTCGTAAGCAACCGTAACGACACAGATCCAAGTACACGGCAACGTTGCATCACCTTGGATTTGAGATCAGCACATCTTTTGAGTTAAAGATTGAAATGAGGTGGTAATTCTTCATGATGATTATGACGGAAAGAAATTCTAACACATTGGAGGTCAGAGAAGTTTTGGCAACTCACACTGGAACTGAGCAAGTAAGAATATGTATATTGTATACATGAGTATGTGTGACGTAGTAAGACAGTGAATGTTGCGATCAAGAGAAAAGATGATGCTGTTAATGGAATGAATGAGGAAGGCCACAATAAAATAAAATAAAAAGAGAAAGCCTGCCATGCGGTCAGTTAGCGGTGCTATTTGACCGTTTGGCTATAAAACATCAGTCAATCGTGTTTGTTTTTGACCTTGCTTAAATATGAAATATGTTGTACTCGTCTTTGGAAATAATAAATTAATTGGCTAGTTAAACACCTCTGAATCATGTTTGAACCATAGTGATAGCCTTGCTTAGAATATTATATTATACATATTTTAAGATAGATGCTCTCAGAACAAGATGAATAAAAAAATTGCCATAACAGAATTATTAAATTAATATACACCTGGCCGGTTTTTAACTGAGTAAAATGTTAATCTGTTTTCATCCAACAGTCTTTAATTTCCCTGTAGTGATTTGATGATCACCATGTTGAAAAGAGCCACACCCCACTTGCCCTTTTATCGCCTCCCAAAATAGTAGTGGAAAGTTTAAAGCCGCATTTTCCCCCAATTATCTTGTCAGGACGCGCTGGCTTGCCGCTGAACCTCAGCGAGTGTGTTTGCCAATTTGCTGCGTCAATTAGATTTTCTCCCAGGTAAGTAATCAGAAGGCGGGGAGAGCTGAGGATGAAAAGTAATTACAGCTTTTGGAGAGGTGTGCAGCTGTTCCACGCTGCCACCCTGGAGCCCCTGTCACATTTCATCACGTTTATTGGACTTTATAGAGACCCCGCTGCCGTTCTCACTAAGAAAGAAGATTAGACACTAACCGAGATAACTGACAAATACTTGGGGACGCGTTACTGGGCACCTCTATGAGCTTTCTCTCTCCACTCCTTTTGAGCATGCAGCTAAAGGGAGGGAAGGCAATATGAGGGATGACAGCACTTGAGCTTCAGTAGTTAGAAGTGAGTGTTAGTGTGTGAACGATCAGAAACTAAGAAAAATCAACTTCTTGTGTTTATCTGCATGTATTATATTGCCCCTGGTGGCTACGGCACACACACCAGAAGGAGCCACAACAAATTGATTATGATGCACAAACTGTTTTTATGTCACCACTACTATATTTGTATGAAGTGCAATATTCTTAGAGTTCTATTTTCCCTACGTTTTGAGAGGTCATGGAATAGGATTCAATCATTTAAATCATTTCCAAAATTTTAAAGCACAATCATATTGCAAATTAGAATCAATCCATTCCAAGGTACACCTTTTTGTCATTAAAAAACCCACTTTTAATGCTATACAGCCAGGTAATATATATATACAAAGGTGGGTAGTAACGAGTTACATTTAATCCGCTACATTTACTTGAGTAACTTTTTGGAAAAAAATACTTCTACGAGTAGTTTTACCACACAATACTTTTTACATTTTATTTAAGTAGATGTGTGAAGAAGAAACGCTACTCTTACTCCGCTACATTGGATTCACTAGAGTCGTTACCCGACGCCCCATTCATGTATTCGATTTGCCGTATTTTCACGTAAGCGCCCCACTTGACTGACTCTGTGGGAGAATTTCCGCGGACACATCGAGGCGCAATTCTCGCGCGATCTAGCAGTTCTGTAGGAGGTGTTTATGATGTTTACGGAAGACAGACGACCGGAATTTTTAATATTACTTTAATAACATCTCCCTCCCCTCATCGAACGGGTTCGGGCATTTGGGTGTTGGTGTGTGCGCGTGCGCTTATAACTCGTGTTATGGTGCGGTCGGATGTATTTCAACGACGACATGCGCAGTATATCGCTCGTTTGCTCGTTGCTAGGGGCAACGGCCATTTCTCATACAACGATATGGGACGTGCGTTGAACGCCGGCATATTGGCTCCATAACTGAATCGCTTTGTGCTTAAAAAGACTTGTTATCCCCTCCTGAGGCAGCTCCGACACGAAACCGAGTGGCACCGTACTTCCTACTTCCTTTTTTCCGTGACCAGGCAGGGGTCACATGACTACAGGGAATGCGCAAAAAGTGTTTCCATTACTTTTATATATATATATATATATATATATATATAAAACATGAATTGACTACCATCTTCTTTTCCTTTCGACCTTCCTTTGCGAGAAAACGGTATTGTTTGGCCGTAATGTTTTTTTTTCTTTTTTCCAATTTGTAAGAACGTAAAAAGTACAGTAAAATCCTCAATTTGTGTTTATGCATTTTTTGTAAGTGTCATTAATTTTGTATTTTCATAATTTGCCAGCATTGTGTGGCACTTTTCCGTGTTACAGTCCACTTGCATTTGAGCCAAGATTTTTTCTTCATAATCGGAGTCCTAGAGCTATTCCTTGAATACTACATTAGGTGTTTTTTGTTTGTTTGTTTTTTACATCACGGATGATATACAGTATAAAGAGTTATTCATTGTCATCATTATGGTCCTTGAAGTGTTACTGTTTTGAAAAGGATGAGGACAGATGGACACAAGAAGCACAATTTGGCAGCGGCTGCCTAGCACTTCCCAAGAGTTGGCTGTCCTGAGTGCCCTTGTTGAAAAGTGACACCCCCTCCCAAACTTCATCTCGCATCCTGTCACAGTCAGACAGTTGGGACCGGTCCAAACTCGGCCCAGATGTAGGACACACTTTCAATCCCGGTAGAATACAAGCATATCTTTGGTGGGCAGGTAATGTGCATTTAATAAACAGAATCATTGTACCAAAAGACACCAAAATCTAATTTAATTAAACACATTGTACACTTTTAAGATGTATGCACTTTTTATTACCCTGGCTATGTATTTTAATCTGTTTCTATATATGTATTAAAATAATGGCCACGTTTACTGCTGAAAAATATAAAATACTTTCATCACATTATTGACAAGTACAAAAAACTAAAAAAAAGTTTTTCAGCCTCTACATAACAGTTTAAAATTCATGGGGGGGAAGTAAATATATTCTATCAACATTTAAAAGTGTGTATGAGACACAACTGCTCACTAATAATAGTGCAGCCCTTTTAATCCAATCATTGATAAAAATGCAAGTCCACAACTGTATGTGTTAGCTTGTGTGTGATTTCAAATAGTTTATGTTTACGGGGTGAAAATAAGTGTGATCTAAATGAGCACAAACGCACGCACGCACGAGTGAGTCAAGCAACCAACCAAGAGCACCCTATCAGCTTTTTGTTAATTAGAAAAGCAAGCCAAATGTTCTTCTCTTCACTTCCTGCTGGAGTAATCTCTCAAAAGCGATAAGAGCAATCCCTTAATGTATATGTATTTTTTTAAGTGTGTGCGTGCGTGTGCGTGTGCGTGTGCGTGTGCGTGCCTGCAACATGTAGTGAGTGTATTAGGGGCTTTCTAGGTTTAGCACTGCAAAAAATAGATAATTATATTCCCCTTGTACCATCCAGAAACAAGTAGGTAAATGTGACATTATAATTAAGTCCAATACTGTATAGAAACACAAGTAATTATGTGTATTATTGCATTTTTATTATGGCTTAATTTTATTGATCTATAAATTAGAAACACTATTAAGGACAAAAATATCTATAGCACAAAAAGCAGACTTTTTTTTAAATGAATGGTTGTATTTATATATTCTGTGTTAGACTCTAATGTAACAATTTGTGTTAAACACAATATTAGCCCAAGACACTCATGATGATGCAATCTAACCTAAAGACCTAATTAAATGAACCGCTCTCTGAGAGGGCCGATAAAAACTGAGCATTATCTTCGCCAAAGCAAAAATATTCTATACAACTCTCGTGTTTGATCTTACAATATCATACGATGGTGGTCATTAATATTCCCTGTATAATATTACAACTAAAACGACTCGAATCAAACTGAAAATTGTCTTTGCAGCTTTAATATTTAGAAATGAATGACGCTGGTTGTAGTGGATAAGAAAATAATTGATGTGAATATTGACATGATGCACAGATTGTACGACAATTTCTGACTTGTGTGCAAGTTCTTGCTCCACCTCAAGTCGGCTGGCGAGGCCCTTAAGGAGGACACCGGTTGCTGAATATTCATGAGTGTTGTATTCATGCCCACAGAAGGCAGGTCACACGTTTGGAGCGAGATCGCTTCTGTCAAAAAGAAAGCCCTCGAAGTTTTTGCAAGGCAACACCCAAACTCCCATCCTGGGTCAAAGGTCAATAATTCCATATGCCCAAGGTGTTTATATGTCAGTGTGCACTCCTACGTGTATCGTGGCTACACTATTCTTTGCTCACTTGCGCTATAGATTTGCATCTTGACATACAAGAAACATTTTGGGAATGTGGTCCATTTTTATTTTATTTTTTGCTTAATGTTGCGAGTAGAAATTAGAATTAAGAGCAAGCCTCAGATATTCCCCTTTGTGCTATAAAATTGAAGCCCCTCCTCTCACTTAACGGACTAAGATGCCGCAAGTTGGTGCCATAGCACTACTTTTCTATTAGACAGGGCTTTGGCACCATTGTCTGGCATCTTAGGGTATTTCAGATAACAAGTAGGTGAGTATTTCAGCAAGGACTGGTTCTAAAAAAAAAAACATAAAAAATTTGTGATGCTCAAACATAGTATGTATATGTGTGGTATATACAGTACGTCTTGGTATGTAGTAGAACATGTTTGTCGTGATCGTGAGAAAAGATGATACAGGTCATGGAGTGGATGGCGAATGCCATGTAAAAAAGCCACAGTCGAGACAACCAGTGAGTCAGCATTTTTTGTTGTTGAATATCTGTAAATAATTATTATTTTGCCTTTAAAAGTCTTTTTTTTCTGTCCTGTTTTTACTGTGTTATAATTTGAAGACATATTCCTGTCAAAGTTCCTGTTCTGCTTTACACATCTTTGCACAAAATAATCATTATCCGCTTTTTGTTGACAAACCGATGTTTTGGGCAAAACTAACCAATGTTCTACTGCTAATTACTACAGAACGAGAAACACATTTATTAGTGGTGAAATAAGTGTCTTTTATCACTGGTGACAATATTCTATGGGTCTTGAAAGATCAGCCAAAATGTTCTGAAAATGTCTGACAATGAGTTAATGGTGGCGTCACACAAACAAAGTCTTGGAATAACGTTTTAGATCTTCTTATGCAAACTTTCACAGTATGTTAGTATCTAAGTAAGTTTTGTTTGGACATTTGATGCATGTAATCACGTTACTTTTGAGGCATTTGACTTTGTAAGTTGTACTGTACTTTATTACACAGATGGTCAATATTTGAGGTGTTTGTTGTCAAACTGACCCACGGTGCTGATATTATATCTGAATATGATTTGATGATGATTGTGAAGTAGTAAAATTAGTTCTATCCAACAGAACCTTCCATTATCTGCTATTTCCATTTCATTAATGTCAAAAACAGACTAATTGATGCATTAAGAGAGTGTGGAGCTTGAAAACAAAGCAGCCGCGGCGCTTGCATGAGGATCAGAAGACGAAGAAGACAAGAGGGAGGATGAGATCATGGAGACTGATAATAACAGGCAGCGGCTAAACGAGAAGCAAAAATGACACGAAGAGATGTAAACAAGACACAGCTTATGAGGTGAGCTCACTTGGAGATTTATTTGTGCCTTAAATTGTAATGCTTGCCGCAGAAAAGCTGATGTATTGTCTGAGCCGGGATCAAACTGTCGGAGAGCCGACAGTCACATCAGACCTGGCGAGAATCTCCCCTGATGTCCCACGATATTATACTGAGCTGTGTTTGTTTTGTTGGCTTTTTTGAGTGTCCTCTGCCCCCATAAATCCTACTATTGCAAACACAACTACAAAACCTACTATAGTTTTTACTCTCAGCATTCTCGTGTCGCCTGAAGGCTTTTTATTCATATGCCATAAATGTTACATTCATTTTGTTTTTGATTCATGCAATGTGGCAAAAAAAAAAGTCAGTTTAGCTTAATGCTAACAAGCCATGCAATACACCATAGGCCCAAATAGGTGGTCCGTGGACCAGTGGTTGGGACCACTGCCATATAGGCTCATCTCAGGGAGCTCCCCTTCATTCTCAAGGGTGTGGTATAAGGCCAAAATGGTGGCGTTTTTCATTGTTAGCATTAAGCTAAGTGGACTCTATTAATGTAAAGGTATGTGTTTTTGTGTGTGTGTGTGTTTTTAATACACACAATGTTTTTCTGTTGTTGTTGTTGTTTTGTTTAGTTTGACAATCAACTTCAACTTGGACTGTCAAGAGACAGCGTTAAGTTTTGCTTTTAAAGAACAAACTTTAAACTTTTGTGTGTAAGTCAAAGCAACAAAAAAAAGAAGAAGACTTGTATCTAAAAAAAACTTCAAACCTTAAAGCACTGTTGTACAGAGCAGCTCAGCCTTTGGCAATAGCCATTATGGCTCTTGATATGCTTTAGGTAGTAGGCCTATGTGAAATTGCGTTTGAAAATGCAATTTACATGTTTTCTGAAGCTACATTTAAACATGTTCTTTATTGTTCTTAACTTTGATAAAAGTGGGTCGCAACTTCACGACAATAGCCAAATGCAGGCCACAGGGTGACAAGAGTTGAGAAGCTCTGCTTAAGCACTATACTACCGTTGATGGGAAGTAATTCCCAACACAGCCAGAGAATGAACCAGGCTAACTGTATGCTTATCTGGTAACTACAGTGGAAAACTGTGCTCCTTGGAATATTTATTCTGAGCAGATCAAGGAGAAAATAAATAAATCACTCCTGGCACATCTCCCATCACAGGATAATATCTCATATACAGTACATATCGGCACAAAGCATGCAACAGTCTGACTTCGCTGACCCAGTTAGCCAAGAACGTGGTTTCATGAGTTTGCCAGTTTGAGGACTTTGTGGCAGCTGCAAGGCTCTTTCATTGCCCGCAACAGCTGGACGGGAAGCACAGTGACAGGCTGCAATAGGAAAGATGAAAGAGGAATAAAGATGGTGGGAAGGAGTCCATCTGTCAACTTCCCGTGCATAGCTGTGATGCTGGCTAACGGCGACCTTAGCTCGCCAATGCTCTCCTGAGTGGGAACACTACTTAAATTGTTGCAAAGTAGCTACAGTGGCACCGTGAATTACAAGTTTAATTTGTTCCGTGACTATGTTTGTACCTTAATGTAGCTGCAAGGTGGCACAAGCCAGTGTCTTTTTGTGCCGGTAAATACAGAGGGTTGTGTCAGGAAGGGGATCCGACATAAAACTTTGGCCAAATCAAACATGCGAATCAAATATATGACTTCCATACCATATTGGTCTAGGCCCAGGTTAACAACGACCGCCATCGGTGTTGTTGACCTACAGGGTGCCGGTGGAAACTGGACTACTGTTGGTCGAAGGAGAGGCGGAAGGTATGTTTGTAGGCAGAAAGAGTAGAGGAACACCAAGAGTCTAGGACTGAGAGTAGGGACTTTGAATGTTGGAACGATGACAGGAAAAGGTAGAGAGCTGGTTGACATGATGCGGAGGAGGAAGGTGGACATACTATGTGTTCAGGAGACCAGGTGGAAAGGGAGCAAAGCGAGAAGTTTAGGAGCAGGGTACAAGTTGTTCTATCATGGTGTAGATAGGAAGAGAAATGGAGCAGGACTTATCGTGAAGGAGGAGTTTGTTAGGAACGTCCTTGAGGTAAAAAGAGTGTCAGATAGAGTGATGAGCCTGAAGCTAGGAATCGAAGGTCAAAGGAGTTTCAGCTAAAAGGAGAGGAACAGTTGATAAAACTGTGGTGAGACCAGCAATGTTGTTTGGTCTGGAGACAGTGCCACTGAGGAAAAGACAGGAGGCAGAGCTGGAGGTGGCAAAGATGAAGATGCTGAGGTTCTCTTTAGGAGTGACCAGGATGGATAGAATCAGGAATGAGTACATCAGAGGGACAGCACGTTAGAGACTTTGGAGATAAAGTCAGAGAGGCCCGACTGAGATGGTTTGGACATGTCCAGAGGAAATATAGTCAGTATATTGGCAGAAGGATGCTGAGTTTCCAAATGCCAGGCAGAAGGTCTAGAGGAAGACCAAAGAGGAGGTTTATAGATGTAGTTAAAGAGGACATGAAGGTAGTTGATGTGAGAGCAGAGGATGCAGAGGACAGGGTTAGATGGAAGCAACTAATTTGCTGTGGCGACCCCTGAAGGGAAAAGCCGAAAGGAAAAGAAGAACAAGAAAACTATGTTTGTACCTTCGTTTTCACATATCTTGAATTACAAATTACTAAATTCAGAAGTCCCCCACAGATAAAATTAAAAGAATAACAAGGAAACAAAACACTCCATTACAGGAAACATGACTAAAGCTACCTGACAGCAACAACAGCAATGAACCAACACAGACTGAAAGAAAGCAGAGAAGTAAATACAAAAACATTGACGAGACAATGCGGTCCACATGGACAAGCCACTAGTGACAAGAGGGAGCTGATTGGTCGATAAAAGGAACATGGCTGACGAGAACAGGTGGAAACAAACAACAAACGAGCAGACAGGACATGACGGACACAGAAAAACAAGACATAACATCGACTGGGTCTCTATCTATCTATCTATCTATCTATCTATGATTTTGCTTATTCTATGGCCTACAGAAATATTTTTTTCTTTTCCTTTTGGGGCGGACTTGATTTTTTCCCCCAGAGTTGTAGCTCTATAAATCCATCGGTCCGCATTGGGATACTCTAATGGTTGTCCTCTGCAGCCTTTGGTGTGAATGAATGACAGCCCTGAAGCAGAGCGCGGCCATCATCACAGAATGCTTGACGTCTCGATATATTTATGACTCTATTAGAAAGGTACACAAGGACAAGGTTGTTGTGTGGAACTGAGATTCATTCTTCCTTCCACCACTTGGGACTGCGTCCTCTTTTTAATCCATTTGTCTGGGTCATTCTCTCAGATTGATGGTGGCCACTGGCTGATGGAAAGTAGATACATTGTGTACCGTAAATGTTTCTGTCTATATTGACAACTATGTCTTTTTGTCATTCACAGCGTGTTTGCCAATATTCATTGTCTATAAAGAAAGATGAGCTGACTATGAAGTCATCATAATTACTTCTTCTGGTGTCATGATGTATTCAGTGTACTGTTTACTGGCTTTGTGACTTTGGAAATGACACATCACTAAATCCCCAAAGATTATTACCGATAATTATTGGATGCCTTTATTGGTTTGTCTCAATGACATAATTCAAGAAAATAAATGTGATCATTTGAGTGTTACACAAACATTGACATCAGCAAGGATGATAAGAAAATATTTTTCACAATTCAAATTTTGTAATATATATAAATTATTATGATATAAACTTAAAATATTCAGATTTGTCTTAAAGTGCAAAAAGTGAGGTATTTCATAAATCTAAGAAAATACTTTTAAGATACAAAAAAAGAAAAATCGGCCCCAAAGAATTTATGGGGAAAAAATTAGATATTTCAATAATCGACTCATGGTTTTATGAATCAATATTGGGCTTGAAAAGGAAAATCGATTTGTTATCGATTATTCTATTTATTAAAACCCAGCCCTAGTGTTTATACAGCTGTATTGTATTTTCCTGCATTCAATCTAAGATAATATGTATAGGTACAAGGTGCATAGTTTAGTTGGTCTAAAAGATTGTGATATAAATGCCCTCTTTAAAAATTACAGTATTTAAATTAGGAAAATATGGAGGTAATTTATTCACCTAAATGTGTAAAAAAAAAAAATTGCTTTTTACAGTGAAACAAAAAAACATCACCTTAAAGCTTTATCTTTATTATCGTCTTGTGAAAATCATCTCTAAAATGACAACTTTTCTGGATTATTATTTTTTTAAACAACATCTTGCTCAAATTGGTATTATACCACATATTTTAATTGGTATGTACTTACCTTTGTGGCTGTTCCTTCTGCACCTATTGATAAAAAAAACAAAAAAAAAACAGGCTTACTCAAATGTGGCTTACTATTTATACTTTAAGCATTCAGACTTTTTCAATCTTGAGGTGACATAAAAGAAAAAAATTAATATATATATATAGATAAATAAGACATGACGTGAGGACATACCAATGTTATCACTTAGTTAAAATATGTTAAATTGACCATATTGCTACATTCAGGGTTTTGTACTTATTTTAACTACATACGCCTCGTACAGTAGCTGAAGATTACATTATTCCGACTGAGTTGCTTAGACTTCCCAACAGTTCCTAAAATAAAAGGTTCACACACAGGTGAAAGCATAAGAAATAAATAATGTAAACGGAATACGGAAACTTTTGACGACTTTTCATTCCACCTCAATAAGTTAAGCATTATGAAAGCAACTGTCAGACCAAAAAAAAGAAAAAGTTTCTATGGCATCACCTCCCACCAGAGTGCTCATTAGGCAGAAAGCAAACACGGAGCCACTTGTAATTTATAGGCTGACTTTGTAGTTATGCTACGTAAGGAACTTGAAATTCTCAAGATCTAATTATCGGATTCGGAGCTGTCACGCCACAATGTCAAATGTATGACTGTTGTTACCGCGGAGCACTCGATTTTGTCATTGCCTTGATATGTGAGTGTTTGCTGTGGGCCTCAACTCTAATTACATAAACATAAAATCATTGCTTTTTGCAGTAGCGGCTCGCTCAATATGTACTGGAATACAATGATTCTCAAAGGAAAAAAGAATGATTTCAGTATCGTTCAGTTGTATCTAACTTTTAAATTCATTACATTTGCATTTAAACTTTAGGACCCAGCTTGTTTTTATGAAGGTACAATGTTAATGTACATAATGTAATGAATATTGCCCGTCACCCTCAATTTTTTTTTTCTTTTTGCCTTTTTAAACATTTCCCCCTGGGGAATCTGTGTGTGTGCATTGATGGATTAACCCCGTGTTTCCTCAAACCAACCAGAGACAGTTCAAAAAGGAAAAACTCTTTGAACTTCCCTCCAGCAAGGGACCAAATCGTTTTTACAACCCACAGGAAACACATACCTCAGCGCCTACCGAGATCTAAAAGCCTGTTCAGCAAGCAGACTAGTGATAGGACTGCTTTTCAGCAGTCCACACAAATGGATTAAAAAGAGGACACAGTCCCAAGTGGTGGAAGGAAGAATGAATCTCAGTTCCACACAACAACCTTGTCCTTGTGTGCCTTTCTAATAGAGTCATAAATATATCGAGACGTCAAGCATTCTGTGATGATGGCCAAAAAACACATAGCTGATTCCTATAGATTCTATAGGAATCAGCTATGTGTTTTTTGGAAACAGCGCCCCTTGGAAGTTATACGGTATAACAGTGCCCTCCAGCGGTTACTATTGGTATTATCCTCAAGAATCCTGCCGCTTTTAATTATTCTAAAGTCTACATAATTCGGAACATAAACGGACTCTATGTACTTGACTGACATCAAGTGACTTCTGTGGTTTATCTTTGTACACAACCTGTATGTCTATCTCAAATGAATGATGTGTGTAACTTCTGCAGCCATCTAAGTTTAGCTAATTAGGAAGCTTTGTTACGATCTGTCACGGGGCGGAGTTGAGTCTGTGGAGGACCCAAAATGCAGGGAGGCAGGAGAACCACGGCAGGAGTGCGGGTTAGACTGACGTACTTTATTTTACAAAAAACACTAACCGGGGTACTGGTTAGTGTTAAATAAACAAAGAACTGTAAAGATACACAATCAAAGTGACAGACAGAACACCGGAGGTGACCGCGACAAGCAGCAATGATCCCACGCCGACTGATCACCACCCGGGAACTAAATACACCCACACTAATGAGGAGACTAGACACACCTGGGGCCCGGCACAAGTGGCTGAGGGCCCGGATTGGTCAAGCCGAGGAAGGGCAGGACCCCACTCAGGACCAATCAGGACCCCCAACCAAAACCAGAGCCCCAGACATGACAGTACCCCTCCCTCAAGGGACGGATCCCAGACGTCCCAAACAAAAGTCAACATCGGTAGCAGGACCCGGATGAGGGCTCCGGCGAACGGGCCAGGGGCTGCAGCGGCACAGGCGAACGGGCCAGGGGCTGCAGCGGCACAGGCGAACGGGCCAGGGGCTGCAGCGGCACAGGCGAACGGGCCGGGGGCCGCTGCCGCAGGACGTGCGCCGCCGGAACGGGAACCGGTGGCGGCCGCAGGACGTGCGTCGCCGGAACTGGAACTGGTCGCGGGCGCTCCACGAGCACCGCCGGAAACTGGCAACGGGCGCTGCACGAGCGCCGCCAGAACTGGCAACGGGCGCTCCACGAGCGCCGCCAGAACTGGCAACGGGCACTCCACTAGCGCCGGCGGAAACTGGCAACGGGCGCTGCACGAGCGCCGCCTGAACTGGCAACGGGGGCTCCACTAGCGCCGCCGGAAACTGGAACGGTACCTGCCTCTTGGTCCGCTGGGTCCGTTTGTGGTGGGTCGGTGTGTGGAGTGGAGGACCCAAAATGCAGGGAGGCAGGAGAACCACGGCAGGAGTGCGGGTTAGACTGACGTACTTTATTTTACAAAAAACACTAACCGGGGTACTGGTTAGTATGAACTAAACAAGGAACTGAAAAGATACAAAATCAAAGTGACAGACAGAACACCGGAGGTGACCGCAACAAGCGGCAATGATCCCACGCCGACTGATCACCACGCGGGAACTAAATACACCCACACTAATGAGGAGACGAGACACACCTGGGGCCCGGCACAAGTGGCTGAGGGCCCGGATTGGTCAAGCCGAGGAATGGCAGAACCCCACTCAGGACCAATCGGGACCCCCAACCAAAGCCAGAGCCCCAGACATGACAAGCTTAGCGGATTCAATAACTTCATGATCGCGGTAATGTTTGAAATGTGTTCAGAATGAAAAATGAAGCATCTGGCTTGTCAATTATGATATAAATTCTTAAATGCTAACCCAAAAGATTGGCCTTATTTTACCAAGTCTGCTTCAAGTGCACGGAAGAGGCGGGGACTACTTGACCGCATGCCACGCAAACTTAAAAGCCAGTGTGCGAAGGAACCTCCCTCTTCTTTTTGCCCACTCTTTTTGCCCACGCTTCTTACCCCATGAACTGCTCCTGACCAACACAGAGACGTGATCGCCGAACACGCTGAGAGCGACCACGTGGGTTTTTCTTGAGCCCCGGACTTGCAACTACACCGTGTGCCCCAAAGCGCGCATCACGCAAGGACTCGCAACCACACCGCGCGCCCCAAAGTGCGTGTCTGTTTCTGCCGAGAGCCTATCCACCTACCGTCCGCTTTATGAATCACGCAGCGTCTTGCCAACCCGGTTCCACGACGGCTGTTACGCACCAAGCCGCTGTGCGCCAGTGACAAATGGACCTATACTCGCACCAGCAACTGAACTGGGCTTCACCCGCCTCGGACTTTGCTGCGGCCTCTCAGGAACGCAGAGACGTGGTCGCCGAACATGTCTGCAGGACATGCCTACAGCTTATGTGGATGGCAGCTCTTACCACCACCAAACCCAGCTGCAGGCTGGGGTGGGCATCGCTTGGGTCAACGATACACCGTGCAAACCACTGCAATTTCAATTGGGCCCCCACTCCTCTCAATATGCAGAAATCGCTGGCATCCTGATTACACTCAAATTGGCAATTAAACACGGTGCCACCGTGCTGGTTATGTGCACCGACTCAAACTATGCCCGCTTCACCTGTCACCTACCGGCGCGGCGGCTTAATGGTTTCCTCACGTCGGCAAAGAAACCCGTTAAACACCGTGACCTTATTGACACGTGCGACTACTTGGTTTCCTCCAATGATAGGCACGTCTATTGGGAAAAGATCCGGGGACACTCAAAAGTTCTAGGACCTGATGACCTCTTTAACGATCTGACGGACACGTTAGCCAAGTAAGGGGCCCAGAACGAGACTATTTGGACATTCGATAACTCTTCGGTATTCCAACAATTTAGTGAGATCTCAAGAGACCAAAGGAAAGACTGAGGAAAGGAAGGAAGGATAGATGAAGCAGAGTGAGATCCACAGACATCAGCCTACACTGATTCAGCGACCAGAGGAAGAAGCAGATTGTGTTTGAATTTCGGTAGATGCTGGTGTGGTGGATCTGGCATTCATGAAACCTTCCACCGAAGAGGGGAGCCGTCGACCCCGGCCAGGACAGAGCAAGCACAACCCCACAGGGCCCCCCAGGCCGCAGCATCACCCCACCGGCCCACAGCCCCCGCTCCCCCCACTACCCCCCACCCACACCCGCCACCCACCACAACCTAGCCCTAAATGCCAGATGGCCAGTCCTGTGCTAAGTCTCATTATCGGCAATACCAGTTTGAATTTTACTCAGTATTCGATCGGTAAGCAAATTGGTGGTATTGAACATCACTAGTAATTATCACTGCATCATTAAGCTTCACTGTGGAAGCCTGAAGACACACTTTGTGCCTTGCTTTTTAAAAATGTATTTCTTTTTAGCAATGATGCGTTACATGTTCCGTTATGGAGCAACACTGACTCATTCGATTTCATTTAGATCTACAACGAATAACCATCTGATCAATCCATAAAAAAAATACACAAGCAGGTATCTGCATGTCTACTCACACATACTCACAGCCTACGAACAAATTAAACCATCGATTGTGCTCCATGTTCTTAAGCTTCCATTGATTTGTCTCAGCCATCTGAATAACCTCCAGCTTACCTGTTCATGCGCACAAGCACAATATCTCAAAACGCAACAACCAACCAACAACACTGTCTGGTGATTCGCGGCTTTTCGACTTTTTTATCTGTCGCACATGTAGAGCTCAAGGTTGAACGTATAATCTGTGTATCACTTGTTCCTTTCACTTTAAGGTGGCTCATAGACACAAAAAAGAGAAAGATCAGAAATACAAAATAGAAGAAAAAAAATGACACATGACTGAATTACTTTTTAAAACCGTAGGCCTAGTAGTTAGCATAGTTGCATGCCTATGTCATAGTATTTGAATTTGTTCAGAAAACAAGAAAAACTAGAGCTGCGGGCAGCTATAAAGGGCACTGGCACGTTGGGGTAGTAGCACATTGGAAGCAGAATTTAGTTGAAAATGGCATACTAAACATTTACATATGGAATTTTTTTTGCCAGGTGTGATGACTGTGTAAAGCTTTTTGGTCAATGATAAGACCCTCAAAAATCAGCGTGCTATTTTTTGGCAATGAGCTTCCCCCATTGCCATTGTTTTAAGAGTATATATATATATATATATATATATATATATATATATATATATATGTATGTATATACAACAACACATCATAGTTAGTTTTACTCATAGCACAATATTGCTTTTATTGTCCATAGAGGGCATCATAAATAAATAAATATGAAGCACAAAATATGATGCCCCGTCCCCGTCATATAGTATTTAGAAAACTCCAGATTTTTCCCCCCTGTTGATGGCGCAGGTCTTGACATGGTCCAGGCCAAGATTGAAGTTAATTGGATCAAACGTGTAGGAGAAATGAGCAAGAGTATGCCCCTTGTAAATGTTCAAAAATTGGCAAAAATCGTACATTCAAAAATTCGTAGCTCACTTCTTGTTCATTTAAGCACATGGGTCCAAGATACTTTTTTGTAGGTCTTGAGCTCCCTAAAATATAAATTTTTCGTAGATCTTGCTTAAACGTACAACCGGGGCTGCTTCGTAAAAAAATTATAGGGGGCGCTAGTGAGTAATTTTTGTAAAAATCGCACAATACATGATAAAATATTGCTCACTTTTCCAGGCCAGATGTGTGTGCCAAGTTTCATGAGTTTCTGTGCATGTTTAGGCCCTCAAAATTGGCGTTGTTTTCTTGGCGAACAGTACCTTGCCACGCCCACAGAGATTCTCAAAAACTTACAAACTTCATGTAATGACATCATGAAGGCCTAAACACTCTTCTGAGCATTTATGAGGTAGATCAACTTAACGTGGTTGTCACCGTGAATCATCAGACTTCGCGGCACCGTAATGTCCACGCCCTTTGTCGAAAAGTTACAATATTCGGTGTTGGGCATGATCAACATCTTAAGGCATGGAATGGGGGGTCGGGTTAGGGGGGGGGGGGGACGGGGGGGTTGGTTGCGCTATATGTTGTTATATTGTTATGGCAACTTCATGATATCAAATTTTTCGCCGAGCCTGATGAGTGTGCAAAATTTGGTGAGTTTTCGGAAATGCTTAGGTCCCCAAAAATGTGATCGTTTACAAAGAAGATTTTGATTTTGAAAAAATCTTTTCATAACACACAGCTCGGCAAGAGCAATTAAATAATAAGAAGAAGAAGAAGAAAGAGAAGAAGAAGAAGATTTTTTGATTTTGAAAAAATGACATTTATTTACCGCTCTTATTTACATTATTTTCATAACACACAGCTCGGCAAGAGCAATTAAATAAATAGATAAAATAAAAATAAAAAGCTTTTAAATCAGAACATCACTAAAACATAGCGCCTCCTCATTCATGTCGCACAGTGCCCCGTTAACAGTCCACATCTCACAAAAACTATCTAAATCTCCTGCTCTCTAAAAAAACTAAAATCAATAAAGAGTCTGGACTTCATCAACTTTTTGCATAGAACCGTGGGATCGACTTCTGCCCCATCATCAACTTTCCTTTTACGGGACAACCACACACCCATCTTGGCCTGGCTCAAAACAAAGTTTAAAACCCGGCTTTCTCTCTTGATCTGGCCCTTGTGGTTAAAACCATAAATAAAAGAGTGTTTGTGAAAAACTACTTTGCATTGGGTAAAAACCCTATCAACCAAATCAAAAACAGATCGCAAACGCTCGCACTGATAGAAACAATGAAAGACTGTTTCCCTGTGTCCACAGAAGGGGCAGGCATCCTCCACGGCTGGATTTATCGCGGATATAAAGGAGTTCACGGCCACGATGCCGTGGAGGATCCGCCATTGAACATCGCCGTGTTTTTTGACCACTGTGGCCTTGTATAAGGTGCCCCAAGCTGGCTTCAGTTCATCATCTATAACTCCCCTCCATTGAGTGTCCAAGCGTCCGTTAAGTTTATTTTTATGTAAGGTTTTAACCATTGTTCGGTAGAATTGTTTTCCGCTTTCGACCACCTGGCCCACCTTGTTAGTGTCATCAAGGGAGATAACGATTGCTCCATTCATTCGGGACGCAGATTTAATACTGCTGTATCCCACCACCTTTCCAACGGCCAGTCCTGCCAGCCCACTGCCGGCAACAGTTTAACTGCGTGCCGGCGAGTGAGACGCACGAACTCGGCAGCGGGCGTTTCCGCCACCGGCATGTTGCCTACCGGCGACGCCGGTCCACCACCAAAAAAACACAGACACTAACCACTAAGTTTTTTACAAAAAAAACTACAAGATAAAAGAAAAACTATTACACATACGTTTCAAAAAAAGAAGAAAAAAGTACTTAGAAAAAACACCAAAAAATGCTCAAAATTCCGCACTTCTCCCTCTCTCCTTTTTTTTTTTTTTTTTTTTTTTTTTTTTAAGAGCTCAGTATTGTTCATTCGGAAATGTCATCATCATTGCTCTTTTTTTTATATATATATATATATATATATATATATATATATATATATATATACATATATATATATATATATATACATATATATATATATATATATATATATATATATATATATATATATATACATATATACACATATATATATATTTTTTTTGTGTGTGTGGGTGAGTATGTGTATGTGCGTGCGTGCGTGCGTGCGTGCGTGTGTGTATTTGTTAGCAGAAAACCTATTAGAAAAAAATCTCATACCGTTCACCTAAATCGAACACCAGGAGACCCGAGGGGACCGAAGCAAACCAAGGAAAGTGAAATCCAGCACCGACCAGACACCCCCCACCAGAACTCCTCCCCAGCCCAAGAAACATCCAGACCCCAACAAATCCAAAAAACATAAAATCAGGGAGGCCTCAAGAGACCAAAGGAGAGACCGAGAAAAGGAAGGAAGGACAGACGAAGCCGCGTGAGATCCGCAGACACCAGCCTCCACCGATTCAATAACCTGAGGAGGAAACAGATTGTGTCTGAGTTTTGGTAGATGCTGGTGTGGTGGATCTGGCATGCATGAAAATCTCCACCAAAGAGGGGAGCCGTCGACCCCCGCCGGAACAGAGCAAGCGCAACACCTCAGGGCCCCCCAGGCCGCGGCAGCGCCAAAGGACGACCCCCGGGCCCCGCCAGGGCCACCGGCCGGAGAGCAAACCCAGGAGCAGGAGCGCCCCCCGCCCCAACACGGCCCGCGCCCCCGGCCCAACGCAGCAGGACAGGGCACTGCAGGCCCACCAGGCACCCCACCGGCCCCCCACCCCCGCCCCCCCATGACCCCCCGCCCCCCATCCACCCCCGCCACCCACCCCAAACCAGCCCCAGCCGCCCCCACGCCCCCAATCCCCCAGACACCCCCCACCCCCAGCACCCCCCCCACCCCGCAACCGCCACCACCGCCCCCCCCCCCCCAACAAAGCCGCCCCCCCCCGACCCCACCCCGACCAACCGGCAGCCCCCCAACCCCCGACCCCCAGCCCCCGGGGACCACCCGCACCCAGGCACCGGCGCCGAAGAGGGGCCGGACAGCGGAGCGGAGAGGGCAGCCGCGCCCACCCCACCCCCCGCCGTGTGGAAGGACGGAACACCGGGGGCAGAAGGGGGAGATGGGGGCCCCGGAGGGCGGCCGACACCCCCGAACCCCAGGCCCAGCGGGGGAAGGCCCCGGTCGTCACCCCAGCGTTCTTTGTGAAAATGAACCCCTGTTACTGAGTCCGCCAGCTCGCGGACTGGCGAACTCTACCCCTAAACCATGAATGTGACCCCACCCAGTGTATATACAAGTGTGTGTGTGTGGTGCATTAAAATTAGGAGCAGGTGAACCGGAGCCGATGGAAATGATATTTGAAAGTCGGGGTTATGCCATAGGGGAGAAAGCCCGCTGGGCTCCACTTTGGCTTTTGTCATTTCTAGTGCCTTCCACCAGGCAGTCAGGGTGGCGGAAATCATTGGATTTTTAAAGCAGTTATGGCGCTTAATCGATGTTGTAATAAAGAGTAAATCTAGGAGTCTGAGGTTATTACAATCCTTCTGTTCTAGTTCCAGCCAACAGTTAGTATCTCTATTGGGTTGTGCCCATAAAATAATATATTGTAGCTGGTTGGCTATATAATAGTGCATAAAATTTGGTGCCTCTAGACCTCCTTTGGATTTATTTTTCTGAAGAGTAGATAGACTAATCTTTGCTTCTTTTTTTTTTCCAGTAAAATTTTGTAACGGCTGAGTCCAACAACTGGAACCAGTTAGCCGTAGGTTTAAATGGAATCATTGAGAAAAAATAGTTTATTTTGGGTAAAACTTTCATTTTAATAGTGGCTATTCGTCCTATTAGAGAAATAGGAAGATTATTCCAGCGCTCCAAGTCACTATAAATGCTATCCAGAAGTGGAGTGAAATTTAAATTAACTAAATCAGTTAATTTAGGTGAGATTTTTATGCCTAAGTATTTTAAATTACCTATAGGAAATGAGTAGTATGGGTCCTGGCTTGCAGGGTTCCATGAATTTTCTGTAATAGGTAGAAGTGTTGATTTTGTCCAGTTAATAGAATAGTCTGATAACTGTGAGAATTTAGTTATTAAGTTAAATACTTCCCCTAATGAAATAGCAGGCTTTTCTAAATAAAGTAAAATATCATCGGCATATAGATTAATTTTATGTTCTGTTACCCCAGAGTGAATTCCTTGAATCATTCTTTCCTGGCGTATGGCTAATGCAAGCGGTTCAATAAATATTGCAAATAATAAAGGCGACAGTGGGCATCCCTGTCTTGTGCCTCTCTGTAGAGTAAAACTCTTAGATATAATCCCATTAGTAGTAACAGTAGCTTTAGGAGAATCATATAATACTGACACCCAGTGAATAAATGACTTCCCAAAGCCAAATTTATTTAAAACAGCAAAGAGGAAGGACCAGTTAACTTTATCAAAAGCTTTTTCTGCATCCAATGATATAATAACTGCCTTTTTATCATGCCGCTGTGACATACTAATAAGGTTAAAGAGCCTTCTAATATTATTAGTAGAGTGACGCTCTTTAATAAAGCCTGTTTGGTCGCTATGAATGATTTTTGGGATTACTGTTTCTAATCTAGATGTAAAAGCCTTAGTGATAATTTTAATATCAGTGTTAATTAGTGAAATCGGACGGTAAGTTGATGGAAGGGTGGGGTCTTTTTCTGGCTTTAATAAAAGTTTAATTGCTGCTGTATTCATGTGTGGGCGTATGTGACCATTAGTTTTAATTTCTGTTACTACTCTTAAGAATAGTGGAGCAAGCATTGACCAGAAGTGCTTTAAAAATATAGCCGGATAACCATCCGGGCCGGGTGCTTTGCCATTTGGCATACTATCTAGAGCACTGTACAACTCGTTTATAGTAAGTGGTGCATCTAACATATCTTTATATTCAGTAGTTACCTGAGGTATACTTAAGCTACTGAGGAATGCCTCAATATGCTCTGGGTTAGGTTTATTAGTTTCTGAGTATAAGTTGTGATAATAATTATAAAAAATTTGATTAATTTCTTCTGGTGATTGTGTACATTCACCAGTTGTACCTTTAATAGCCGTTATAAGCGATTTTTCCCGATTACGTTGAAGTTGGTTTGCAAGAAATTTACCTGATTTGTTATTATATTCAAAGTTGTTGTATCTCAATTGTTGTATTATAAACTCTGTCTTTTTAGTTAACATATCGTCTAACTGTATTTTTGTATTTTGTAAGTCAGTCCATATTTGGTTATTTGGGTTTATTGCGTACTCATCCGTCAGTTGTTTAATTTTATCTTCCAAGTCTTTTTCTAATTTTTGATCCTGTTTCTTTTTATAAGATGAATATGATATAATTTTACCTCTAATTACTGCTTTCCCGGCTTCCCAGAGAAGAGCTGGAGATAGGTCTGGAGAGTCATTTATTTCCAAAAAGTCTGCCCATTCTTTTCTTATAATTTTGTCAAATTCTGCGTCGTTTAGTAGTGAGATGTTAAAACGCCATGTAGGTGGTGGTTTAAAGGTATAATCAACTTGTAGGGAAAGGGAGACTGGTGCATGGTCGCTAATAATAATAGGATGTATTTTTGTAACGGTTTTATCAGCAATAGAATTATTTGTAAGAAAAAAATCAATTCTTGAAAAGGACCGGTGCACAGCGGAAAAGAAGGTAAATTCCTTCTTATTTGGGTTTTTAAGTCTCCAGCTGTCGACGAGGCCAAAGTCATCCATATATTCCCCTATTACTTTTGTGGATTGTGATCGCCTTATACATGTTGTTTTATTAGAACGATCTATTAATGGATTTAAGGTTGTGTTAAAGTCTCCTTAAACTGCTAATTCAAACAGCTTAGAGAAAAATTCATGGAAAAAAGCCGGATCATCATTATTAGGGGCATATAAATTACCGAATGTATATATTTTATTAAATATAGTCACCTGAATAATAATGTATCGGCCCTCTGGGTCTGTTATTGTATTATTTAGAGTAAAGAGTAAATTCTTATGTATGAGTATACAGACTCCCCTTTGTCTACTGTTATAAGGGGCAGAGTACGCTTGGCTAAATTTTTTATCAATAAGTAATTTTCTTCAGATTTTTGTAGGTGGGTTTCTTGTAGGAGGCAAATATCTGCTTTTAATTTTAAGAGATGGTCTAAAGTTTTTATTCTTTTTGCCTGTGAGCGAGCGCCACAAACATTCCAGGAAACCAGAACTAATTTATGCATACAAATAATATAAACACAGTCCTATGTATATATCTGTATAGGCCATTTGCCACCACTGGCATGTTATAGGATAGAATCAAAGTGGTTAGGTGATTTATATAGTTTGTATAAAATATGAGGTAACGTATAAGGTACCATGTAAGGTAACGTGTAAGGTAACGTGTAAGGTAACGTGTAAGGTAACGTGTAAGTAAATAAAACAGTGCAAAAACGAGTAGGGCGGTGAAAGTGAAGGAAATTAACAGGGGATTAAACATAACAATACACCAGTAACCCCAGCGAGATATATATATATTTTTTTTATAAATATACTTTAGATATAGTTGTGTATTAATATTATATTTATAATATAGCCTAAACATAATAAGTATTCATGTTTTTGGTTTTATAACCACATATACAGTATATGTATACACCTAGTAATCAAACTAAGTTTAGTTCCACCAATGCTAATTAGAACAGCCAGGGAGTGGAATTGGGGTTCCGGAATAGTTGGCCATCGATATATAACTTATCAACGGCTATCGTAGTCCGTTTACCCTCCTGCCTATTTTGTTTCATTATAGGAAACAGTACCTTTCGCCGCTCATTGATCTCTCTCGGGAATTGATCATTCATTCCAAATGAGGTCCCTTTAAGCTCCCGTCCTTTACTTTTAACAAATAATTTCTGTTTAAAATGCTCAAACTTGGCAATAATAGGACGGGGTTTGTTGCCTCTACGGGCTCCAAGCCGATGTACCCGGTCAAAAGAGATGTTATTTACCGTCTCCTGAGGAATTTTTAATGAATTCGTCATAATTTTTTTTATCTCAACCTCTGGGTTATCAGAGGTATTCTCAGATATACCTGAGAATATTAAATTCTCCCGCATACTACGGGATTGTACATCTAAAACTGTTTCTTTTAGCGTTTTATTCTCTTTTTTCATAGTTTCCAGCTCGGCTGAAACAGTCGTGAGTGTAGAATGTAACTCGGCATTTTCCTGTTTAAGGACACTTACCTGCTGACTGATAAATTCCATGCTTACTTTTAATTCTTTGACGTCCTCGAGGATGAGGCCGAGGACGTCAAGTTTTTTATTTATGGACTCCAGCACACTGACCGAAACGTCCGTAGTGGTGGTGGTTAGGTCGTCCGTGTCCGTCGCTGAATCGTTTTTCCTCTTCTTCGAAGAAGGTTTCTTCGACGGTTTCTCGACGGAAGGATCCTCCATCGCGCAGCTGTAAAAATATCCGTCGATGAAACGTTCAAGGTCCTCCACGTTGGGTGGTATTTCAGATCTGCCGGATGAAAGAGAGAAGACTTCTCCCTCTCTCTATCCCTCCCACTCCTCACAGAAGAAGAAGAAGAAGAAGAACAAGAACAAGAACAAGAACAAGAACAAAAAACAATAGGGACCTCGCAGCAGTAGCGGAGTATCTCGATCGATCGGGGCAATGTTTTTCACTGTGCAGATGCTCGTTATTTTCTTCTTCGCTTATTTGAGTCGCAAGGAATCTTGGTCTATGTAGTCACGACTTGTATGGCAGCTCCGTCCTACTCACTAAAGGAGCCTCCCTTGAATACATTGATTTATTTGCTCTGTTTTCACTTTATTTTCTGTCTCTATAGCAAAAACGGCACAGATTGTGCCTATATACACATACAGTAAATAAAAGCATAAGTCCGTGCTTCTGGCGTGCAACCCACCGGAAATACTCAAGTCGTACTACTACTATTAATACTTCTGGAGCGAGGAGGGAACCGACTACTTTATTTAGCAAGGTGAGTGACATAAACATGTCTTTTATTTAACGTATAGTAAGTCAAAAGCGTAAATGGCGTTATTTACGTAATTGCCTTGTTCGCGCCTCGCAGTCCGAACGGGTTATTCCAATCTAGCACAAATGAGCATGTAAACGGGAGTCATTTTTTTCCGCCACGCATGTAAACGTGTTACGTCAATTGTTTCTGAAACCGGAATTCTGTTCTTAACCGGAATATTGACTGCATGTAAACGTAGTCACAGACGAACAACCATCCACACTCACAATCACACCTAGGGACAAGGTGTCAGAGGTGTCAGAGTGCTTAATTAACCTGTGGGAGGGGACCGGAGCACCCGCAGAAAAACCACGCAGGCACGGGGGGAACATGCAAATTCCACCCCGGAAGGCCAAAGCCCGTACTCGATCTCACACCCTCAGCACTGGGAGGCCAACATGCTAACCAGTCAGCCACCGTGCCACCCTTTATGTAAAATCAATCCTCGTTCTGCATCCATTGGCGGAGCCAAAGGGGAGTCCGGGGTGGCACGTGCTGCAGCCTGACAGCATTTTTATCAATCAGGCACAGTAGCTGGCGCTATTTACCACAAAATGTTGAAATCCACCTCACTAAGAGTCTGGAGAAGAAGACTCTCCCAAGTCCAATCAAGATTGCATGTCTTTGGCAATGTCATGTTGGTTTCCCGGTGAGACGTGAGTGACTATTACTTTTACTGTATGTTCAGATAGATTGTTTTGGACGGACATCAATAAATTAACGTTGTTTTGCACAAGCTCAATGTAAATGCATGAGCTGAATGACGAACGGAGACGTGAAACAGGAAACAGAACTACGCAGCAGCCTTTCAAAGTAAAAGGCTATATTTCAAAATAAGATATTTTAACATCACACACAAAACAGCTTGAAGAATACTCAACACTTAGTATATATACTTATATGCCCTAACGTATTTAGTCTAGAATTGGGGGATTTAATAACATTAATAACATTATGTGGCTGTAAATAAAGTAGTAGTTCAAAGAAAGAAAAAAATTCCCATAGAGTGTATGGAAAACGAAATAAAAGGACAAAATGTTATTTAAATGAATTAAACTAAAGAAGTGTATGCATTGAAATTTAATTAATGTTTAACACTGATGTTAATTATTTCATAGACTTTGGATGTTTTTGTACATTTTTAATACACAGCACATTATGTGCAAACATCTCCTGCATGATTTATATGTACTTAAATATATTTCAACATTTAGAGACTCCGATTTAAAATAATTTATTATGAAACTAATTATTTGCCATAATCTTTGGCTACCCTAAAGCATCCGAACCCCCCCCCCCCCTCCATTTATAAAAGCCAGTGTCTGCAGCCGCGTGTATAAATAAATGAATGTTAGCTGTAATGTTGCCTGTTTGTCAAAGAAATGCAATGTGAAGACGATGCAGACTGCCCTCGCGCTAAAATAGAATGAATTCATGTCCTTGCTCCGGCGACAATACAGGGTCCGCTATTTGCTTCTTCTCCTTTTGAGATACCCGCCAAAACCCGACAATCTTTACAGTATTTACCTTTAATCCACATAAATACATGCCAAAACATATTTGCTGTAAAATGTTTGTATTTGACCGCTAATTATACAGCAAATTACTGTATTTTGTTTTTATCCATAATGCACTTTGTTTTACGCATAATGCATTGCTGTATACAGTTAAATACTGTAAAATAAAATAAAACAAGAAAATGCTGTAATATTTTACTGTAGATTCTATAGAAATTTGTTACAGTGTGCGGCTCAGGTGATAAGCCGAAAGGACAAAATTACTTCCTTCACCTTCACTTGGATGTCATTTCCTTCCCTGTCCGCGTGTTGTCCCGAAATGCCTCCACGTGTGATAAATGAGACACTCTGACTGTGTGCTGAAGTCCTAAATCATGTACTTTTCCTACCACCAGCGTAGACTCGAGCCAACATGATGAGCCAAGACTGCGCAGTCTCCAAGGGCACACAAAAACACTCTGAGCATGTCAAATATTGTGAGTGCTTGAACTTGACTTGTTCACATTAACTAGTCGCAGCCTCGAGCGATAGGTAGAAAGTGCAGGTCGGAACCCCAGGACAGGACCGATGTGAAGTGATTCGTCTTTGCGCAAATACCTTTTGGCTGCACGGCGACCGACTTCTGCCAAGGTGACGGGCGCAGGAAGTGATAACCATCACCGGTCTCAACATTGGGTATACCTGCACAAATCCATAAAAAATATCTCTGCCTTTATAATCAATAATTTGGATTGACAGTGTCACAGAGGTTCAATGAATTAATTAATTTACCATGTATATTAAAACTGCACCGCATCAAAACGGGGGGAGTGGGGTGTTCCTCACATTTTGACCCTTTAACATCAGGTAGAATAGAATAGAAATCAAGTTTACAGCATTTGACAGCAGTGTCAGTGGGTGAGAATGCTTACAAAAACTACTCATGCTGATGGCTTTATAACTGTCCGGATGATACCTGAAATTATTTATTTTTTATTTAAAAAATGGAAGTGGAAAGTGACTTTTAAGACACCATGTGTATTCAAAAACCCCATGAGGAAGACACAATTCCAACTTCAGCCACACAAATGAATAATACATAATGTTGAAGTCAGCCAAGCAGGTGTAAGAATGCAACCCCCAATTAAAGCCAAGTGTCTGGAGCATTGATGGATTTAATTAAATACAAATCAGTTCTGAGCACGCATTAAAAAGCTTTTTTAAATCACTTTGTATTAAAAGTCACTTTTGTGTGTGCAATATTCAAATTCACTTGCAAATGATGTCAGATTTGTTAATACTATTGAAATTATTCCATGAAACAAAAGCTACAGTGGTGGTTGCAAACAAATTGGCACTCATGGTTTTGCAACTGCATGTCGCAAATGCATCTGTTAATGACATTTGAAGCTTTCATTTGTCAGTAGCTCATCTCCTCGTCTTCTTCCTCCGTCTCCATCTTCTCCGCGTCCTCCTGGGTGTACGTGCCATCGATCTGCCTGCAAGCTAGGCCACACACACGCTTGGGAAGGAACAGGAATGGAACCTGGCACAAGGACTAATTGAGGGACTAAATGAAAACGGAGAGGCAATTTAGGGAGCCAATAGAACATCGGCTTCTTTATGAAATGGAGTCCTTTGTGAGTGGGGAAGCTTGTGGTGTGTTTTCACTCGGAGGAAAAGGACACGGGAATCACACTTCTGTCCTTCACTATAAAGTCAACGCCCGTTTATCACAGAGAATACGTTCCAAACTCACTCATGAGAGGTTAAAATCCACCATATTGACGGACCAAAAGTCTAGCTCCATTTGATTGCAAAATTGACACATAATACGAAAGAAAATTAAATGTTCAACCAAACTACAGGAACCAGTGACCCGACTTACAAATTTGACGTCAAAATAACGTCGGGCTCACCTTGCAAACGTCACGGCTCACCTGTCACGTAACGCTCGCCATACGACTCCAAAGGACACTTTGACGTCAATTTTAGTCAACAGCAGGGGGCGATGCTGCATAAAATGTCAGCCTCCTTTGGATGACTGAAACAGGGGGATTTATCTGTTTAATCCTCATTTCACCAACACAATATGAATCAGTGTTGTGTTTCGGGACACATAGAACATATTATTGCAAATCATTTTTGCAAATTCCACTTGAACACATTTGGAGCAGCCATACAACATTACTCACAAGCACAACGCCATAAAAAAATCCCAAGAGTGACAATAATGTGGAGAGACAGCAAATGAAGTAGTAGGAACAATAGGCATGCAGACAAGTTGTTGGAGTTGTGAGCCTTTCTGCGTTGAAGTGACCGGCTGTATAATATTGGTGAGTTATATATACAGTAGCCTACAGGCCAAAAGTGTGGACACACCTTAGTTCTCATTCAGCGTTTGCTCTATTCTCACGACTGTTTACATTGTTGGTTCTCACCGAAGGCATCAAAACTATGAATGAACTCATGTGAAGTTATGTACTTACCCCCCACACACAAAAAAAAGGTGAAATAACTGAAAACACGTACCTTGGCCTTATCACCTCTGGAAACTCCTTCAAGACCATTTCAGGTGACTACCTCTTGAAGTTCATCGGGAGAATGCCAGTAGTGCAAAAATAATAATAATCAGAGCAAATTGTGGCTATTTTGAAGAAACTACAATATAAAACATGTTTTCAGTTATTTCGCCTTGTTTTTTGTTAAGTACAGAAGTATAATATATTGATATTTTGTACATGTGTATGGTCATTAGCCTTAATGCAGATTGTAAAGCCTCCCCTCCTGAACCCCTAAGTAACAACCAATCAGATAAACTGATGCCAAAGTCTACATAAACTGAACTTGATACGGGAGAAGCTTTCAGACGGACTGAAAAATTAAACATCTGTGAGTAGTTTTGTGTTTACCCACGCCTGTGTGACATTTTCCACTCAACGCTTTGGTCAATGAATCAAATGTCAGTTGAAGGGAAGTAAATGGCAAATGTTGAGCTGATTAAAATTGGATTGGAAATGAAAGCGCTGAAAAACAGGATACCAAATTAAGGCTTTGACAACTCATGGGGTGTGTCTATTGCTATTTGGATAAAAACAAAGACCCCAAACAATTAATAACTTGACTGTCAATCAAAACCAAGAATGTTATCTTTGGACTTTTTGGTATATGCTTTGTACGGGATCGCAATGTTTTGGTCAATTTGGGTGTATAGATCTACACAGTACGCAACCCACAAGATAATTCCTTTTAAAGTTTCTTTCCATTAATGTGACCTACAGCCTTTACAACGCAATTTAAAAAAAAAAGAGTGAGATAAATGTATTTGAGAGGCGACCTAAAAATAAACAACAGAGGACAAGGTGCACAATTGTGCACACTCACTTATAACTATAATCCCACATAAAGTTCAAATGTTCTAGTAGGCTTATTTTGTCCAGTCAATGTGTCACAATGACGGAAAATAGTTTTGCAATTGTTAATCTTGCTCTCATTCATTTGTATCACAAAACACTGGCATTTGAAAAGGGGTGTGTAGACTTTCTATATCCACTGTGCAATGTATAGAGAATACAAAATGATTATGTGCAGCTCTAAATACAGGAATGCCTATAGGAGCTAGTCCTGCATTCTCCGTTCATGTAAGGATCTATCAGTGCCCTCTAGTGTTTAAAACAGTAGCACATAAATAGCATTCATGAAAAAGCCTGTGCATAGGTGTCACCTGCAGCGTCTCACACGCACACACACCCCCACGCACGCACACACGCACACACACACTAATTGCTCCAATTTCATGGACGATGAAATTATCTTTTGGCTGACCTCAGCAATTCAACCTCAGCACACTGACTCGGTTTACACACCATTTAATCAATTAATTAAGCACTTTGGGGTCAAAACCCTTTAACCCCCTATCCCCCCGACAAATCAGAGGCCGTCATCTTACCAAGGCATTTGAGGGTAACGCATGCTGAGCCAACATCCTGAAAAAGAAAAGTGTAGGAAGTAGTATCGCCAGTAGATTGGAAGGCATTTTAATTAAAAAGGAATTGACTTTCTATGTCGTAACAACAAAGGTGCCACAATTTTTTTTTTGTTGTCTTTCAACATGAAGCAATGATGGAACAAAATGTACTGACAATAACAAACACCTTGACATGTTTTACCTCCATATTCAAAGGTGACACATTTGAGTCACCTTAGGCGTTGTTTTCGACAGTCTCGCGTTTACAGTTAAAGCATTACCAAAACACTTTTAATCACAATCACAGTTTAACACTCATTACTCCATTTCTTCTCCCTTGGTGAAAGGTTCAGTCAGTAGGTGTTAAGGTGTTGAGGAGGAAGGTACCGACAGTAGAACGTTTGCACAGTAGACCCATCTGAACTCTTGGAATGTTACTGATGAACTCTATTCAGTGTTTTTGTGAATGTATATACTTTTCTCTAAATAGTATTTTTGAATTTTTGGCATTTTTGCTATGTTTTTGGATTTCCTGTAAATATTCACTTTGCTGCACGGATGGAGGTTTTGCACAAAAAATCACCTTGGTGCATTTTTTTGACTACGCCATTAATTTTTGAGGAGGTTTAAAGAAACCCCGCAACAATATAGTTCTGCCACTGATGTTTATTGATGATGTTTCAGTTTGTTATCTACTGTATATTCGAAATGGATTAATGAACTGGTCCTTCTAAATTATGGTCCAGTCTCTTGTGCTAAAATGTAGGAAAATAATCATTAAAAAGCACTGCATCAGCCCCAAAAAGAGGCCAGCCCACCGGGCATCTGCCCTGTATGCCAGATGGCCAGTCCAGTGCTGAGTCTCATTATCGCCAATACCAGTTTGAATTTTACTCAGTATTCGCTCGGAAAGCAAACTGGTGGTATTGAACATCACTAGGTGACACATTCAAAGGTGACACATTTGAGTCACTTAAGGCATTGTCTCGCGTTTACAGTTAGAGCACTACCAAAACACTTTGCCCCACCCCACAATCTCCCAGAGTTGTAGAGACAACTAAGACTGGAGGCAACAGTCAATAAGCTGAAACAACAAAAACCCGACAATGCAAATTGCGTGTGAATGCTGAAAGGCTGATGCAGTGGAAATAATTTCAATATGCAGAATGACAGACTTGGAATGGTTTGAATCTGTCTATAAATGTGAAAGTATGTAAAAATGCTTTAATTTGGAACTTCATTTTGAAAAATTCAGGACGCAACGTTCCCAAGACGTTCGGAATTAGCTGAATATTTTTAAGTTGTGATAGTTCGATGTGGACAAGAATTGTGGAAAATGTGTAAAAACAACAAACAAAAAAATATTTTAATTTAGGTGTTTTGTTTTGAACATGTGTGAATTTTTCGAATGGTAATAATCTCAAGATGTTGTAAATGTGATGAATATGGTGGCCCTGAAGTGCAAAACGCAAAAACAACAAAAGTGAACGCGACTGCAAACCAAAAAACACAAACCAAATAACCAGCAAATTTTGAAAAAATCACAAAAACAAAAAGGTAATCGCAAACACGTAAAAAAAAACACAAACACAAAAAACTAAACAAAACAACTAAACGTAATCGCAAACAAAACAAAAAACACAAACACAAAATATGACATAAAACAACAAAAAGTAATCGCAAACACAAATCAAAAAAAGCAAAAACTAAATACGAAACAAAATAAAAATTTGTAATCGCAAACACAAATCAAAAAACACAAAATATGAAACAAAAACAATAAGTAATCATAAACACAAATAAAAAAACAAAAAACAAAATATTAAACAAAAAAACAAAAAGTAATCGCAAACACACACAAAAAAAAATAAAATGAGCACAAAAAGGTAAGCACGCAAACACAAAACCCCGAAACACATTAACAAATGATAAAACACAACATTTTGCTAACGGAAGTAGTGTTTACGTGGGGGAAGGGCAGGGGGGATCCGAGGAATGTGATTGGACGAAAGTACCGCCTACACAGTTTACATGTGCTTAAAATATTTAGAAATAATAGATATTACAGTTTTATAGTAGCGTTAGCCGTTTAATTTAGTGAGATAGTTGGAGAGAAAACGAACATGGCAGATGTATTAGAAATCATAAGATGGTACAGTTTTTATAGGGTGGCTGGAAAGCGAAAGTCCAGTGTAGTAGTAAACCATACAGCTTCCCGAGCAACGTTCATTTAGCGAGAGGGTTCGAGCCTCGCTATTGGCAACCAAATGTTCTCTTTTTATTTACCTTGCCCACAAATTTTAAAACAACTCTTATTTTTACTAATTATTTTTTTGTACAAATATTACATTCAAATAAAATAAATCATATTAAGTGCCAGAAAGGATTTTGTGCCGTATGGCTTACCACTACACTGAACTTCTGTGCTTCCATCCACCCTATAAATGCCATTCTATCTGAGGATTTCTAGTTCATTTGTGCCGGAAGGTACTTTCGTCCAATCACATTCCTTGGATCCCCCCCTCCCCTGACCTCATAAACACCACTTCCGTTATCGAAATGTTTTTGTGTTTCATCATTTGTTAATGTGTTTCGGGGTTTTGTGTTTGCGCTCTTACATTTTTGTGTTTGTGGTTTTGTGTGTGTGTGTGTGTGTGTTTGTTTGCGACTTTTTGGGGGGGTTTGTTTCATATTTTGTGTTTGTGTTTTTAGATTTGTGTATGCGATTCCTTTTTTTGTTTCGTTTTTTTGTGTTGGTGTTTTTAATTTGTATTTGTGTTTGCAATTACTTTTTTTTTTTTTTCGTTTTTTGTTTTGTTTTTTGTGTTTGCGATGACATTTTGTTTTTGTGAGTTTTTTATTTGCTATTGTGTTTCATTTGTGTTTTTGTGTATTTTATTTGGTTTGTGTTTTTTGGTTTGCAGATGTGTTCACTTTTTTGTTTGTGCGTTTTGCACTTCAGGGCCACCGTAGATGAACATTTACAACACACAGAATCGGTCAATAAATGCGAAAGGAGAAGGGAATAATGTAGATTGTAGAATATGTCTTTATATGGGACTTCTGGGATTTCTTGGAATGTTTACAAAATGATTTGAATAAGTTGAACATTTTGAATTTGGAATAATGGGGTAACGTTTTTGAACACCTCATTGTAAGTGGATAGTTTTTTGGGGAGTGGTAAATGTTGATGTCTGGTTTTTAAATGTAACAATAAATAGTGTGCATGTCCTAAATATTCAGAATCTTTGGAATGTCGACTCATTTGAATCAGTTGAGAAATGTCAAAGTAATTCAGTGCTGAAAAAGTGGTGAGACTAAGTAAAAGCAATAATGTGTGAATGCTCTTCAGCAAATTAAAATGTATATAGTGCTGTCAAACAATTATTATTTTTTAACAAATGTACAATATTCCGTATGTAATCGCTATTAATCACATTTTTATACTATATCCTACAAAGCTTGAAACATATATTCAAGTAAAATCTTGGTATTAATGTAAAATCATCAAAGACTTTTCTAATATTGCTTTTTGAATACAACACCAGCAGCACGGTGGATGACAGGTTAGCACTTCTGCCTCCCAGTACAGATGTCATGAGTTCAATTCCACGCTCCGACCTTACTATGTGGGTTTTCTCCAGGTACTCCGGTTTCCACCCACATTTCAAAAAACATGCTTGGTAGGTTAATTGAAGGGTCTAAATTGTCCTTAGGTGTGATTGTGAGTGTGAATGGTTGTTTGTCTATACACGTTGAGAAAAACTACCCAGTCCTGCAGTCTATGGTTATCCGTCTTTCTGACAGTGACCCCTCCAAGTTTGCCTGCACACGTAGTTTATAGGCTGCCACGGGAAGTTAATAAAAATAAGTTAACTGAGTAAATTTTTGTAACGCTTTAAATTTCCAGAGTTGACGCTTTCATTTTGACAGCCCTAAAATAAACCCAACGATGCAAAAAAGAAAAAAACTGAATACAACAAACTCAAATAACTAAAACAACCTAATAAAACATACTAAAATAAAAACTAAAAAGATGTTGCAAAACAAAATGAAAACAAACATCTAACAAAATAATCAAACTTGAAAATTATACAATCAAATTAAAGAAACAGTAGAAAAAAATATGGAACGAAACTAAATGGAACAGTGTCACTAAAAATTTTACCTGATTAAAGTGGACGACATCAGTAATTCTACTTTAATCCCAAAAGGCTTTTCTCTCCACTTTGAGCAACTTTAAAAAGAGCTAACATATTTTGGTTATTTAGTTCAACATTAAAATTTAAACTATGTCACGCACAGTGCAGAAATACAGAGATCGCAAATGGGGCAGAATTACTGAACATTTCCACACAAACATGGCAGAATATTTACTAGCAAGGCTAGTACTGTAACTTTGCATGAAGTCCACACAGGAAATAGAAAATTCCCATCCAATCACTTGCAAGATGATTTGAAATGGGAGATTGTGCAGATTGGTTGACCTTTAGGATGTGGTGTGCCGCCATCTGCTCGTGAGATGGGACACAAACACCAATAAGCAAAGAAATAAGCAATATGTGCAACGTGTGATAACGGGTTAAGCCATCGTTTCCCATTATGATAAATGGAGAGTGTATTGTGACAATGATTTAAAGTGTCTCCATGATGGAAAAGAGACAGTGTGTAGATTTTGTAAATTATTTTTCAATGTTCATTCATTTTATAAACCTACATCAACGTACTTTTTAGGTCCAGTAATCGCTAATTATAATTCATAGGTCACGCCTCAATTTACAGGATGCTTACATGTTTCGCCACCATCTCTCTGCTATGGATACCCTAAGGAGACAAACTTTTTGAACGTAGTAATTGGTGGTAGGCTTGTGAAGTGTGGTCTCTTTGAGGCATCGTAGTGCACGTGGTTAATTTAGGTCGTTACATTCCATTAGTTCACCTGTGAGTTAAATTAAATTATACACGCTGACTAGGTTTACATGCAGGCCCTGGGTTACTCCTTTCATAACCCGGAATTCTTGCTCATATAAACACGTTCGGAATTTCTCGATCGATCGGGGCAATGTTTTTCACTGTGCGCATACTCACTATTTTCTTCTTCGTCTTCTTTTCTTCTTCTTTGCTTCTTTGATTCGCAAGGCATCTTGGTCTATGTAGTCACGACTTGTATGCGTAACTCCGTCCTACTTGCTAAAGGAGCCTCCCTTGAATACATTGATTTCTCTGCTGCGTTTTCACGTTATTTTGTGTCTCTACGGCAAAAACGCCACCGTTTGTGCCGATATACACATACAGTAAATAAAAGTATAAGTCCGTACTTCTGGCGTGTAACCCACCGGAAATACTCAAGTCGTTGTCAACAAACAAGAACCACGCTTCTGGAGCGAGGAGGAAACCGACTACTTTATTTAGCACGGTGAGTGACACAAACATGTCTTTTATTGAATGTATAGTAAATCAAAAGCGTAAATGACATTATTTACGTCATTGCCTTGTTCGTGCCTCGCAGCAAAGAACCACACTTCTGGGGCGAGGAGGAATTTGCGCGATTTGCTCTTGTCTAACAAGGAGTTAGACCAAAAAAAACAACAATACATGAATAGACCAATAATTGTAGAGGTTCAGAAAATAATTGTTATAAAGATGTTTTTAATATTTTGCAACCGTAAAGCATTAGAGCTGAACACAGAAAGCAAATGACAAAAATCAACTCATTTCTGAAACGGTGTTGTAAGGACCAGAGGGAGGTACATAAACAAACGTGTTGCAATCTTTACTACACACACAAATAATCTTTCAACCAAACCCTGATTTGACTTCCTGTTTGTGTTCTTCCGAAGTCAGGCCCATTCAGGCAGTTTACGTAATAAGAGGTGACTCGCAGTGCATGCTCCAATTACAGACGTTGCAGACATGAATACTGCATCATGGAAGAAAAGTGAACTCCCGTTTATTGCGGGATACATCCCACACACCATCCGTGATCGCCGAAAAGCCACCATATAGAAGAAACATATTTAAAAAAACATTTGAACTCTCATATAAACTCATTATTACATATTTTTTTAAAGTGTTCCTTAGTACTTGTTCTTATTCTCTGGTTGTCCCCCAAAAAATGTGGACGCTATTGTGTAACATCACAAAAAGAAAACTCGTTCACTTGGGCTACACTGGAGTCGTTACTCGCCCGATTCATCAATTATATTTACCGTATTTTCACGTAAGCGTTCCGCTTGACTGACACTAGTGTTGTGACGTTCTCGAACGAATCGAGTCTTTTGAGCGGCTCTTTCAATGTGACGATGGGAACCGAGTCTATAGAGACACGTTCAACACCTTTGAGGGGAACCTGTTTTGGCACAATGTGGTACTACACTAAAGGTGCACAACTCTAAATTTGGACTTGCCATTATACTGTAAAGCCCCATAAAAAAATGATCGCTTCAAAATCCGCAATATAGCAAGCAGGTGATTCACTGTACGCGCGTCTTTACCTGTGTTACTCGTCTATGAATGGGCCTCTGTGTCCTGAGTCTATTCGTTCAGGCGGCCGGCCACCCATGCATGAGATGAAGCCTTTGTAATACAAATTGTGTGCATCACCAACAGTGGCTCCAGCAAAAGGCAAACATGACGGACATTAATTGGCCACGCTCAGACTTTGGGCGGGTTGGGGGTGCCGAAAAGGACAGATTGGAAGACGGGAAAAGAAGAAACAATACTGTAGTATCCAACATTCGTACACAATTAGACATGTTTTGAACATTGTTTTAATGCACGGCTGTCAAACTCATTGAGGCCGGGAGGCAGGTCCACCCCTCAGAATGTTTTGTGTTACCTTTTTTTTCCACTTTATTATTTCCTGTTATCTCATCACAAGTTCATAGGGACCACCCCTACCTCAGGGCCGTTTGTTCACAGGGGCCAAAAAACAATCTTTTTGGGAAAAGCTTCTGGCAAAATTTTGTAATTGCACATTTCAAGGTACAGCAACTGCATAAATGGTCAGAAAACTCATGATGTATCCTGACACATGGGGGAACGAGCAGGAAAATAATCATGGGCTTCCTGTATTTCAATTCTCAAATATCACCCTCAACATGCCCTAAAATACCCCCAAAAAATCTTTCTGCCAAACAAATTACTATTAAAAGTGATCCATTTCAAACATTTTATTGTACATCTCACTGCCTCAAATGTATATTAACCTTCAGTTTAAGTCCAAGATGAGCTTTCTATCTGGAGTATTAGAGGAGTTATGACCAAAATACTCCACTGTACCCTAAATCGGGGGGAAAAAAATTACCATTCCAAATGAGATGAAGCTGTTTTTCTGCATCTAAATAAAATCTTCAACAATATTTGAAACATGGTTTATGTAGTACTATACTATCTGAAGTGAATTACATAAAAAATATTATGCCCCCAGGTGGACCAGGGTGTTAAGGCGCAACATTAAATATAATCACCCAAAATCCGGGAACCAAATAGCAGATTTAAAAAAGAACAAGATCCTGACAAGGAATAAAAATGACTTTCTTCATTTCATTTCAACATTTCTTAACAATAGACTAACATTCTGTGCAGCCAAATGGAGAAATACAGTATAAAATAGAGTGCATTTTAACCATAAAATGATAAAATGTAACTGGATTTTTATCATCTTCTTCTTCCTCTTCCTGATCATCATCCATATTTGTATGAATTTCATCAGCTGCTAAATCATCCTCATCTGTTTCCTCTTCTGCCAAGACATTGACAAGGGCTTTGGGGATGACGTCACCCTTAAACCGTAGTGGTTCTAACTAGCTAGTCTTTGTGTTCATGTGAAATCCATGGTCGAGAGTAGTGCTCATGGGGATGGGTAGTGCTCTTGAGCCCTCTTCCATACACATAGAGTGTTTTGCAAAAGTATTCACCCCCTTGAGTTTTGGCACGGTACAGCCACTAACAAATATAATATATTATTATTATTATTATATTATATTTATATATTTCCCTGGAATTTTATGTGAAAGTTAAACACAAAATAGCACACAATCGTGAAGTAAAACAGACTGTATATATTGTTTCAAACTTGTTTTACAAAAAAACAACAACTGAAAAGTAGGGTGTGTAAAAGTATTTGTCCCCCCTGAATTAATAGTTTGTCGAACCCCCTTTTGCTGCAATTACAGCTTCAAGTCTTTTGGGGTATGTCTCTATTAGGGCTGGGTGATTTTGCCTAAAAATAAAATCTCAGATTTTTAAACAAAAACATTGATTTACGATTACCCCCCCAATTTTATATTATCATTATTATTATTATTATTATTATATATTTTTTACATAAAGCAATAACTTAAAAAGTTTTGCTTTTATTTGATCAGTTAACAAAAGTAACCATATTTCTTCTCTTGGGATCAATGTGCAAATCTTCTACATTGAATCAAATACTTCTGAAAATGTAAATCTATGTGTTGATGAAGTAGAAAAGTAAAACTTTTTTTGTCAACTTTGTTTTAAAAGCTAAACAGGGCTACTTGTGTCCCTCAATATGACACAAATAAAAATCACATTTTGGCTTTATTGTAGGAATCGAGGTCTGAGCTTGTCATCCCCTCCAACTGTCTGCTGATTTTACAAGTACAAGTAGTGTTATGTAAATTGAGGTGGCTGTTTTGTTATAATTTTTTAAATCTTCCACAACAAAACACTCAAATTATTTAAAAAAAAATCGATTTATCGCCCCCAGCCCTAGTCTCTATCAGGTTTGCACATCGGGAGGCTGAAATGTTTGCCCATTCCTCCTGCAAAACATCTCTAGCTCAGCTCGGTTAGATGAAGAGTGTTTGTGAACCTCAATCTTGAGATCTCTCCAAAGATTTTCTTTTGGATTTAGATCAGGACTTTGATTGGGCCACTAGCACATTGATTCCTTTTTTGTTTTGTTCTTTGTAACCATTCCATTGTCGCTTTAGCTGTGTGCTAAAGGGACAAAATGTCAGATTTCTCAAGAAAAACAAAATTTGCTTCGGTTTACTGTGATTGTGTACATAACTTTAAGTCACACCGTTCTTAGAACTGAAAAATATGAGCACTGTTTTCATGTTTGAGACACATTCTAATAGGAGCTATATTTGTTGCCATGTGTGACTGGGAGTCTGAAAAGGTTGGCTGGATCTCTCATCCAATCAACTCAGGATGTTCACTGTCTTACACAGTCGCAAATGTATACATAATACATACACGCATATATATACATAACTGGTTGCTACAGGTGTTTTTTTTTCTCACTTTAAAGTTTCTCCTGCAGGCCAGATACCTTTTATATCAAATAATTTGGATTTTTATATAATTATTATTACTATTATTATTATTATTTATTTATTTATTTATTTTTATGCAAGCAATTCAAATTATGTTCAGGCTATATATATAAAATTATTATTATTATTGTTATTATTACATATTATTATTATACAGGCCAGATTGAATCCCTGAGTGGACTGCTTTAAATATGCGTGACCTATGTTTGACACCGATATCTAACTTTTATCCATCCAGCCATTTATTATCTGCCGCTTATCCGGGGTCGGATCGCGGGGGCAGCAGCTTTAACGGGGAAGCCCAGACTTCCCTCTCTCCAACCACATCAACCAGCTCCTCCGGCAGGCGTTCCCAGGCCAGGCAAGATACATCGTCTCTCCAGCATGTCCTGGGTCATCCCCGGGACCTCCTGCCGGACATGCCCGGAACATCCGAACCAAATAACCTTTAACAAATCTAACAAATCATGTCCATTTGGAGTCTCCATGCTGACATGAAGTACCAAAGCAATCAATCATCTCACATGAACCGTTTATTTTTTCTTCAGCTCTATAGTATTATATCTCATTGATTGCTAAAGTACCTAACGTTGTGGCCAAAGAGTGTACAGTGTAAACGTACAGTACTGCAGAGTCTTTAAAAAATAAATGAAAACCTTGCCTGTAGATGCTGCAGTTATAACTATTCACCAAAAGGAGTCACTGTAACCTAAACCTTCATCCACCTTAGCCTGGCTCCAGTTTACTGCATGCACCTATTTATATAATCCTACTTTTTTTTTTACTAATATACTGGATGACCTGAAGAGTTCAAATGCATTTGAATGAACAGCTGCTTCACTTAAAAAAGTAAGAAAAGATAATTTTATTTCTCAGGCCACATCCTTGAGCTGCTGAAGCAAAAGCTTGTCATTCTGCTTTGTTCCTATTGCCATTATGAATGGAAAATTGACGTCATATCTAATATTATTATGAATGCTTAAAAAAAAACATCCATGAGAACATTCCAAATGTGTGTAACTGACATGCAAACCTGAACTAAAACCTAAAATTCTCATCACGTGTTGCGCCACCCACACCAACTGACTCCAACTGCACACACACACGCACACATATGGGAAGAGTGACTTTTTTCTTTCTTTCCTTTTTTTTTTGTTAATCCCTTAATCTCACTCATCAACCAGGTCAGTTGTCCAAACGTGTGTGTGTGTGTGTGTGTGTGCGTGCGTGTGTGTGTATGTGCGTGGGTGTGTGTGTGTGCGTGCGTGTGTGTGTGTGTGTGTGTGTGCGTGCGCGCGCGTGCGTGTTGCCTGATGAATGTATCACCAAGGTCCTTTAAAAAATAAAAGCTACAACGCTATTTTCCTACATGAATGTTTACCATATGTACAGGAAAATAATTTTGTATTTTTAAATGTATTTCAATGTTCCTTATGTATAAATGAATGGCTGCTTGCCTGCAATTGTGTGTCTTTAATTGACAGGTGACCAGTCTAGGGTGTACTAAACAAAGGATATTTGAACACAACGCATCGAACAACAAATGTAGACAAATATTACAACAGTTATCACAGGCATATATTCTTCATCCTCTAAGAAGAATGACTAATTGCAGCTTTCTGAGTCAATTGTGACTGTTCTTCGTGTGTCTCCTGTGCTATACTACCCCCTGGTGGCCACGGCGGGCACAATGATGGAACGGATTAATGTTGTTTCTATTCATTTCAATAGGGAAGGATGTTTTGAAATATGAGTGTTTTGCATTACAAGCGTGGCCACGGAACAATTTAAACTCAAAGCACGTCTGAATAGACAGTGAAGAAACATTTGTACTGCAAAAGCTGTTCCCAACCTTTTTTGACAGAGCAGCATAGAAACAAATAAAAATCATAAATGATAAAAAATTTAATCCACCATAATGTTGAATGTAGCCCTTTGCTTACATGTCTAAAAGGCAAAATCAACTCCAACTCCAACACCTTTAATTGTGTTACTTAAGTTTGCTCCCTACTGTTTGGATTTAAAAAAAATAATGCAGAAAAACCCAGTTGACAAAGATTTAGAAAATCTGGAAATGGAAGTAATTTTCATGCTTTCTTTTCTTTCTTTCTCCATTTTTTTTTAGATTTCATTGCCTCATTGTCAGGGCGGTCTCGGTGCATGAGAATCATCCGTAGGGATAAACCCGGATTTGAAGTAGGACTGCTGATATTGTCTCTAAAAGGCAGGAGGTTTCTTATCTGGTAAGATGGCGGCTCTCCTTCTTCTGTTTCATCATTTTGCCTTTTCCACTTTCATGTTTGCTATCATGTGGGCATACTTTTTTTTAACTACCACATTAAAAAACTATTCACAAGACTGAGATGAGCAGTTTGATTTGTGTACAGGCACAAGCAGATACACAGGGCTGTTACAGATTCATATTGCTTCTCTTAATTTCAATGGAGAAGAATATGGGAAAAAAAATCGTTCTTCAAATTTCTGTCATGATTCACGTTTGTTAATTTGGGTTTTCGTTAGATTTGGGTTGCTGTTGTTGTTTCCTTGTGTCCTTTCCCCTGTCTCATCAAGTTTAATCATGTCCACCTGTGCTTGTCATCCTGGTCCCTCATGTCATCCAATCAGCTCCCTCAGCTACGTGTGCCATGTCCAGGTTTTGGTTTGTACTTTGCATCTTGTTATGAACATTGTTTATTTTTTATTATCCCAGTATCTTGTTTGCTTTTTGGTTTTCTTTAGATTAAATCATGTTAAAGCGCACACCTGCCTTGCCTTACTGCATTTGGGTCCTCAATCCCTTCAATGTGACCCATTTCATTTATTGTGTGACTACTGGATGTTTTTATCAAGTGTAATACGAAGCAGTGCTATTTTTTCAATTAAAAAAAATAAAGACACAAACATTTTTGTTGTTTTTTGGGGGATCCTGGAACGGATTATTGGCATTTCCATTGATTTCAGCGTGAAAAGATGATTTGAGACAACCCATCCTTGAAATTCTTGAAAGGTTCTTGAAATATAAACTAATATTATTATCATTAGAACTGAGTTACTTTTATGTTGTACCTAAAGATTAGTTTCACATAAAGTATGTTTGGCAACCCAAATGAGGACTAGAATATGGATGCGTATGGGTCATAAGTGCTTGCTTCAGATGTACAAAGAATTATTCTTCCTGTGTAGTTGTTATGTATGGTTTGGGCATGTGCACCTGTGGGTTATTCAGTAAATGTCAAGATAGTGGTACAGGATACAGATGACTTAAAAATCCAGCGAGGTCTTAATAAAGCAAATGTTGTGCTGTGAGGGAGTATTAAGCAGACAAATTATACTGCTTGGGGCCAAGATGAAACTCGGCACGTATAATGCCACATCCGTGTTGTTTGAGCCACTTAGAGTCATGCTTTATTGATGAACGGAGGAAACCTTTCACCACTTTACACTCTATGGATTGTAAAGCTGAATAATAATAAAAAAAAGATGGAGTGGAATTGTTCGAAATAAAGGAAAGCAGCTTGGCTCTACTTTGGCAAATCACTCGCATGATGGAGGGCCGCATATTCATCCATTTAGGCTGAATGCGCCCACATTCATCTCTTTTCTCCATATTGGAGTCATTACATTAAATGTGTTGTGCAACAACATGTAAATCTATTTCAACTCATTTAAATGAGTAGACGACGCTTCTGAGTTATTGCGAAGCTAGTCAAGTGTGTCTTGCAAAATTACAATGAGATAATTAACAAGAGGGCGACGAAATGAGCGAAGGGAAATTTCATTTAGTAATTTTATTCTTAAAAATGAAAAATGTGGAAATGAAGCGATGCGAGTGTGAGTTTGCACTCCTCCGAGTACACAGAAATCAAAGGGTCCTTGAGGCAGTGCAATGAGGCCTTCGGTTCTCTTAGCCAGAGACGATTGTGTTGCCATGGAAACCCCTGTCTTCTTTCAGTAACCCCCTTTAAAAACAAAACAAAAAAACCCCAGTATATATAAATTATACATTTTGAGATCTTTTTTCTTCATCATGGGACCAGCTTCCCATGACGGGCACCATGTCCCGCGTTCGCCAAACAGGTCAGTGTGCCATCGCGACTTATATTTAAGTGGCCCAGTCTCATCAACACTGCAGCGCATGCACACCACACACGCACGCACGTTTGGCGTTTGAGCAAACATAGTGCATGCTAAAAAGATATTTGAGACAGAATAATGTAACTCAGCCTGGCTTTAGCAGCAACCTTTGCTTTCTTTATTACAGACAATTTCTCAGCAAATAATACGTGTTAATAATGACAAAATAAACAACATTCAGTAGCCTCGATCTGGTGTCCTTGTGACAAAATCAACCGAGATGCAATAGATGTGCTTTGTGCTGTAATTTGAATGAGGAACTAATGAAGACCAGAAAAAAGAGACAAAAACAAAACAGTAATCTATCTTTGCGAGTGTGGTTGGTGGATTTTGAACAATTTCAAAGTAAAGTCTTGCTGCTGTTGTTAACTTTGCGAGGTTATAGACCTGTTTCAAAAAGGACATATATTATGGTAAAAATCCATCATATAGAGAAACTTGTAGATATTTTATATCGTTTGTAGTGCTGTCAAAGTTAAGGAGTTAACTCATTGATTAATCACAAAAAATTATCGCATTAACCATGTACTGTATTTATCACACTATTAATTTTGACCGCAGATGATCTTTTAGCTTGACAGCGGATGCTTAAGTTAAAGGTAGCACAGGTTGCTTTGAGAAATAAACATAACTACACGCGTTCAAAGTAAAGCATTTAATAAATATTTATGTATGACATTCAGAACATTTGTCTTTTTTTTCATTTTAAATTATGCAAGTAATTAATTTATTAGAAAAATGTGGAGGATGAGAGTGTGCAGTGGATCAAAAAGGCGTCCTCATAACATTAAAGGTCGAAAGAATTAACACATAACAGGTGCTCTTCAAATTTGGCCAAACATTTTTGTCTTTTTTAATTTAGTGATTAATCATGATTAATCAAGATTCTAAGATGTGATTAACCTGATTAAAAATGTAATCGTTTGAAAGCTCTAATTGTTTGACTCACATGTAATCTTATTAAAACAAGCTAAACTCCGGGAAAAAAATAAATAAATAATAATAATAATAAACAAAACAAGCTAAACTTATTAAAACACACTTTTTAAAGTATACCTTAGTGCCTGTTATAATTTTTTCACTTACAAGAACCGGAAAACTATTGTCTAACATAACTCTGAGGAAGCAAAAAGGCAGTCGCTCATACAGCTCTACATATAAGAGGTAAAACATGCTTGCTTCAAGTTAAGTTTAATAGACTCATAATTAATTAACTTAAATTAATTTAATCAAACAAATTAAAGCAATTGTATTAAATTGGTCAACAATTCTCTTTTTAAAGTGCACCTTAATCAACAGAATCATTTGTCAGAACATTCGATGTTCGCGGAAAAAGTGGACTTTTAATATAGGCCTATTGCCTTTTTTTATTTGTATTTATTTATTTATTTAGAACTATGTTACGCCAAAACTCGCCATCCGACTGAATGAATGAGGAAATCAGATGTTGTGTGTGGTTGAAAGGAGGCAGAGAAAGTTCTCTCAATGAGGTTCATTGTGATCATCTACCGACCGGGTTAGGTTCATATGAAAGGTTTCGAGTTACCGCTTTTTCTCTGGTTTCAGTTACCTCCCTTTCTGAAATGGAAAACTCAGAGTTTCACTCCGCATTTCAGGGTTAACAGACTCAAGGTTCTCATGAAACCTGCTTTGTGAAATGGACCCCGGGTGGCCAAGGCGCACACACCGGATGAGCGGCACAATGTGCACTGTATGCACCACTGCAGTGGGTATGCAAAAAATGAACCGCAATGACTTAACAATACTTGCTTGCCAGTGGAAGAGTGCCAACAGCAAGTACAATCCAGCCCAGCCATATTGGAAATGGGGTATAAATTCTGAATGCTTATTATAGTGAACACGTCTGGGGAAAAAGATGGCGTCGCACCAAACCTTTTACAGCTCGAGACATCAATTTTGAAATGTTCTCCCTTGCCCAGACGAAGTGTTCAAAATGTATTGCTGTAACATCAGCATATACATCATTTGTAAGGAAGCCAACAGGCGGGAATTTACTGCTGCCATCGTGAATCCAAAAGTCCTTTTGCCAAAAACATTTTAGCCTGCTTGGCAATCAATCAACGTTTTAGTCTGACAGCTGCAGCAACCCAAAAACCCCAACATACGCACATAGCAATGAAAAAGTGGACTTTGGGTATTTTAGTTTTTTCTTTTAATAATTTTTTTAAAATATATTGGATAATAAACCATTTAGAAAACAGTAACCGCAAAGAATAATTAAACTGAACTGAAGGAAAACAATGTCTTTGCAAGAATATGTTCTATGTGCCGTCTTCAGTAGTCTGAACACGGTATTCGGATTAATATTGCGTTTGTGTAATAAGAATTAAGCAGATTCATTCGTCCGTTTTTATTAATCTCAGGGCGCTTTTGTCCTGTACCATCCTCTGCTGTCGACTGAAATTGACATCAAAGTGCCTTCAGGCTCGCATTTTGAAAGTCGTGTGACCAAAGCCAGAAAACAGGTGAGCTGTGACATTTTCATAAACAACAAATTATTGCAAATAGGTTTGCCTTGAAATCCGCCCAGAAATCGTGACCTTCATTTTTATTTCCTATGTTATCTAAACAACCTAATCATTTCTTTTAAATGCATGTAGCCTAATTTAGCTACACTCTTCTACTTTCGTGAAGCTTGACTCTAGGGCAGCGGTGGGCAAACTTGATCCGCGAGGGCCGGAGTCTTGCAGGTTTTGGATGTTTCCCCGCTCCAACACAGCTGATTCCAATCAACAGGATCGTTATCAGGCTTATGCAGAGCTTGCTGATAAGCTGATCATATATCAGCTGTGTTGAAAAAGGGAAACATCCAATACCTGCAGGACTTTGGCCCTTGAGGACAGATTTTGCCCATCCCTGCACTAGACAGATCATCTGAGGGACGAGGCCTCGGTTCCCTTCAATTGTGAAAAATTTGAAACAATAGACAAGAGTTTTATCCTGCCAAGACATTTTAACTTCAACTTGCTGTTTATTTGCCGCTTGTCTTGAGTCTTCTCCCAAACACAATAGAGAAGGTCGATAAGCTATTATTGCCACGACGACAGATATGAGTGCTTCTGACATCACCCACAGTAGTCACAGTATAGACACAAGTTCAAGTGCCACCAAAAAGGTGAAGTACTTTGCATGGACCAGTTGTCATGGTTACTATATGGATAACAAGAACTGGAAACAGAAAGCAATAACCTGCTTCAGTGAGGTTCAACACACAAGATGAACAGCAATCACACTTGGGTCAACAATACACTTAGGCCTACTGCTTTTCACAGCCATAGCGCCTATAGACCTTAAAGATTCATTTTTACAGGGCTGGCAGTGAATGAGTTAAAAGCACAACAACGAAAGCGACAATATTGTCTTAGCGAAACAACTTAATGAGCCAAAATATGGTCAAACATTTCCAGCCAAACCTGCAAATCAATGCAATTAAGTAATTTTAGTGAACTCATTATACAATATAATAATTCTCCTGAAAATTGTGATATGTCTATAAAAATTATGTTTGAATGTGTGTGTATATAGTAAATCATATTTAACATATATTAATATATATTTATGAATGATATTGTAAATTGCAGTTGTTACACTAAGTTGTGTAAAAAAGGTCTACATTTAATAAAGTTGTATTTTACAAGTTAAATTATTTATTATTATTTACGCTCATAAAAGGGGAGGATACAAACGTGATGCTCCTCCGCTGCCGTTCATTCCTTGAAGTACGAAATGCATCTTGGGATGTTTTCCCAGCCAAGCAACAACCGATGCATCCTTGGTTTGAGCTAGCAAAAAAGAACGACATCCGACATTCTATTTAATTATGTTTCTTTCTATTTACTTGTTTTTGTCAGGAGGCTGGAACAGATTGGTGGCATTTCCATTCATGTCAGTGGGCAAAGATGATTTGAGGTAAGTTTTGAGTTTTAAATGAAGAAATCTTAAGGCACAACTGTATATGGCTTTAGTGCTACTAGATGGCACACTGCAATTACAGCTCTTGTTTCTTCTTCATGACTGGATTATATATTTTATAGAGGATTTATTTGAAATGGACCAAGTGATCCTATTTCACTTACTCAGACCTGTGGGAAGGTCAGACATCAAGGTTATCTTTTGACTTCAAGAAGCAAATGTCTTCATATCAAGTGAAAAGGTTGCTACAAAGTGAAGCTCCCCGCTTACGTGATCTTACCAGAGTGAGAGTGGAGAGAGAGAGATAAAAAAAGCAGGCCGGATGTATGTGTAGAGTAGGAGTCTCCCTAGTGGAAGTTCAGCCTAAGCGGAGATCATCCTGTGAGATTAATGCATTCCCCTAATTAAAGCAAATGTGAGCACTATGAGCTGCCACTCACAGACCGTAATGAGCTATTATCTCCGTATGTGGTGAACATCAAGAGAGCCGAGCGGCAATATTTACATGTTCGTCCTCCCCCTGGCAGTTAGGGTTCGACTTTAAAAAGTCAAATTCCGAGAGTCATTAATAACAAATCTGCAAACCGGACGGAACACTTGCGGATGTAACGTGTACATCAAGTCATTAAGCTTGGCCAGCTATACACTTTGATTGGCTTCAAATGTAAGAAAAAGGAATGAATAATCAGTACAGATGCTAGAGACAAGCTCTCAGGCGTGGCTACTGGTGTTCATTAGCGACAGTGTGGCATTTCCCTTCTGGAAGCACACATGAAAAGATCTTCTATTACTGATTTCTTCTCTTTTTCGCCTTCACAGAGCCAGACTGGCAAGTACATCACAGCTGCACTCTCAACTCTGACCTGGCAGCCTTGTGCAAATCATTTCCACAAACCGTTTGGCAAGCGTGCTTTCTATTGATCTGAACAACAATCGCACAGAATAGTAATTTCAAAGGCTTCCGACCTTTTTCTTAGACTTTTCAAAGGGTCCAACAGTTGAACCGGCAATAAAATGACCCTGGAGCTCACTAAAGAATCGTTTCATTGACATGAGGGTGATAATGTAGATGTGCCCCGTGGACAATACATGGGAGTTTTTTTTCTTTGTTCGACACACACTTTAAAGTAAAGTGGATTCAGAAAATTGTCTCTGAATACATTGTACATGTCTGAAGCCTTTGAATAAATTATACATGTTTGAAGATAATTGCTGAAAATGTGCATAGACTGATAACTACCTGAAATGTGGAGTTTTTGCCCATTAGTAGTTTCCTGATTTTTCTTTTTTGGCCATGGCTAAAACAGCCTAGTGATACACTTGTCCTGGAAATGCATCTTGGTTTCGGATAGTCTGCCACCATAGATGCTTTCGAGCGTCTTGTTGTCAGCTGTGGGTGTGCTCACGTGAAGGAGAGAGCAAAATAGTGAGAGGGTGTGAGGGGTCTGACTTGACAGCCAGCATATGTACCAGGGCTCCATGCTGGTGTGCTCACTTTAGAGTGTCGCGTTGTTGACCGTGAGTGTGCGCACATCAAGGAGAGAAAGGCGAAGAGTGAAAACGAGGTTAAAAAGAAAATGTATTCGATCTTGTAGAAGGTCTTGCAATCACATTCTAAGTCTCTTAAGTGTATCTCAAAATGCTAAGATTTTGACTCCTGGAATACCACGTAGAAAATTAATTATGCATAAAACAATGATAACACATCTAAATGGCACCTTCACAATGTGCCCAATGAATGGCAAGGCACATGTAAAAAACGGACATCATTTCACACTCCTATTAACACAATCACTGTGTGGGAACTGAACCCAGGCGAATCAACTTCTCACTTTCTAAATAATCTCCTGTTATCATCCCTAGGGATGCCTGAGGGCCCCTCAGGTATGAATTTTTTTACATCTAAAACCTACATATGAACCGTACTTCCTCTCTATATTGTTAATGTTTAGCTAAGAAAAGAACAATAATAAAGATGCAGTTCAGCGAGTGACACTTAGGCTTTCGGCTACACTGTCAATTAAATACACATTCTGAGCCTGTTGAAGCTAATTTCATGCTAAACAAAAAAAAAAATTGATCATTTTGACACGTTTTGTCCCCTATCTCCATTTCAATGATGATTGCAGGAATAATTTGTCGGCTGTAGGTTTTGTTTTGATTTCCTTGAGATTGTGTATGGGGAAGCTGGTGTGTGCCGTCTGTCAGGATATTGAGGGTGTGCGTGCCTTAAAACGTTTGGTGGAAGGTTCAGCTAATTAATGCTTTGCCTTCTTGTTTCCTCTTTCAGTGAACCCATCAATGTCAAACATGCACACTTATGTTCTCTGACAAGTTAACAACAAAGCTCGATGTGGGTCTGCTTTTATGATTTTTGATGCAGTGTAAAAGCAGGGGGGGGGGGGTTAAGGGGGGGGGGCTGGCATTACCTGTAGATTGTCTGTAAATGCTGAAGCGATCCGCCTTCAAAACAAGCAGTCACACAAAACATGTATTGCATGTATGTAGAACTTATCTGGGAATTGCATGTGCAGTGTTTTATGCAGAAGATGAACATATAGGATATCATAGCAGTTATTGGATGATGCAAATATGCCTCCTCTCAGGGAAATACATTGAAACCTTTGAGGGGGAAAAAATGCATTAAAACCCACTTTGGACTGATTCCTTTATATGATTAATGGCACTTAGTCAGAGAGGTGTGACATCATTGTTGCAATATTGTTTTTCTATCCAAAGCTCCTGTTTGATCATTTAACGAATTAGAGAACGCCATAAATCAAACCCTGGCAGCCGCAGTTCTAAGTTTGACATCTTCTGGGAAAATGTGCCTCTGAAGTCGCACCAAGACTCTGAAAAAAAGAGATCAGCCACAGCCTCAGCCATAATAGGTGTTTGATATATAAATGGGGGTCATTTGGTCCTGGTTCAATTAAATTTGATATTTAAACAGTCCTCTTCATCATGCTGTTGACATTTTGACATCCTGAGACCGAGATGTCACCTAACAACTTATTAGCAGTACAAAGCATCAAACAGGAAGTGGCCACTGAGTGTAGAGTGTCACGGAGGTTTACCAGTAAGTTGCAACAGTCTGACTGGAAGAGTCACAAAAGGCATACAAAGAATTGGATGTCCTTGTAATAAAAAAGGAAAAATAAAAAAGGAAAAATTAAAATTGTGAATCTTTGAGTCATAAATTGAATTTGTTGCAACACAGGAAAGCGGTCCACACACAAACACACTGCTCAGTAAAATATGACTAAAGCAAAAATATATACTGTAGGCTACATATACTAAAGCAAATGTGCTCTTGAAGGTCATCTGCGTTAAATCTGAAATACTATTACCGTATATTCAAGTATTTTATTACTATATGTTTAAGATTTAACTTGAAAAAAATTAAATAAAATCTCTGTAAAGTGAACATGGCCGTCCTCTCCAGTGCCTGGAAAATATCCCACCGGGTCATTGCAAGAATTTTCCACGAGGGGACAACAAGGTGCTCTTAAGCGGTCACGCCAACCCAAAACCATGATTCGCACGCTGGCTGTGGCAGTCAAGTTGGATTGTTTTAACCTCTCGATCCTCTGCCTTCACTCCACAGCATACACACACTCTCAGCACACAATGAGGCACTCTAAAGCAGCCGCGCCAGTTAAAACCTAGTCCACATGCTTGCTGTTAAGTCAGACTGTTTTTTTTATTATATCGTTAATCTTCAGACATGTATAATGTATTTTAATAAATAAAAATCTGAATTCACTTTATTTCATTCTTAGCTACTGTATGTCGTTGCTATATAAAGAAGTGCAACATGAATGCGAAATATTATTTGAAAAATGACTCAATTTACTCAATTGATTTTAGTCGAGCAGAAAATGCAGTCACATCCTGAGCCTCAAGCCGTTTTCGGAAAAGCCCCATCTTTATATACTCCAAGGGCATTGCTGCATGTTTGATGTATAAAGCGCGATTTATGTCTGCGTGTTACTTTGAATAATGTACACCGTGTCCCTGACGGGGCTGCAGAGGGTGGCAAAAAGAACACCCAGTGACTCCTCTCCCCGCTTGCTGTTTATTCAAAGCGTTTCCATGAGCTGTACTTTTAGTCTGACAAGTTCACATGAGCTGGCACTCGTGTTATTTGTATTAGTCCAAATAAGATGCGTCAGCAGCGTCCTGTTTGTTTATTTACTGCAATTGCTTGAAGCCTTTTCACACTTTGGGCCTCATTTACTGAGGTCCCAAAGCAGGTGCAATGCAAGTTCATCCTATAACAAAATGTGTGTGCCGTATGCAAGGAAATGTATGGTTGAGAGGAGTTTTGTCATGGGTCAAATAATGGCATGACTCCTTCTTGTAAATGTCAAACGAGTCAGCAGTTAAATTAGGGATTTTCAAAGGGTGTTTACCAGTACAACTAGTGGTTGGGTGAAAGACTCACTGAATCAAACTGTGCATAATGTTAGTGGCTTAAAATTGTATTTTTAATTCAGTCAAGTAATGGGCAATTTGTTGGTTACAATTCAGGTGTATTTAACTTTTAAGTGCAGTGCATTTGCATTTAATCTATTTGAATAATTGTTTTTCAAAAATTGCAAGCGGTTCAGATAATGGATGGATTGATGGATGATTTAGGTACAAATGTTGCAGAAATTTTAAGTTTCATATATTACAATTGAATCATTGTTTAAATGAAGTTATTTCATTAGCTTAAAGTAATATGAAATGAACTTTTTAGGCGTAAAAGCATTGATTAAAAAAAAATGTAGACACTGAATATTTATGTAGCATTTTATTTGCACATGTAGGGTGTCCTCAGTGATCATGTCACTATATAAAAAAAAAAGGCCTTCTGTGTGGTTACGACTTCATTGAGAAGCAATGTTTATGCACTTAGCGGTTTCCAGCAGTGTTGAGCGTATTACAGCCGCCAGCAGACTTCTCCCACGCACTCTTGCCCTTGCCAACCTCACACATGCTCGACTCACAAAGCAACTCTTTGTTTGAAATTGCACTGAGGAAAACAACAACAATTTCGGATGAGTTTGGACACACTCCCTGCAAGAGACTACATTCAGTACATGTAATTTATTCCGCACAGTAATATATCCTTATTTAAGGTGAATTGTGATCATTTCACTTGTTGCCATGTTTTCTTTATCCTAGGTTTACTGTTGTTGCTGTTGTAAGTTATTTGTATGTTGCTCTTGCAGCTGTTTTGAAACCCAAAGAAAAAGTGAAATGCACATGTAATGGAATTATGAAATTCATCTTTTTGCTGCTCTTTGAGTGGAAGTCTCACAAGATTTCTCGGTGGAGATCACAAACTGCAATTTTAATTTAGTAATTATTCCTGCATGCACTCCCACGCTTTAGAAGTGGTACCTTATTTGAAGAAATACTATATAGCGTATGATACAGTTTCTATATTATTTATTCATGCCAAGTTGTCACTACACTGCTGAAGTAATTCTCACTAGTGCGTGTTTCACTCACAAATACACACATTTACATTTTAGTATTTCATAAATCGCATCATGCATGCAGTGTACAGTACAGTACAGTATTTATTTATTCATGTATGGTCGCCACATACACTGGTGCGGTTCATTCGAGCTTATAATAACCAACAAAGTTGCAAGTTAGCTGTTTATGTAAGTCTGAAAATATTTTAATGTATGAACAACTAATAAAATTGTTTTATTATTAGCAGTAGATATCAGTTTGTGGACTGGAAAAAAAATTGAGACCACAAAATAACATCACTGTAACTTTTGGGGTATTTTCCTGCAAATAAATTTGCTAGATTTGTATTTGTAATTTGGTAGTTATGTTGTCACTAGTTTGACTAAAATTAAAATGGTCATTTTGCTCAAACACACAGTGGAGTCTTGAGATAGGCATTTAGTTTAATTAATTAATCATCTTTCAACATTGAAATGAATGGAAAAGTCATGAATCCTTTCCAGTCACCTATAAATATTGTATTTTATAGAAATATATAGTAATTGTTGCAGTTCACACGAGGAAATGTTGACAGAGGATCCAAAAGCCAAATGGAGAGGTGTTTAGAGGAGGTTTGAGGTGTGTTTATTTAAGGTAGTGAGCAGGACAAGTGGTTGGCAGCGAGTGGATGGCCAACTTGCCGAGGAGCAGATGGAGTGTCGAGGGATGGATCCAATGACGAGGCAATACAAAAGGTTAGATATGGCAAAAAGGTCACAGTAGGAAAAACTACTACAAAACAGGCCGTAATTCCACTTCAGTAGTCGGAATCATCTGGCACCCGCTTGCAGATCAGCAGAGGTCTTGTAGCCAGGAGTTGATTGCTGATCAGCTGCAGGTGCACTCTCGTAACCACCCCGGCCGACCTGAAAAGGTAAAGTCTCCCACAAACAAGGCCACAGGAAATATGGTGACAAGAATTAAAGCAGAGCTTAAGGACCAGTGCGCAACCACCACGGTAATAACATGATTAACCCTTCAGACCCATAGATGGTCCCAGAGGACATGACATATTTGTGTGTCTAAATCAATAAAATGCTGATGATGAATTTGGATGATGTCAAGACTTCCGGTTCAAGATTGGATCTTAACTAACCAATCACAATCGCAAGTCGATTTGCATGATGTTGCATAGTATTGTCAGTATTTACAGAAGTAGTCACGGTAGTTACAACGGCGCGATAATCTCCTTCCTAATTCCACTGTGGTTCGTAGCACTGTATGTTTTTCTTTGCTGCCACTGGCACTGTTGTCTTTCTTTGGGCCCATGGCGAAGAAAATTGTCGTGGAAAAATCAAAATGCACTCGCGAGTATGGAGCACCTCCGGGAGTATTCACGATCTGACTGGAAATGAGCAGTGCATCGCCTCAACTACCGCAACGTGAGCATTCGGCATTGCTCGGCTTCGCTCGGCTACACGTTTTCAAGGTACGTTCGGCTTAGCTTGCTTTGCTTGGCTGTTCGAACTCCGAAAATGAGTCCAAACTTTTTTACTCAGATATTTTGGTTGAAGTCCGATTTGTACGTTCAAATTCCGAGGTTCGATTGTATAGTCAAATAACAAACATTCTGTAATAAGTTAATGTCTGTTAATATATTTTACATATTGTGTTTCATTTCATCCATTCGTTCAAAAACAAGTGTCATAGTGCTGTGCAGTGTGGTGTTTTGTGTCCACTTTCAGTTCCTGGTTGAGTGAGGGGGCGTTCCTTCCTTCACATCAGCAATTAGAGCTATAAAGGGACCAGGACTTCAGCTTGTCTCCGTCGGTTAATTCACCTTGCTCACAGCAGTTGTCGAGTGGGGTTTCTAAGCTTTGTTATCGTAATTGTTAGTGATGGAGAAACCGAAGCCTTCTGAAGCAGTGAATCATTATGAAGCAATGTGTCGAAATGGTTCAGTGTTATGAAGCATTTGCCACCAATCAGTGTGGTGAGTCATGACACTGCTTTACCACTGCTTTCTGTACCACTGAAGCAATTGTGTTGAAATGGGTCAGTGTTTTGAGGCATTTGACACAATTCAATGTGTTGACATCTGCTGGACAAAAATATATTTAATTTACCTTCAGCAAAAGGGCAAGATGTCATTAATAAATAAGACACTTTTGTGTCAGTTTTAAATGAAAAAGTGAAATGCTTGTGCAACAGAAAATTGACAATGGCATTTGAATAAAATGCTTGTGACACTGGGACGGGGATTTGGGTGTTTCACGAAAAACATAATTTCTGCAGCATTTGGTTTTAGTCGGTTTTCTATGACCTCTCCAGCTTTGGAGAAGATACTTTCTGTGATTTGATTTATATTATAAATCAGTGTATATAGTGGGTGAATGAATGCCTACAATATGTGCAATTGCAAATTAATCTATTGTGTAACAATCTAACTTCACCTCCACTGTAAAAAAAAAAAGGAAAAAGGCACCCCTAAACGTCTTTATAGCACCCCACCTCTGATCCTAGAATCGCTTTCGTTTGTCAGCATTCAGTTAAGAAAATCACTGCCACCATAAGGCGCCCGTGTCATCCGAAAGACAGTTCATATCTTGAAAAACTGTTAACTAATTCTACAACTTAGCCTTAAATAGCCCTTTTTGTGGTTGTGGTTGTGTGCCTGCATATTGTTAACCAGGCTTGGGGAGTAACGGAATACATGTACCGCCGTTACATAATCAGATTGCAATTTTTTTTAAACTGTATTCCATTACAGTTACAGGAAATAACATGTAATCACATTACAGGTACATTTATTAAAAATGGGGATTACTTCGAGGGATTACAATTTCTACGAGAGAGAGAGAGAGAGTGCATGTGAGAGAGAGAGCGTGCGTGCGAGAGAGAGCGCGTGCACGCCTGCGCGAGTGGAACCGTTGCGACATGTCGGAGAGGTGGGAACAAACAAACTGATTAGTCGTGTCCTCCACACGCGGGCAGTTTAAAAAAGCTTCACGGACGGGAGGAGGAAATGGCGACCGGTATTCACTGGAACTTACTTAGCGAAAGTTTGAGCTGAGAGTCCAGTGACATGCTACGCGCTGTAGCTTCTTGCTAGCTAGCCCGCCAGCCTACAACCACAATGTAAGTTACACCTTCCAAACAAATCTTCCTCCCACCAATTCACTATTTAAACATCATACACAACATATACACGGCTAAATTTGTGACTGGGATAAAAGTTCATTTTGCACTTGATGTCACACATCGTCATCCTCATTGGATGACTATCTATCTACTTACCTACCTACCTACCTACCTACCTATCTACCTATCTACCTATCTATCTATCTATCTATCTAACTGTGAGGTGTTGTTGCTATCAGTGACAGTTCGAAAAAAGCAGATGGCCTTCAATCAATCAAGCAATCAATCAATCAATAGCCTACATGCTTTTTTATTACACAAGGATTTTAGCTATTTGTAGGCTGCCCGGGTCCCTATCACCCGCAAATAGCAGGGACACATTGTATAGAATATATATTGTGGTGATATTTATTTTTATTTTGTCTTCATGAGCATACTCAATATTGGAGTAATCCAAAAGTAATCCAGTTACATTGCTTTAATATTATGGTACTTGGATTACATTCCTAACTAAAAAAAATTAGCAGGTAACTTGTAACTGTAATGGATTACATTTTCAAAGTAACCGTCCCTACCCTGTTGGTAACTTGGTAACACACGTTTCTCCTCTTTCAGCCACATATCTTTGTTGTGGATCTAAAATAACATAAAAGAAATGCTGCAACTGGAAGAATCCATACAAGGGGAAAGCATCTGTGCCATGCAATGTGTTGGACACATGACCTCCCCAGTTTATTTGTCATCAGGTGCGATGTGGACTCAACAACCTCCTCAGATCAAGCGAGAGAGAAAATCCACAGGGCTCCAAACTGAAATTGAATCTCAAGTGTCCAAACCTGTGGAATTGTGCACACGGAGAAGGTGAAGACTGCAGGCGATGCGGACACAGAGCAAAGCTGCAGGAATTCGAGTCCCAAAAAAAAAGTGCGGCATTGACTTATAATGCGGCTCCGGGCGTTTTCTGGGCAACCTGTACGTGCTGCTTTTCAAGCAGTCTGGGGTGGGCAGACTCCTCGCCTCAGTGCTGGGAGATCAAAATACTGCAGGCGCTCTGCTGGATTTGTATCAGTCGATTATACAGTCTGGACATTGCTTGCATGCATTCTTTGCAATGTGTTGGATGTCATGCATGCCAGATTATAACATTAGGTACGCTCAATATCATGTCAAATTCAAGGCCTGGGGGAAGATCCAGTTTGCCAGGTTTGTTGTCCACTAAAGCAAATCAAGTGTGTCCACTTCATGATTCTTTCTTGAAGGATTTCTTCTTTTTCTTCAGCAGTACAGTGGTGCCTTGAGATACGATATCGTAAACATTTTTTCAAGATACCATCAATCATCCAGCGGATATTTTGCTTTGACTTCAAGCACAAACTTGATATGGTGGCAGTGACCTCAGCTCAACTCACTTCGCAATAAGCAGCACTTCCACAAATAGAAAACAATGCTAAATGCAACTCCAAGTTCAAGGTTACTGTCAAACTTAACATAAAACAAAGACATTGTTGTGTATTTAAAGTTATTACCCAAGCCAGCTAGCTATATGCTATCCATTGACATGCTAGCGAATAGCATCGATAGTCTCAGTTTTATAACCCTCGAAAGATTGAATATAATATCATCATAAAAATATTTATAGAGCGCTTTCAGTCAAAGTGCTGCACAGATGAATAACAGGTGAAATGCAAACGCAAAAGTGTAACAAAGTAAAAACTAGAGCTGTCAAAATTTGTGTTAACGCATTAATTAATAAAACAAAATGTCGCATTAATCATGTATTAACGCAGTCATCCACATTGCGCTGCGAGTTTCAATGGGGTCCCGCAAGATATATGTCACCACACTTAATAATAATATATGAGTCTAGCGAGGGGGTCAAACTCGGCCCGCCAGTCATGCTAGAGGCATGTTAACAGTCTACGAGCGAGATGTTTACTGCGCTAAATCTACTAATTCTGTCCGAGAATGATATCCCTGGTGCCAAATTTACTGGTATAGACGTCGAAGAACATACTAATGTCCAATTAAGGAGATGGCTTGTGTGTTCTGCGGCTGAAAAAGACGTGGGAAAGAGCCGACCTGATCCAGAGGTATAGTTTTTTTTCTCCTACTCAAAACATCGTCCTACACAACTGACACTGACATTCTCCAGTTTCAACAAGCTATCCTTTCTTTACCACCATATGCCATGTCTATCATATTTGGTTGTCTTGGTTGTCTCCCTAATTTGTTGGAATTTAGATGTTTCTGGGGTTGGTGAAAGATTCTGGTTGGTAACCCGGTAACCCGGTGATGTCTGGTCAGTGCTGGATTTCACTTTTCTTTTCTTTGATCCTTCCTCAGGTCTCCTGACAACTTCACGACTCTAGCTGGATTCTGAAGTATGCGGTTTAGGTGAACGGTATGGGATTTTTAATAGGTTTTAGGTGAATTAATGAGTACACACTCAAACGCACGCACACATGCACACATATACCCGCACATGCACATACTCACGCACATACAAAACATAGAAAAAGAGACAGAAAAAAAAGAGAGAGCAATGATGATGATATGTCGAATCGGTAAGATTACCGGATGAACAATACTGAGCTCTCTCTTAAAAAATAAAAGAAATAAAAAGACAACTAAAAAAATATTTGGTTGTCTTACGTCTTTGATAGTTGTTGGGGGTATTTTTATTTTTATTTTTTGTGTGTATAGCAATGGCAATTCTACTCGGAAATTATTGGGCACAACCAACAAAATTTAATTCTTTCAATTATTATATCCTCCCCGCTTATAAACCTGATTCCTTAATCCCGAAATCAGGCGGTAAGCAGGACAGGTCCGAACAACAGTGGCAACGGCATTTTAGCATTTTTCCTCGGCATTCATTATTGTCGTCCGGCAGTAGGGCCAAACGCCAAAAAATAAAAATAATATAAAGACAATCGCTTAATTCTTCGGGATGGCCTTGGCCAGCAAGAGCAAGATTGTCATCGTAGGAGCATGCATGCATGGCCCCCAACAAAATGTTTACTACATATGAAGATGAAAGGCTCACTTCGGTGGCGATAAATAGCTCTTTTAGACGTCCGCACAAGTTGATCCACATTCACATTTATCCCTCTGAAATTTTGGCTTCGGGAAACGAATAAAGAATACATCCTTCATATGTGGACGGTCATAGTGTCAGGAGTCGTTTTCTGTGTTTACTCGGCATGGTTTATATATATATATATATAAAATGTGAATCAAAGATAAAAAGAAAACTTGCAATCTAACTAACTAAGATTAAAAAAAAGAGTAGATGAAAAAGGTAGATGGGGGATAAAGATGGAAACGTTTGACCTGTCAATTATTTTATGTTGAATAAAAGCGTTGCACCAGTAGTATATGGTCAGATTGCAATGCAGGGGCAACTCACAGACTGGTTCAGTCGCACGGGAGAGAGAGAGAGAGAGACTCGAGCGTCGATCCTCGGTTGAATGCTGGAATGCTGCACCAGGTTTCCGGTTGGTGTCGAGGTGCACGGGCGGCGAGGAGGCTGCGGCAGGTCCTTTTGTGGGCGCCTCGGGGCTCACGGCTGGATGTTTTCGAGTCCTTGCTTGATGTGCGCTTTGGGACGAAGAAGCCGCGTGGTCACCCTCAGCGACCACGTTTCTCGGGATGATCAGGAAAAGTTCATGGGGCCAGACGTGAGGTGGAGAGAGGGCGGAGGAGTTGCAGGAACGGGAGAGTCCTTGAGCAGTTCATAGGGCGAAGGAGAGGGGGAAGAGAGTTCCAGGAATAGAGAGTCCTTGAGCAGTTCATAGGGCGAAGAGCGTTCAGGAAAAGAGAGAGAAGTTCCTTCGCGCGCTGGTTTTAAAAACTGTGTCACCAGGGGGAGGGGCTGGGCCGTAGCCGTGACCGCTGGAGGGCAATGTTGTACCATATAACTTCCCAGGGGCATTGTTTTCCCAAAAAAAACACATGGCTAATTCCTGTGGATAGACCAGACCGTAAAAGATGGTCTGGGGACTGCTTATCAGACAGGATTTCAGGTCTGTTGGAGCTGTGATATATATATATATATATATATATATATATATTTGAGCTGTCAAACGATTACTGATTTTGAATCAGATTAATCACACCTTAGAATTTTGATTAATCGCGATTAATCGCTTAATAAAAAAGGCTTTTTATCAAAAAAAAAAATTCCGCCAAGTTTGAAGAACACTGATTATGTGTTAATTATTTTGACATATTTTAATATTATGATGACATCTTCAACATTTTTGGATACACTGCACACGCTCATTCATCCTCCTCTTTTTCTAATCAGTTAATTACGTGCATAATTTCAAATGGAAAAAAAAATACCCCAATATTTTGAGATGAACAAATATTCTAAATGTGATACGCAAACATTTATTAAATGCTTTACTTTAATGCATGTAATTATCATCCGCTGTCACGCTAAAGGATAATCTATGGTAAAAAAAATAATAATAGTGCGATTAATCTGCGTTAATTCATGATTAATGCGATTGTTTGTGATTATTTAATCAGTTAACGCTTTAGCTTTGACAGAACTCTCTCTCTCTCTCTCTCTCTCTCTCTCTCTATATATATATATATATATATATATATATATATATATATATATATGTATCCCATCAAAGGATGCTCATGGAGCTACTACCACCACAGTCTCCTTTCCTCAATCCAATTGAGGAGATTTAATTTTTCTGCTTGGAGGTGGAGAGTGTATTAACATTGGGCTCAAGACCAGTTGACCCTACTTTAAACAATGGATTCTGCAAGCGAGGACATCACAGGGGATCACATATGGGTCCGTGCCCGCCCACCAAGACGATTGTGTCCCCCCCATTTGAGGCATAGATCTCTAAAATGGTTCTCCTTTTTTATTATTATATTTTGCATTCATTCTGTTTCGCACTCTTATGTCAGAGTGTCAGTAAACGCAACACAGGTCTCGCGGTGGAGAAAGTACTTCATTCGTGTTGGCTGCTCGCGGCTCGTGAATTGTTTTTGTTTTCGGCGTCAGTTACGGCCAACAGTAGCCGTTTGTTCAAGACAAAAAGGGTGACATTCCCAAACAATGTTTGTTGGTGCCATTCTTGCAATACGTCACATTATGAAGAATTAGTGGTGTGGTTTTGTTTGATTGCTCGCCAGTCTTATCTGCAACAGCCATCACAGCTGAAAATAATGTTAGGTAGGCTTACGCTGGCTTATACACGACAAATAGTTCAATGTTGGCATACAACAGTCATGAACATTTTGTACAAGTGAAGCTGCAAGTTTCCGAGGATGCTGGCACACAAGAGGCAAGTGAGGACTACTACAAACTACATTCGTGTCGGCAACTAAGGAGCCACTTGAAAAAAAGAAATATTGCATCTAAAATGAGGTTGGATTTTGCTTTCCTTTATTCGTTTTCATTCTGCTGCAGAGACCGTTCAAACGGGTGGTCTGTTCTAAGCGATATGTCAGCGCATCCGCCATATTGGATGTGGCAATTGTATTTGCCATTAAATCGGCAAGTAAGATTATGTTACAATGGGACAATATAATCAACGGTAATGGTTACCGATTAATCCAATGAGTAGTGGCATGATGATACATCTCCGAGGAGAAAACTGAACAACGCATCTTTACAAATAGCTTCACTTCGCATTGTCGTCTATTGTATGTGTATCTACTGTAAATTCTGTCTATGATAATACTGTCAGTGGGCGCCATTCAATGAATAAATGCACGGCAGTGCTAAGTGAATTTATCCAAATATATGAGGCAAGTTAATGCTCTCTGTAGGGTATTCATAATAATTGCCGTGTATGGCCAAGGAAATGAGGGTGATGGCCAAGAGGAGGAAGGTGACAATAGTGACTATTGAAAGTTACAGTAGTTAGTTGGTTCTTGATTTACGCTGTGCGTGTGATATAATTTTAGTTATTAGTTTTTTGTTTTTCATAAATATAGTATAAAGAATCTGACTTACACTTTCTTTTGTTGCACTCTAATGTGTTAACTCTGTGTGAATAAAAAGTGTTGCAATTTCCTTGACCCTGAGTGGAGTATGTCAAACCGCAAACTTTGAAAATTGCTCTTGTAAAATCCTTTTTTCCCCTCAGTTTTATATATAATTGTATTTTGCTAGCAGTACCCCTGCTGTTGTGACAAAACATCGAATTATTTTGACTTGCAGTATATTCACACAATGCCAAAGGGATGATGCATTGTGGGGGGCAATGACTACTTGTATGACATAGAAATTTGATTTTGACACATAGGTAAGCTGTTTTGGGAGAGATATGAGCTTTTGCAGATGATCCATGGTGTTGTGCAAAATCATCCAAGTTATTTTTGGCAAAAGCACTAAGTGAATGCAGCTGAGCCAAAGCAATTGAGAAGGGTCTTTGCAGTTGTGACAGTACCGACTCTTTGTTTGGGAGAAGAACTTGGAGTGAAGCATGTGTGACACGTTTTGGGATAGATATGTGCTTTATGCTAATGAACTGACACAAATGTAAGTCTGTTTGGCCAAATAAGATTTCAGTTTTGAAAATGTAATTTCAGTTTCAAGAAATGTGCCAAACCTAAAACATAAACATAAACACAAATTCTTCAAATTTGGCTGGCAGATTAATTAATCTGATTTATAATTAATGATTTAATGATTAATCAGATTTTTTTTTAATTTATCGTTTGACATCTCTATCAAAAACACAGTTTTGTAATTAGGAAACAGAACAACACAAATAAATCAACCCAAAAATATCATATATAATCAAGGTTGGGGAATCCAGGTCCAGAAAGTAAAAATCCTGAAACAGTTTGGCTTTAGTCACAAGTGCTTCTACTCAACAGGTGGCGATGAGCTCGTTTACCTGCCAGTTGAGTAGAAGCACCTGTGGTTAACGCCAAACCGTTTCAGGGTTATTACTTTCTGGACCTGGATTCCCCAACCCTGAATATAATAAAAGTAATCTATGGACGTCCCGTTTCTCAGAGGGGTTGGTCTCACATCAGGAAATGGCGAAGGCGCCGAGAAAAGCCTGATTTGAGACTAAACCTTTTGGTGCGAGGTCACAAAAACATGGATATGTGCCGACCATCTCCGGTGTTTACTGAGCGTGACTGAGGTGTGGCAGGACTTGCTTAGGAAAATATTCATTGCAGTGTGGGCAACCCACTTTAAACAAAACCGACATTGGGTATGACGTTTATTTGTATATACGGTCACTTCTTTGGTTTTGCCTATTTGTGGTCTGTCATGATTTGTCTTGAGTAGCGGTGCAAAATGGGGTCCTGGGCATCCACCTGAGTGGGGCATATCCTGTGAACAATGTTCACATGGTGGCTACATAGCTACAGTACATTTGAAAATCTTCTTTCCGTACCCCCCAAACCCCACACCCACAACGTCGACAAAAATATAAAAGTTAATTGGGACTATGTAAACATAATTGAATTGGTTTCAGTTTTAAGTGGATGTACCAATGTATTGGACTGAATAATGAGACTTGGGGGAGCCAGTCTGGTTCCGAAAAAACAGGAGGCATTAGGCTTTGAGGATTGTTTCTTGTTTGTTTTTGTTTTTTAGCTCTGCCAGTCTTTTCCCAAATTCCCAAAACATTTGTGGAAAATGATGCTCACCGACACCTCACCACAATCGCTGTACTTTAGTGTCTCCTTTGAGCGTTTCTCAATTTTGAGTTTGAAAAGACTCTGGCGTCAGATATAACGCTCCACTTCCTGTGCGGTACACAGCAATAAAACCTCCCTCGTCCATCCAGCGAGCTCAATGCGAGGAGGCGTTAAGAGGGATTGAGGAAACTTTATTTTTTATCATTATTGAAAATGCAACTCGATAGTGCCCCCATGGGAAATAAAGGGGAATCGGCTTTGCGAGTTATTGTTTGCGCCCGACGTGGATAAAGACGACGGGTGAGAGAGGAGAGCGCGGAGGTGGGACGCAAAGTAGGTCAGAGAACAAAAGCAGAGGTGTTAACTTGCAAATGTGCCTCATCGTCTACAGATCAGCGATGCTCTCTGATCTATTAGATGATAATCACACACACAACCACACAGGAAAATAATAAATTTGCAAGCACATATATTTTCCCCCTTGTGAGTTATGTTTCAGTGGAAAAGATCAATGAAGCTCACGCTGGAGCTCAGGCTGCCTGCGCCCTATTTTTTTCCAGCCTCATGTACTAATGCTTCCTATATCCAGACGGCGGATGAAGACGAGGGCGCTTCGTCTCATCTTTATCTCCAATCCACTCTTGATCCATCATCCATCGCACTCGGACAACTTCTTGCACTTCTTACAAGTGCGCCAGCAGAAGATAGGGCAAAAAAGAAATTCATAAAACGCACACGAATATAACAGCAGATGTGAAAAGTTCAGGTAGAACGTGTGCAAGAGTTTGTTGAGCAAACCGCTTGAGGTTTGTGAATAATTTAACGTTCACAGAGATCATTGCTGCAGGTATTGCAAATGACGGCTCACGTGCAATACAATTATTTTCATTGTCTCCCAGTATTTTTTTCCTCCGTTTACTTTCATTTTAATTTATTTTTGTTGTTTCTTTTTTTCTTCTTTTTAATTTTGATTACAGCCTTGTTCTGCTGCACTTCTTAATGATCATTTTCCACCTTCTTATTTTTTCCCCTCAGGCTATAATTACTTTTTAATCCCTTCTTTCACCTCTCAAGCATTCTGCTCTCAGTTTGACCATTATTGCCGCAACAAAGCTCTGATGCTATTTGCTGCTCATCATTAATTTACTTTATTACTATCAGCTATATTTAGTTGGCACTCGCACGTGAATTTTTCAGTAGAAATTCGGGGGGGTTAGATGCCCCCAACAGACTCCCCATTGCATGCCACTGCTCTCAAATACATGGTATGCTGTTGCACTGAACTGGAGGAGAAAAAACATTTCACAAATTTATGTTTAAGTTTTCAGCCCAAAGTATTGTACATGTTTGCATGGGCACATGTTGCTATAGGCAGAGAATAGAGGGCTCAATAATAATAATACTAATAATACATTTGATTTGTAATGCACTTCACATTTCAGTGCTAAATGAAACAAATAATCTGAATATGTATAGCACTAAGTATTAAGGAGTCATTTGAGCATTGGTACAAAATGTGTTTATGCTTGTCATCAACTTCACTCTTGTAAGTTGACACTCTTTATTTGAAAAAAAGGCTTTATTAAACTCACCACTTTATTTCTGTAAAACTAGACAAAAAATATGACTTTTGTCTTTTTATCATTCGCTTTATTGTCATTGCAGCTTCATTCTGGAAGATTCTTACTTTATTCTCAATAAACTGTGACCTGTGGACTATTCTCATAAAAGTATGACTTTAATACAACTTTTGAAAATATGGCTTACAACACAACTTTTCTTTTCAGACAAAATAATTATGCATAATCTTACACTTGTTTTAAAAGTTTTTGGAAGTTGTTAAAGCCGCCTTTCTTTTTTTGTTTTGTGTTTGCAGCACCTATTGAGTTGTATATGTGTGCACACGAGTGGGAGGAATACATTTCATTAATTGTCTCCTCTCGTTCCTCATTCCTTCATTCCGCATGCAGTTATCAGGTACTGTCGTCTCCATCTACTACGTCTCCGATATCTAATTATTACCCAGACTTGCATACGTGTTGGAAGATTGTTGTGCATTTTATCCGACGCTTCTAGATGTCGACCTACGCTGTGGGGTGTCGCCAGGGATTTAGGACCCTCCACCTCTATGCTACAAATTGAAAATATTCTATTTGAGGACTCCTGTCAGTCATGGGATCGAGTTTAAGGTTAATAATTGATATACATTCCATAGAGAATCATTAAAAGCTGAAGAGTGAGTCCATTCACAACATAAGAGAAATCCACACTTTATACCATGTAGAATTTTTATAACAGTACATTCAACTTTAATGTACTGTTGTATACAACTCTACAGCTATAAATATGCATTACTTAGATGTTTGAGGAAACGTTCCATATTTCATCATCATACGTTTGTCAAGGAAGCAGCCAAGTGGGAAAGGTTGGTATATGCATTTTTTTTAAATTAAGCCACCTAAAATCCAACTGAAAACAAGTGGCTATTTTTTCCATTGTCCAATTGTATAGTTATGATTGAGGCTTATGAATTCTGCCAGGCAACAGATGGCAGGTGATTTTATTTAGTTAGGATTGAGCCCACTACCTAATAAAAAAAAAAATATATATATATAATAATAATACAAATATTATCATTGGCTAAGGTGCCAGTTATAATTGAGCCCCATAAAATCTGCCTGGCAACAAATGTGATTATCTCATTGACCTATGGAGAGTGTGGAAATGAAAACAAGCTGCCAATTTGTTTCATTTGCCCATGGGGCAGATCTGATTGAGCCCTCGAATATCTGCTGAGCAACATGTGCCCATGCGAACATATACAGTACTTTGGTCTGAAAAGATGTATTGTTGGCATCTAGCTATCCTACTGATGTATATTGACAGGCAGAACAATTAACCGGGGTATCCACATGTCGTTATTCATTCAACAGAATAACAGTTTTGTGTTTCAAATAAACGGGCCCAGATTTCACACTGGGTAAATACATTGGTGAGTAAATTGAGACGAGACATTACATTATTTCAGTATATATAATTTTTGTGACCGTTTATTATATTATATTTTCCAAATGTAAAACAAAATTGGGAAACACTGTGCTAGTACTCAAGGGCCCAATAGTAGGTGGGCGCCCATGCGCTCAGCGTAAAAACTTCATTTTTGTGCTGGGGCAAGTCCAGTTTACTGTGTTTGTGAATTTGGTAGACCGCGTTACATCTTGATAGACATTCCGGCATATTCTATTGCACACCCCTGGCGCATCTAGCAATTTGGTGACCAAAAGAAAACTAGACTTTGTATGGATGTTGGACAGGCACACCATCGGGGGTGGAAAACGTTTCCACGTGCCCATCCACAGCGGCCGACTTCACATCATCCGCACGTTCCATTTACTGTAACTTCAATTAGTGCACACCGAACTCTAGCGAGTGCCAGTCTCTGTGCTGAATATAAAGGGAATGAGCTGGGAGCCGCTTCGATTGGCCGGGAGTCAGCTGCGTTCCCTCCCACAATGGCGCACAACGGTGCAACCATTCTTCTACCTGTGCAAGTCTAGCAAAATACCAAAATAATAAAAATTTAAAAAAACTCCAACAATAGACATCCGGACCAACACAGGAGTGAGTGTCCGCCTTGCTGCTCGCTGGTGTTTGTAAGTAGCGGCAGCTTCATTGTGCACAACGGAGAAGGAGAGGGTCGCTCGGTAAACTATGTCAAAAAAGAGAGCGCTGGCGAGTCCTACTGCACTACAGGTGAGCCACTCGTTTTAGCCCTCCTCACCATTGTAGTCCATTAAGGCGGTACTTTCTGGCCATGGGGGGCATATTCAGAGAAATAGTCACGTGACGCTGGGCAAAAATAGGGGCCAAACTATTATTTCAATTGAAAAGTTTTATCATTAGTCACTATTCCAGTATGTTTTATAACACTTTTGTTAGAAAATAAATTAGAAAGTACAGTTGTTATCATGGTATGTTGCCTACCATTTTTCCGTTCATATAAAAATGCCACTAAGTGTGACGTCAACTGTTATTTTCAGTAAAATAAAATAAAACTCTATTCTTGAAACAGCAATTACCGCATATTAGCGTTTAAAAAACTTGATAAATATTCAGTCAATGTCATACATTTTAATTGCCCGCATGCAACTTTAATATTTTCAATTTCATGTATAATTTGCTGGCACGCTGTGAATCCATTTGAAGAATTGCTTTTATCTGCCGCTTCCACCCCTCCGTTTTGCGGTGGGAGAAACACCACAGAATGTCTTCTAAATTCATCCCCAACATCAATGGCTTGTCAAAACACAGTACAAGACTCACCCCCATATCTCCTCACACACACACACACACCCTCTTGTCAGCACACAGTGGCTGGGGAGCCACAGAAGTGTTTCCAAGCGCACTCTTCGACAATGAGTCTAGCAGAGTCTGAACATCAATCAATACGGAACACGCACAAAACAGGGGGTTCTCGATGGTGAGTCATGGATTTGACTTGATTTGATTTGTATGTGACACACACACACGCGCACAACCACACACAAAAGAGGGTCTTGTTAAAGACTGAAGGCTCAAGACGGAAAGCAAACGACTGTCAGTGATGGTGATTCTCCTAACATGTTTTTAATTAACATTGAGCTTTCTTATATATATTAGCGACTTATCACAGGAGGAGATTTCCAATCTTCAAGGTGTGACTTCTTCCATCTAAAGAATGAGTGAGGTAAGGTACATGAGGTGAATGGAAGTGTGTTTCCATTGACAGGAAAGGCATAACATGCTCTCGCTGATTCATTCTTACGAGCACTGAGCGACTGCGTTCAGTCAGCAAGGGGTTAGTGTATCCTACTGATACTACAGTACATTCAGTGCAGTCTAAAAATACACTTGGATTTAAAGTTGTTGTGAAGTGGAAATAAATGTGTCTTGTGAATTTGAAACGTCACAGAAGAGAGTTTTTATTAGTAACCCAAGCATTTGAATGATTAAAAAAAAGATCGGCAAGTACCGATAACGAGGCTTGAAAATCACGAAAAATCAAGCTCCACTAAACAATCTCAACCTTCTGTATTCCCAAAACCGCCTCCTAGAATATAAGTTTTATGCTAACATTATCTATTATTTCTTCTCCTCAATGCAGCTTGAGGCCATTTGCCACCCGCTCTCATGATAACAACAAATAAAATAGTAGATGTCGCAGTCATGAAAAAATTATTCTCTTGATCTTGAGTTTCACCAAATGGCTCTCGGTGACTGTTTTATACTGACAACAAATCAATGTGTATTTTTTTTCTTAATGCTATTCAGTGTTTCATTATGAAATATGGCACCAGGCAGTGCAATATCACATCCGAATCATAAGAACGGAGGCTACGCTGTGCACACTACAATGAGGAGCACTGATGTTCTATCAAATGCAGAACAATCATTTTGATCAATGACAATGAGGAATGTAATTTTGTTGCAAGTATTGTATTATATTGTCATGCAATGTACTCATATGTAATAAGATAATAACACAATTAATTGCAACGTCTATGCATTCGTTCACCCGTGTTGCCGTGTTAGGTTGGTTTCTGACGGCTTTGGCACTTTCATCACAGCTGCATATCCTTGCCCCAAACACAATGTTGCTATGTGATTGGTCTGAACCTCAAGTGTTTCGGATCTGTGAAAATCAGCGCGATCTTGGACTTATGCTGCATTCGAGGGTGGTCGGAAGTCGGATTTATCCCAATTGGCTTTTACCAGTTCCAACCTGAAAGTGTTCGAGGCGCAAGTAAACAACCAAAATGGCGGATAGTGATGAATTGTTTTTTATTTGGGCCCTCAAAACTCATTTTGACCTCCAGCAAACTTGCCTTCTCGGAACTTTGCTTCATGTATTGTTTTTATCTTATTTCATAAGCATTGTTTACAGTTCAGTAGTTCACCGTATAATTTCATGCAGGGAGATAGCGGCATACTGTCAAGTACGTTGTGTTACTTGAAGTTATGTTGAATATTTATGAATGAAGAAAGCGATCTAGTTTTATACTCGAGTAAATTGTGTATTACCATTTACGTTCTGTGTTTCCAAAGAGGTTGCCACTGTCGAGTGAGGTCACATTGAAGTTCGTCAATGAAGTCAGGGTTATTTTTTTTCCAAGTGGGATTCCCGAGTTCAAGGGGGCGTTCCCGTACACACTTCCTGGTTTGAAGTCAGAAAAGTCAGACTTCCCACTTTCCTCGAATGCAGCATAAGATGTATTCTCTGGAGTTTGTGAACTCACAAATACCGCAAGAATTCATCTTTAGGTTAGTTACCGGTGCCTGCGCCATTAAAGTGACTTCCGGGTTTGTGTAGTTATCAGCCAATCAGCACATCGTTGTCAAGGGAATGACACCCCATAATGCAAACGTGAGAGCAGGCACAGCCGTACACACACGCACACAAACACACACACACTCTAAGGACCTACACTGTGTCATGCATCAGTCATAACTTAGAATAATGCTTTATGCAGTAATCTTGTCTCAGAAACGCTTTTATCACAAACAGGAGGTTAAAACATTCAAATTCAATTTCTTGCATCTGTAATGTTATTTTAATTTTATGAAACTTTATAGCTGATATCACGGTAACCGTTTTGCAGAGGCAGCAACTTAAAGTAACACGATTGATCCGATGTTTTCCCTTTTTTTCTGGTCATGTCACATATTTGCACAGCCAATTGACTTCCTAGGGCTTAATCTAGACTGCTGATCAATAGACCAATCGGAAAATTACCATATGCCAACACCCGCTAAGTATAGGATGACAGCTCCAACTGTGTTTATTTATCTGAATTTTACAGTTATATCACCACTGTGTATTAAATATCTAATTGGAGACTAATTGGAGATTAATTCAGTGCATATCTGCCATATCTGGTTGGGCACCGTCACCCTGACCCCCTCTTCCACTATGCCTAATGTAGGGTCACCAGTGTGTCTGTCAGGGCAAAACTAATTTGTTAATGAATCCCTAAGAAGTCTGTCCATTGTGTGGAACTGATTGTTCATTAATCATGTCTTGAAGCAATGGGCATTTTGCACGTCACGCTGTTGTGGAAAATCCCACTTTTTTCTCAAATTCTGGGCAATAACTCAACTCAAGTATTGATCCTCTCCAGGAAACACCAGACAATGAAAAAAGATGCAACACAAGTTCCATGCATTCTAAAAACATTTGGGTAAAAAAACAACAACTATGGGTCAAAAATGGAAAAAGATTCCTCTACTTGGGTCTATATGACCCAACTTTGAGTCAAGAATCTACATGGGAATTCAAAATAGGTACGACACAAAGAAAAGCAACTACGGGGACAGGAGTAGAAAGGAATGAAAACGTAACTAAAATGAACGAGCTTAACATGAGGTGGTGGACATTTTCTCGCTAGACACACATGAGACTGGTAAGGTTAACCTAACCACATCAACTCAATTTAATGCACCAACTTGTACACAGTCTGGTTAATTCTGCAAAAGTTGTACTCACAGTTTGTAGAAATTTAGAAGTTTGCCCTCATTGTGGCTTTGGGTAACATGTGGGGGGCAGGATTAGTTAACTTCCCAATCTTTGAACAACGGAGATGGAGAATGATTCAAGTTAACCTGGTCCCATATTTGATCATATCTTTTAGGATGATACTTTTCAAAACCAGAAGCAAAACGAGCTGTATTTTGGGAATGCTGGCGATTGTGTGCAAAGACCCAATTGAGGCTAAATGGAGTCGACAAAACTTGGACGTTGCTGATTCTGTTCCAACTAACTTGCTGTCTAAAGCGAGACAACACCTAAACATGGATGAGTTGAAAATGTCAGTGATCAAAATGTAATAGATGAGCAAGAGAGCAAGATGAACTGTTTATTTATTGATGTATTTATCTATACAACCATAATATCTTGAGGAATTTTCACGGCCATGTTGGGATCCAGTCAAGTTTGGCTAACAACTCACAAGAAAGAAAGTCAAAAAGGCATTTAAAAAAATATATATTTGACATATCTTCACAGGAAGAGTGGCTAGAATCGTAAAGCAAGCCGTTACGGTGAGAATGTTTCATTTATAGATGCTAACATGACAAGAGGTCAAGGAGAGAGTCAGCGAGGATTCTTTGAAAACATGAATGTCAAATTCATTTGATAAGGTCCAAAGGTGATCACGTGAAGAAGCGGTGATGTTTTGCACCACTGTCAATAAAAATACAGGCTTGAGTGGCTTGAACACAGTGAGCATCTTGTGGATAAAATTAGGTTTTAGAGCAAGCCAGAGAGGAGAGCGAGTGTAGGTCAGTGTTCAGTACGCAGCTCCCCCACTCCGCGTTTCTCTGGCTCCCGCATCCCCTCAGGGGGGAAGCAATAATAAAGAATATGTGATGAGGATGTGTGAGGCTGAGAGGACAAAAAGAATGCGATATCAGTGCCACGTTCACAGCTGGTGGGAGCAACAAATACCACACATTCCTTTTTGAAACGCAAACATTTAACATGCGCATTTCCATCCACTCCACCAATTTTGGGGGGTTGTGAAATTTACCACAGCAGGCTTCAACATGTGAAGCAGCATGTGGTTCGTTCTTATAGCTAAACTGTGCTCTCTATGTTTCAAGTAACTGTTTACCATTCTGATGTGCATATTGCATTCGATGCATCTCATCTGCATCATCACTCACTCCTCTTCGTTGCTGGCTATAAACTAGAAATACAAATGAAGACAGTTTTCCCCAGCATCTTCATGTTATTATAGGAAATATCGCAACAACATTATCAATATAATACTGTACACGCAACACTCGTGTTTACAAATTTGACCTTATTCCCCACACAAAGCCATCCATGCCAGTTTTCATCATCTTTTCATTCAGTTTCATCCACCTTATTAATTAGTCTACAACGTGTAGGTTCCGGTTCACTTTTTTTGTCCCTCTGATTTATTCAGACTAGCCGATGCTCATCCGTTGATCACGAAAGGCAAACATGTCTTGCGGAGTAAAATGCAAACAAAGCCGGTGTGAAAATCGCTTTGAGTCACTCGGATTAGGTGGGATAAAGTGTTCATAATGCATGTGGGCGTAAGATTTAGGTGATCTTCAATAGTCGATACTAAAACTGAAGTCTCTTTCCAGAAGTTTGTCAAGTGGAGAAACACTGTCAGCATTATATCACATTGACTACAGCTGGAACGAAAGCTGAGAAAAAAAATATATATCATGGTGCATCGTGTTAGTGTTTGTAATCACATTGTGGCAAACGGCAGATGTGAAGTGACTAGTCGACTTGTTGACAAACTGAATTTTCCACTCAGCGTCTATGGTGATTTATATAGCATTTTTCTACCATACAAGGCCCTCAAAGCGCTTTTCATTCGACTACTCATTCACCTACTGATGATGCAGCATCAGGAACAACTGGGAGTTCAGCATCTTGCTCAAGGAATACTTCGACGTGATCAGAACCACAACCTCTGGGTTGCAAGACGGCCACCCATCCACGTTAACTCCAGTCAACTAATTGTTAATCACGTGTTTGTAGCATTTTGTCTTATCTTGACCATTTTAAAGAGGATTTTCGACTGAGCCGTCTGCTGCCATTGCCGGACTTCAACGCTCTGTGGAGCAGAGAAATGTCTGCCCAACAAGGAGATGTTACGAACACAAGATTAGAGGGACCAGCTCGGTGAAGAGAAAAATGAGCTGTCACTTGGTACATCAACTTGTGAGCTGTATTTTTAATCATTTCATTTCATTTGCTTCAATGGCAGCCAATCAAAATATGTCTTTATGTGAAACCGGTCCATAACGCAAAAAAAAAGTTATGGAACACTGTACTGTGCTGAAAAAATGTCATCAGTTAATCGAACTACAAAACTTCTTCTGTCCTTTGTCCCGGAGAAAACCCACATAAAGTAAGACAGTCAGTCAACTTTATGCGACACAAAGTCATTTAAACACAACATACAGTACGTCAGCACAAATAACAAGCCTCAACCATAACAACATAGACACCAGGACTATGCAATGAAGAACTTAAGTAGCAACTTATTGTATTTTAGCAGGCTACTTGTCACGTTTCGGTTCTGTGGAGTTGGATTTTTGTTTGATTTTGGGTGTTCATGTTCCTTTTTGTCTGTGTGTCCAGTGTTTTGTTTTGTGTTCTTTGTCCTTCCCCTCATCTCGTTATGTGTAACCACGTCCGCCTGTGTGTCTTTCCTTCCCTTGTGCGTCAACCTATCAGTGCCCTCAGCCGCTTGTGTCTTGCCCAGATGTGTCTTGTCAAGTAATTAGCAGAGGTGTAATTAGGCCCCGTCAACACGAAAGCCCGTTTCAATGTATCCTCACAAGTTTCTTACCGTTTGGGCCATTCGTCCACACGATGGCGTGGTTTCAGAGCTTCAAACAGATCACTTTTGAAAGCGGGCTCAAGAGTGGAAAGATTTCAAAACGCGCCCCCTCCAGTGATGATGTAATGGTCGCAGTTCGATGACGACGCATTGTCGCAGATTGATGACGTATGCGCCAATTCTCCCATGACTGCGTCAGTCTGTCAACAACAATGACGGATAGCCATATCGTAGTCGTTTTGTGCAGCCTCCTTTGCCTGCTAATGCTTTTGCCACAAAATATTTTGCTTCTTTATTCCCACGTTCAACGAGTGGTGTTGTACTTGAATCACCCGCCATTGTCACTTCTTCTGTGTTGTTGTTTTGATACATGCAAAGCCATGTTTGTTCTGTAAATTGCAATAAAGTTTAAAAAAAAAAGTGTTTGTCTTCTTCGCTGATTCTTCTTCTACGCTTTCCGTTAACTCCCTGTGGCTGCGCTACAGCGCTGCTCCAGACTTGGCATATACATTACAGCCGTTAAACGTCCTCAGCGTCTTCTTTTGGACACGCAAGAATTTAAATGCTTCTGTGTGTACGAGATGTGTTTGAGAAACGAAGCCAGCTTTGCTTCCGTCTGGATGGGGCTTTAGTTTGCGGGGTTTATCCAGTCAGTGTGTGTGCATTGTCTACATTATGTGTGGAAGTTCGTGTGTTGAGTCTTCGTCACAGCCAAGTCGTCACCATCACAGCCAAGCTGTCGTCGCCACAGCCAAGTCATAGCCACTCCAGAGCAAGTCAAGTCAAGGAAAATTAGGTCCTGCCACGCTCTTTCCAGTCATGGCAACCAGTCTAATCATGTCGTGTCCAGTCATGGCGACCAGTCTAGTCACATCGTATCCAGTCATGGCGACCAGTCTAGTCACGTCAAGTCCAGTCATGGCGACCAGTCTAGTCATGTTGTGTTCAGTCAACGCGACCAGTCGAGTCAAATCGTGCCCTGTCATGGCGACCAGTCTAGACACGTCGTGTATAGCTATAGCGACCAGTCTAGTCACGTTGTGCCCAGTCATGGCGACCAGTCTAGTCACGTTGTGTCCAGTCATGGCGACCAGTCTAGTCACGTCCTGTCCAGTCATGGCGACCAGTCTACTAGTCACGGCCTGTCCAGTCATGGTGACCAGTCTAGTCACGTCCTGTCCAGTCATGGCGACCAGTCTAGTCACGTCCTGTCCAGTCATGGCGACCAGTCTAACCACGTCCTGTCCAGTCATGCCGACCAGTCCAGTCACGTCCTGTCCAGTTATGGTTGTCTGCTTACCTTTTACCCTATGTTTAATTAAGTGTCACGTATTGCACTTGATTCCTGTTTCACTGCTTTTATTTTCCTGCATTTGGGTCAGCCATCCCTCAATCACTCCCATATGACACTACCTCCTGGTTTAGATGGGATTCTACCAGGGGCTTGAGCAGCTCCATTGTGATTCCAACAGTAAATTATATAAAATCTTTCTTTTTCGTTTTCCTGTTCATGAAACAGCAAAAACAACCGATGTTGCTTTTGCACTTTTAAAGCTTGTCTGTGCTAATAAAGGATTTCAATAGTCTCCCTTGCTCATGAAATGATGCATGTGCCATAGTCATGATTGTACTCACATATTCTGCTTTTGAATATTATGGCTCAAAAACACAACAGCTAGAGCAGAAATTAGTTTCTCAAATGCTCCTGAATGAGAGGCAAAGAATGAAGAGGGGAAAAAAACTGAAACCCCTTGGGGAGAGAAAATAGCCCAAATGTATCTACATTGAGGCTTTGTGCTGCACCCTTTCTAGTCATTGGTATTCTTGGAATTTGTTCCTGAATGTGGCACTTATAATAGTGACGATCCAAATCACAAAAACCCTCCCCTTCCCTTTTTGTTCTCCTTTGTGAAATAAAAGATGAATGCATTTGAATAAAATTCGATAATTTCACTGTCAAAAGTCCTTACTCTTGCCGTTATGACAATCAAGAGTATCATTGGTAACAGCCACTGGCAAACATCCTGTTGGATTTCCCAAGTGGCAGGAGGGTTATTTTGTCTTGTCGTGAGAAGTCAAACTGATGGGCAATAACAGATCTGGAGGACGGACGTGGAGAGAGCTCTCGGAATCGCGCAAACACCGGCTGAACACACGTTTCTCAGCAGGTTGCTTTTGCACTGGAGTACATTAGCAATGCATCATACTGTCTCCTTTATTTGCTATTTTCTTGCCCTGCCAAGCTGTAGCATTTTGTCAATGAAAATAGAGATCACTGTAGATGTTTAATAAAGATTCAACATCATCATAGCATATCTTAAAGATAAGGTTTGCTTGCTTTTGTCAGTCTTTATTGAGAGATAGAAGAGAAGAAAAGGAATATGACAACTTGACAGGAAATAAAGTGGACAAGGCTTGGATGAGGACTTGAGGAGCCAAAAGGCAGTTAGCGACATCGACAGGATCTATGAGTGTCATTTATTAGCTGTTGTTGCCATCAAAACAACAGTTTTGACTGTGAAGCCCTATAAAGTTTAAACTGCACATCATTAAATGGATTGTGTGGTGGATACCATTACCACCACCATCTAGTATTAATATTGTTTGAATTTGCTAAATTAAAGTAATTGCTAAATTATTTAATATTTTCAGCAAATATTAAGTCTTTAGTTTTGTTCGGACACATATTTTATAAGGGGTGCACATGTTTGTTAATATTGTCTGAATATTCATTACATTTGTTCTTGTTTGAGGGAAGCAACCATGCTGGAAGGTGGGAGGAGTTAAAGATCTGGCACCTGCCACCACCACCTAAAAACTGGAGGGGAAAATACACTTGTTTAATGATTTATTTGGGGTATTTTTTTCTGGTAATTTGGTTTAAATGCACTTTAGCTTTTACTTGTTTAGTGTTGATATTTATTTTTGTCTGGTTTTTCTTATTAAATTAAGTTGGTAATTGTGCTTGATTCGTACCTCTTGTGTTCATTTAGGTTGGTCCACCCCCATTTAAGCCACCTGAGTTTGTCAGGAGGTCAGTCCAGTTTAAATTGGGCCTAAAGCTTTAGCTATTAGTTGATGTTGGAATTTTTGATCAATCATTTTTCTCTGAATTGATTAAATGTATTTATTTTTTGTCTAAAATTGGAACACCCGTGTCCTTGTCCATGTTTGGTCCACTACAGATGGGTAACTTGAAATGAAAAGTCAAGTTTACTTCTTCCTACTCCCTTTCAGGCAGAATTGGACTTTATCGATTTGTTTTCTTATCTCTTTTTTGTTGTTGTTTTTTTCTCCTCGTGAAATCTGACACCGACTGTGTGCTTTCTTAGTGCCTGAAACAAAAACAAAAAATGAAATTACAAAAAAATGAAAAAGAAAATAGTGACACGTACAAGCAGTGTACAGTGGTGTTGTGAAAAATTATTTTAATGTGTTGCATTTATTCTTTCTTCTGAGATCCAAGTTTAATTAGTTCTACTCATACTTATTTTCCTTCTTTCCTTTTGTTTTCTTCATCTACTTCTTCTGAGATATGAGCAGTGTTGGGAATAACGGCGTTGAAACTAACGGCATTAGGTAACTCAGTTTTTTTTTTCATTAACAGACTAATCTAACTGATTATTCTCCCCATATTTGAAATGCCCTTATCGTTATTGTATGAGAAATGCGGTTTGTTGCAATTTATTTATTGGATTCAAGGCTCGAAGTAAGCTTACAAGACATTGTGCGGTAACTAGCTCTGAACATGTCAGTTGTGCACAATTAGAGGCACTGTTGTTGTCGTCGGACCTCGTCACAATAAAAGTGTCTTGACAGCTGAAATGTAGAGTGACTTTTATTTTGGAGGTGCCGCAGGAAGCGTGTCACGACGTGACGGACGTGTCATCTTTTTTCCTTCTGGACCTTAAGGCTTAGCATATTTTAGCATTTTAGCAAAGAGTCCACGTCCTCGCCTGGAACTGGTTTGACAACTTAGCAACTGAGTGACATTAATCGAGTGCTAAACATGGAGGCGATGGAGTGACATTTATATGTTAATGATGCATGTTAAGCCTAGAGTTGGGCAGTTTTCTGACGTAAATCAATCATTAAACACGTCTTTATATGTGTGGAATTATAAACTGAAGGTAAAGATAGACCTGCGAGGAAGTTGTTCAGGTGAAAAGCAATTTTATTCTCATTTCCATGCAAAGAATGTTCGGGCGCGCAGACATCACCATACTCTCATGTTTGAAAGTGTACAAAAGTATATGTTTTTCCAGAGAGATCAAGTGGAAGTTGATGATTCTGAGGAGTAAATATAGTAATAGTTATGACTATGATTTTGGCCATGGTAGCATTAAACACTGTATATTTTAATAGCATTGGCAATTTCTTTGATCTATTATTGATTATTTTACCCGCAACAATCATAAAAAATTGCCCGGAAATCCTGGAGGGAATGTCTAGGACTGTCTACAATTTACCTATAGATGACATATGTGCCACAAATCACCATCTATCCAGTATTTATTTTATTTGTATTATTATTCTGATTGCTGTAGTAACTGGCAGTGGTAGAACAAACATCACTCCAAATGTAATGAATTATTATTATTATTATTATTATTATTATTATTATTATTATTATTATTATTATTATTATTATTATTATTATTATTATTATTGTATGATGTGTCATATTGTGGAGTGAGGCATTTGTGTGACATAAATACTCACAAAAATAAATGAAAACACCCTATATAGCCTGGACGTAATTTGAATTCCGAAATAATAATAATAATTAATAATAATAATAATAATAATTATTAGAATTTTGGAATAATAATAATAATAATATTGGAAAAATCCTAATTGTTTGATATAAAACGTTTTTTTAAGTAGTGAAAATAGTTACTTTGCCTGGTAACAAGTTACTTTTATTATAAAGAAATTAAATTACTAACTCAGTTACTTTTTTAAGCAACTAATGAGTAACTATAACTAATTACTTTTTTAAAGTAATGTTCCCAACACTGGATATGAGTATAATTAATTCCATCTTTTTCTTTAACTTCATTTTTTCGTCTTCTTGTTTTTCATCATTGTCGTTCTTCTAACACTGAGTTTAATTCTTCTCCTTTCTTCTTCAATTTTTGTTCCTTCTTCTGACTCATTTATCTGAAAACTCTTACTGAAACATCAAGGCACTTCACATGGCAGCACGGCATTTTCCTTTGAAATAAATATGCTCCAAAGCATGTACAATTTAGAGCAGGGATGGCCAAGTTCGGTCCAGAGAGCCACTATCCAGCCTGTCTCCCTCCTTCTGCACGACTGAATCTAATGATCAGCTCATCAGCAAGCTTTGCAGAAGCCTTATAACGATCCTGATCTTGTTAGTGGCGAGAAACATAGAAAACAGGCTGGATAGTGGTTCTCGAGGACCGAACTTGGCCACCCCTGATTTAGAGTACAATACAACCAAAATGTTGGTGAGCTATATGAAGTCTCTGAAGTTCTACTATGACGGTGAAGGGAAAAATAACCATGGTTTGATATGTCCTCATGAAACCTCTTATATAAGGATATGTTGTTGTCCTGAACTGTTGTACGAATCCAGGTGCCCAACAATTTGTAAATAAAGGGCGGGATGAGCCTGGGAACTCTTCCTTGTTTATACTACAGCCTTCCCTGCTTCGCAAACATGTTTTCGAGAGTGTCTGGGAGAGGGCTTGGACAGCCCGGTTTCTCACGCTCACAACTGACGGAGTCAGCTGTGGAACACGTACGATTGCCCGGCCGTTGTTGCAGCCCGCTTCACCCGGACCGTAGGCTCCCCGGTCTAGCGTCAAGGTAAGCGCTGATGATGATCGTATTATGCTGCTTAACGTTGTAGTGTATTGATTACTGTTTGCGGGGAATAAAATGTACAATTATTCGAGCAAATCGAGTCGCGATTGTTGCTGTTTGCGGGGAATGAAAGGTATAATCATTCTAGCACAGCGCAGGTGTTGATTACTGTTTGCGGGGGATAAAACGTACGATTATCCTAGCACAGTATAAATGTTGATTGCTATATATGGGGAATAAAAGACACAGTTATTCTAGCAAAAGTATATCAAGTCTCTGTGTATTCATTGTTGCCGCCGACCACTCACGATCCTGCATAAAAATATAAAGGTGAAGTAGTGTTTTCCACAAAACAGACGGTTTGTTTAAAAATAAGATGCACAAGTGGCATCCTTGGTACTGCATTGTTGCTTGAAGACTGCATTATTGTTCTGAGTGGAACTAGAGACTGCCTTTAAGGTCGTTTTAAACTATCTTAAGAGTTTATCTGTGCAGTAACTAAAAGTTGGAGGATTTAATTTTGGTCGTTTTGATTAAATTCAATGATGGTGCATGAGTCGCATCATGGATGACACGCTGTGGCAATTCAGGACTCAGGTGCAAAGAAGGGTTGGCCGTCAAAGCAGATGTTTATTAAGCAAAAAAAGCTCCACACTCTGAGGGGAAACAAAACAAAGGCTATGAAAAAGCCCCGTCCACACGAAAGCCCGTTTCAATGTATCCTCACATGTTTCTTACCGTTTAGGCCGTTCGTCCACACGATGGCGCAGTTTCGGAGCTTCAAACAGATCACTGGCCTGACCGGACACCATTTGCAGGATACTCCTCCAGCGATGACATAATGGTCGCAGCTCGATGACGACGCATTGTCGTAGTTTGATGACGTAGGCTCCAATTCACGCAAACCATCATTCTGTCAACAACAATGGCAGTTAGCCGTGTTGTAGTCATTTTGCGCAGCCTCCTTAGCTTGCTTATGCTTTTGCAGCTAAATATTTAGCTTCTTCTTTGTTCCCCTTTTTGAATCACCCGCCATTGTCATTTCTCCTGTGTTCGTCTTTTTCATGTTGTTTCGATACATGCAAAGCCATGTTTGTTCTGTAGATTGCAATAAAGTTAGAGGAAAAAAGTATTTGTCTACTTCGCTGATTCTTCTTGTACGCTTTCCGTTAACTCCCTGTGGCTGCGCTACAGCGCCACTCCAGACTTGGCATATACATTAGAGCCGTTAAACGTCCTCAGCGTCTTCTTTTGGACACACGCAAGTCTTGAAATGCTTCTGTGTGTACGACATTTGTTTGGGGAACAAAGCCGGCTTTGCTTCCGTCTGGACGGGGCCTAAAGGCGCTCCAAAAGGGAGAATATCCAAACTACAAACAAAACAACAAAAGGCATTCCTAAACTAAAGACTAAACTGTGGCTATGTAAGGTTACGACAAGAAATTCTCATAAGAGACAAAGGATAGCAAGGCAGCGGACCGAGACTGTGGATGGGCTTGTGTGATCTTGGCTAAACACATTGGCACAAGATAGGGGAGACGCAGACTATTTAACACATGAGGGCATAGGGAAAGAGGTGGACACGATCAGGAATCAAGGTTGACACTGAGTTTTCCTTTTCACCACTGTGAAGAACCAGAGTGAAGTGATCAGCTCCAAGTGCGTAGACTCTATACTAGAATATATAGAGCGCAGCCTAATTACAGTCTATCCTTTCGTCTTTATTTGAAGACAAGCGTACGCATGTTAAGCACTGGTGTGCCACATAAAATGAGGTGTCAGCCTTGAGTTTGACGTGAATTCTCGAGGGACAGTGCGCTGATGAAATCCACTTGAGACGCTGCAGCAACTGCTGGAGCGTTAACATTTAAAGTAAACGATAATTACCAGTTAACCACCAGTGACGCTCTCTCCTTGTTCGCTTCCTCCACATTTATCCTGCTTCATTCCCTACTGGATTATTTCCGTCTCTTCCACCTGCCCAAAGCTCTTGTCTAATGACAGCTCTGCTACACTTCCCTGCCTGCCTCCTTCTGCCACACATACTATTGGCCTCCTCACAGTGTGTGTGGAATAGCTCATTACCAGCTCATCTAGCCGTGTGTTTTTGTGTCCAGTTGGCCCATTGCAGTTCAGCCTGATATGACTCTCCTTGCCTACATGACCCTACACTGTTTGTCCCTGGATTTTGTACCATTGGTACCAAACTCAAAGCATTTTTTGTTTGACTATTGAAAGTACATATACAATTCAGTACTCTGCTACAAACAAATAAAGGGAACACATAATGGTCTAACTCCAAGTCACACATCTGGCAATTGAACGTGTCCTGTTAGGAAGCAGCAGTTCCAATGTAATGTAATTGACACTATGGACTGGCTTGCCAGTTCCCCGACCTGAACCCAATCGAGCAGCACGTGTCTCGTTGCATCCACAGACTGTCCAGGAGGTCAGTTGATGCCCTGATCGAGGAGATTCCTCAAAAGAACATTGGCGTCTCATTAGGAGCAGGGGTGACAGTTGCCTGGCTTCCTAAGATTTTCAGGGACTCCCAAATGTCTCATTAAAACTAATTTCTAAAGTTTCTGCCATTTAAAGCAATTATGATTGTTTTAGTCTGAATTCAAACACATTCAAACACACGTCGGTGTCAGCCAAAGAGGATGCTGGAGAGATGAAGTGGAGAGTGACAAGATGACACCTTTCATATCGAAGATGTGAGTTTTAAAGTGGTCAAAATGGTTAAATGTGGATTTATGTTCTTATCATTTTCTGTATAAGCGTTGTGGTAATTCACCTGTTGAATAATAATCCTCAAGAAGAATATTAAGGACTCTTTCTAGCTCAGAGGGTTGAAGAATTCTAATTTTTTAGTTGATGACAAACATGAAATTTCAAAATCTTTGCAGTACACAGATGGGTAGCGCCCTGTGACTGGGTTTGCTTAGGGCCTCCAAATGACTTAATATGCACAGGCATATTTTTCAACTTTAATTTTGTGTATGGCTCTGACTCCAGACCTCCCAGAACTAATGATTTAGCTTTCCATTGATCATTCTTGTTATTTTGTTCTCAATGCATCCCACTATGTCATGAATAAAGATTTTCAACTGAAATATTTTATTTATTGCGCTCTAAATCGTCATGCTTTTAAAATAATGGCCTAAGTCTTTGGCTACATCCTTAATTAAAGTGATCATTCAATACTAGGCCTGAAATGAAGTTAGGAAATTAAATCTTTTTTTGTGTGTGTGTATTCTGAAAACAACTGAAAGAAAAACGTGGTCATTATTTTAGGAGGGTGATGATATGTGTGTGATGATATGTGTTTTTTTAGGTGTTCCTTTATTATTATTATTTTTATTATTATTATTATTATTATACGGAAGAGGATTAGGGCCAGTGAAGACAGAAAAAAAAGGATGGCATGATTCTCACTTTATTCTCAGAATTCTCACTTAAGAGTCAAAATTCGGACAGAATTTTGACTTTAAAGTGAGAATTCTGACTTTATTCTTAGAATTTTCATTTTAATCACCGAATTCTGACTTTGGGGTGAGAATTGTCACTTTATTCCCAGAATTCAGATTTTAAAGTGAGAATTCTGACTTTAAAGTGACTTTAAAATCAGAATTATGACTTTACTAGTGCTACTATTATTCTCACTTTAAAGTCAGAATTCTGAGATTAAAGTCAGAATTCACACTTTAAAGTGAGAATTCTGAGAATAAAGTGAGAATCCTGCCAGACTTTTTTCTCTCTCTTGACTGGCCCTAATCCTCTTCCGTATTATTATTATTTATTATTATTATTATTATTTTTATTTTTTTATTTTTTCAGTGAACGTATATAGTACTTAGCTGCCGCTTACTGTATCCTATGTGAACATAAGAATCACCACACTTTTCTGTTCAGGAGATTGACTGAAAACTCAAGAGTGCATTCTCCTTTCAAATCCATCAGTCTGACACCTGGGGTTCATTTCACAAAGCATGTTCAACAAACACCGAGACTAATCCTGAACAGCGAGTTGACATACACTGAGAGAGGAAACTGTGCGTTTTCGGTTCCAGGACAGCTGATTTGAGGTAGTTATATCAACGCAGAGTAGTTTCACCTGGCGTTGCCACTACACTAAACTACACTACACTAAAAAGTCCATATCAATGGAGCCCCGATTCGTCGAGTCACCATGGCAACGGGGAAGCGCAGAGCGCGGCGCCGCCGTCTGCTTCCGTGCTTTTTTTTCTTTCTTTTTTTACCTCTGAAACAGGTTAGAGTTACCTCTTTTTCTCTGGTTTCAGTTACCTCCCTTTCTGAAACGGAAAACGCAGAGTTTCCCACATTTCAGGGTTTCTTGACCCAGAGTTCTCTCTAAACCTGCTTTGTGAAATAGACCCCTGGACTATTGCATCAAGGCGTTGATCACACATTCAACAACTGGTTACCAGATTCACAAAAAGGGAAATGATATAAACAAAAGTAACTTTGCAATAAAGATGGCATAATATTAAAACTTTTGTCTCACAAAAGTAAGACTTGTTTTTGTATTATAATGAGTCAGAATCACAGATAGTATTATGAGGGGGAAATGTCATACATATGATGGTCTATTTTGAGAAAAATTGTCAGTGTGTCAATGTAATGCTGGGGGAAAGTTATACACTCACTGCCAGCAACGAGGCACTCTAAAATGTCAACATCATGGAAGATGCATACCACGCGTAAAATACTATCTGTAAAAAGTCACAATTTCTCCAATTTTATCAGAATATTTTCAGAAAATGTTTTGGTTTTACTAGCCTCAAGTCATAATATGAGAACTAACAAAGTCAACGTGAATAGCGGATTCATTCATTGCTAAAACATTTTGGACCGGCTTTTGATTGCGAAATAATCATCTACATTCTACAGCGATAAACACGGTGCGTCAGTGAGACAATCTCGCTTGTATTGTTTAGTGGCTGGTCACATGACGACTGTCATCCTCACCACATTTCCAAAATTGCTGTTGTACTTGTTTCATTTATGACAAACAACAAACTTCAAACTACCACGACACATAACTCTGCCAAATCTTTACATTGCCTGCTCAGTGCTTAATGTGATGTTATATTCAGACTTTATTCACGTAACACGTAGATAGTGTGATCTTAAATACTTTTTAGAGCTTTGTTCAAAATGTAAAAAGTCTTATATCAACTTTCATATGTTTTCAATAGAAATATCCATCAAAGCATGAATGGGTTACAAGTGTCAAAACGGGGCTCAATGAAATGATATACTGGATGATTCAACAGAAACTCAGACTTGCAAAAGCAATTTATTATGCTCAACTCCTGAATTCTGCAAATGCCTCATACTTTTCAACTTTCTGTGTAAAGTGTATTTTTTGTGAACTCCGAGTGTATAGTAGGGTCATGCCTGCAGCGCTCGCTTCCTGACGCAAGTATACTCCTTTTGACACAAGATGTGCGAGGCTGCTGATGCCAAAACATTATGCGCTTACTGTATGTAAAGTTCCGCCCATCTGCCTGAATGCCATTAATAATATAAACCTCTGCAGGTGTTGTTGCATTAATCTGACAAACTCCCCCCGCGGCAGCGCTAAACCTGGGGGCGGTATGTCAACCGTATTCGTGTGAGGACGCTTCGGAGATGCGCAAAAGTCCCTGCGCACGCTTGAGCTCGTATGCATATGCATAAACAGGCAGAGCAAAAACGGGCATATTTGCACAAGAGTTCTGTCAAGTCCGGTCACAGTTAGTTTTCCCCGTTCATTCATTTAAAGCTTCGGCAGCCTGGATGCTGCGTGAGGAGAAAACAAATGCGCAGTGCACTCAAGTGAAGAAGTCTTGTTTTCATAAGGCTACATAACTGGGAGATGACACGCATTCTGGCTGGAATTGAGCTTTTGCTTTGCTCTTTTCCAAAACCAAATAAATACATTTTGAGTAATCTGAAATAAAAGTTACATATATTTACCTAAACCTTTTTTTTTTCCAACTTCAATTTTATCCTGTTAAAACAATTAATTGGCTCAGTCTGAACATGTTCAACTCAAGTTAAAGCGTAAGAGACACCTAGGACGAATTTTAATATGTTGAACGATATAATATACACTACAAAATGAACAGTTAATTGAATCAAAACATATTAACCCACTAGCCTATGTCATGATTTTTAAATTACTCGCGCAAAATCTGCCCAGTGGCGAGCTCCCAGCGGCCGAATGGGATATGACAGCTATTTATAGCCGGCACACTCTCTATCCTGAGACTTTAACAGAGCCAGTGACAGAAAGATGGCTGAACGGGTCATTCTTCTTATTCGAGCTTTTTCCCATTCCACACTCTAAAAAGACAATTGTTGACCAACTTTGAATTAACTTAATTCAATCATGTGTTACTAGGGGTGTTAAAAAAATCAATTCGGCAATATATCGCAATATTACAGCGTGCAATTCTCTAATTGATTCGATATGTGGCCGAATCGATTTTTAAACATCAATTTTTATAGGAATATTCAACAAAACGTTTTAGTTAGGATTAGGGTTCACAGGTTAAGCATGGAAGGATGTTATATTAATGTAACATTAAGCCTTTATATTTTATTTCAACACTGTTCAAACATGAAACAGATTGTTTGTTAAATACAATGGCTCACAGTTATAAGCCTGAAGTTTCAGATAAATAAATACATCCATCCATCCATCCATCGATTTTCTTAACCACTTGTCCTCACAAGGGTTGCGGGGTGCGCTGGAGCCTATCACAGCTGGCTTCGGACAGTAGGCGGGGTACACCCTAAACTGGTTGCCAGCCAATCACAGTGATTAGTATGTTCTAAATTTGAGTAAAAAAAAAGAATCGCAATAATCAACTATAGATTCGTATCGAGATTAATCGGTATCAAATTGAATTGTGGTTTATAAATCGTGATACGAATCTAATCGCCAGGTTCTAGGCAATTCATGTGTTACCATTTCAAGCGATGTTTTAAGTTGGTCAACAATTCTCGTTTTACACTTAAGTTGGTTCAACAATTCTCTTTTTAGAGTTGAGCAGCAAACAATTTGCTACGCCACTCTTTTGGCAGAATAAAATGTTCGGTCGCTGTAGGTCACACTTGATCTCCTCATAACACATCACTATCCTTCTTTTATGAAAAGCAGTCATTTACTGTGGTTAGGTTAGCATGAAGCCATTATCTTTCGGCTAATGTTGCTACTCTCGCTAGCTTTGCTGCTCATGAATGACCAGTGACAGCTGTGACGCATTTTTTTCACCGGGTACCGAGAGTAACGCTGTCTGATATAAATAGCAACAATCGTGGTTAGCAAAACATTTGGTGAAAGGACTCGGCTATTTACTACCGATAACTTCACTGCTAATGAACGGGTGTATCGGGTGCACTGTTCAGTGATTTCAGTAACAAAATACGGACATTCCCTAACACTTGGCAGCTCTGAAGATAGTAAATCTCACTCCTCTCTTGGGTCACTACATGTTGATTTGAGCTGTGTAATATCCAGTTTGATCAAATTATGAGGCATGTTTTGCTGACTTTTCTGCATTAAACACAACTGTAAGTCTTTGGCTTTTGTGTACTGTGAGTTGCTAAATTAAACAATTAAAACAGAGCGAGCAACCTACTGATAGCTCGTCATCGGCAGCTTGAAAGTCAACAGTGAGGAGGGCTGATGATGTCACGCACGCACAGGGTGACAACATGGGGGCGTGGAAATGAGCTGCCATGGGAAATTGCGAAATTTCCGAGGCTGTTTTATTGCGTATTTATTAAAGCAATCATTGAATCATATTAAATGTATGTGCACTCTGTCTTAAAAATGCTTTTAGGATGATTTTGTCTTATGTCTCTTACACTTTAACAAGAGTCTGAACATGACAATGGCTCTGCAATCACTCTTTTTTTTTTCCATTTGGCTTTGGGTTCACTTTGGATAAGGGCTTTCCATATGCACCTTCTAAAACAGTGGTTTTTAACCTGGGTTCGATTGAGCCCCAGGGGTTCGGCGGAGGTCAAGGAACACACCCGAGTCATATTATTCATGATGTCATGTCCCGCTTGGCTATCATTGTCTGCAGATAATTTGGTGCCCTCGATAGTCGACTTGTAACTGTTGTGATGGTACATCGCGTGACTTCTTTAGTATTGTAATCCCTTCATAATAACTATGTTGAGCAAAAATAAAGAAAATGGTTGGACGAATATGTGCAATATGAACAGAACTTACAGTGTTCCACAGGGTTCAATTCTGGGGCTTCTGCTGTTTTCATTGTATCTGCTGTTTCTGGGTTCCATCTTAAGGAAACAGCGGTGGTTGTTTCAAAGACCTCTATAAATATAGTTGAGTTGAGTTGAGTTGAGTTGAGTGATGGGAGATTGGGAATACAAGAACACAATGCTTGTTGAATTCAAGGTGAAAAGAGCCAGATTCAATGGAAAGGTTACGCTCCCTGTTTATTTTGTTCACCGGTAAACCCTCTACCTATGTCATAATTGTGAAATAAATATTTTATTCTTCAATGAAGAAGGGTTCAGTGAATACTCATAAAAAAAACTGATGGGGCTCAGTACCTCCAACAATGTTAAGAACAACTGTTCTAAAATGTAAAGCCCCCCGTTGCCCCCGTCCGTCTTTGGCTCTCAACCAGGCTGCTTTGCAACTGGTCCAGACGACATTTGGCAACTTTGCGCATGCACTGGGCTGCGTCTCAATCTGCAGGTGTGGATGCTGCCAAGGCAATAGCCCCACCCCGTTTCCCATCCCAAGCCAGCCACTGCCTAGTGCAGCTGGCCTCTTTTTAATCAGAAACTGGCCTTTTCAGGCACCGTTGAGTTAAAATGCAAGAGTTTGCTGACTTGTGTACTTTCAGCATTGGCTTTCACGCTAACAAACGACATATCTCCTCAGACTTTGTAGAAATGTTGTCGATGCATTTCTTTCTCTTCAACTGAATTTCTCAGCATTCACACAAAGAAATTGCCTTTCTACTTGAATTGATGTTCTTTAAGAACCAAGCGCAAACACTGCTAATGAAGAAGCTGCAAACATGAAGAGTGATTCACTCACATGGCTGAGTGCGGTCAGTGCAAGTGGGCGGCGTGTCCCTGTGGCAGCATGAAAATTATATAATCAACCTGTACAGTCAACCTCTGTTCAACCCCGTGTGTGTTGTCCGTTGCAGACGAGTCATTAGGAGCTCTGGCGACCAGTCAAATGAGAATTTAGACCTCCCTGCTCTGACAAATGGTTCCCAACAAAGGCCAAGTTTGGCTTTTATGAGTGGCGGGCAGCATGTTTGGTATCTGGCCTTCAGCATAAAGTGAGGAAAAGCATACCAGAACAGCTGGACTTTATTTGGGGTTAACCAGATGCATTAAATGGTGGCAGGTGTTTGCTGACTACTATTTAACAAGAGTTTGAATGTGAATGGTTCGTTCTGAATACAGCAGCATCCGCAGTTATGAGTTATTGTAACAATCTGCAGTATGGCACCGCGCCACTAGGTGGCGCCACCTTGTTTTTGTTAGGCTAAGCAGCATTATTATTTTTTTGGGGCCGTGAGTGTATTTGATGCCATGGATTTGTACGTATAATTGTGACGCGTGGTAGCACCAAGAAGCCTACTTTTAACAGTATGCAAATTTGAGCAACCCCTTTTTACGTTCCTACTTGATAAGATAATGAAAACAATCCTCCTCAGTTAAGTTGTACAGGTCATTTATATGTAGAAAAAGTACAGAAATTATTTGTCTTTGTCAAAAAAAATTACATCACAAAAACCTGGTATTTGAAGAGGGGGGTGTAGACTTTATATCCACTGTAGTACAGATTCTGCATGAACTTTTTCTTCTTCTTCTTCTTCTTCTTCTTCTTCTTCTTCTTCTTCTTCTTCTTCTGTGAGGAGTGGGAGGGATAGAGAGAGAGAGAAGTGCGGAAGTTTGAGCGTTTTTTGGTGCTTTTTTCATCTTTTTTTGATAGTATGTGTAATAGTTTTTTTCTTTATCTTGTAGTTATTTTTTGTAAAACTTAGTGGTTAGTGTTGGTGGGGGGTTTTCGGTGGTGGACCGGCGTCGCCGGTAGGCAACATGCCGGTGGCGGAAACGCCCGCTGCCGAGTTTGAGCGTCTCACTCGCCGGCACGCAGTTAAGCTGTTGCCGGCAGTGGGCTGCTCAGTGGAGGAGGCAGGAATGGCCGTGGGGAAGGTGGTGGGATACAATAGTATTAAATCTGCGTCCCGAATGAATGGAGCGATCGTTATCTTCCTTGATGACACTAACAAGGTGGGACAGGTGGTTGAGAGCGGTGTTGTGATTGGCGACACCTTCACTCCCGTTCTCCCCCTCGTGAGCCCTGCAAGAAAGGTAACGATCTCGAATGCTCCGCCGTTTATTAAAAACGAGGTGCTCGCTAAAGAACTGTCGAGATTTGGTCAACTCGTTTCACCGATAAAAATGGTGTCTTTGGGCTGCAAGTCACCGCAGCTTAAGCATGTTGTGTGTCACCGGAGACAGGTGCACATGGTGCTTAAAGACACGACGGGCGAGCTGAACCTGACATGCACTTTTAAAGTTGATAATTTTCCGTATATGGTGTTTGTTTCTACTGAACACATGAAGTGTTTTGGGTGCGGTGCGGAGGGGCACCTAGTTCGCTCCTGTCCGGAGCGGAGGGCGTCCGCTCCTGCCTCGGGCGGGAGCGCCCCCCCACCCGGGGATGCGGCGGTGGCCGAAGGGGCGCCGCAGCCCACGGAGCCGGTGGATTCGGCGGCGCCGTCGGCTCCGGTGTTGGCTGGTCCGTCGGCTCCGGTGTTGGCCGGTCCGTCGGCTCCGGTGTTGGCCGGTCCGTCGGCTCCGGTCGCCCCGGTGACGGCGAGGTTGGCGGATTCGGTTGATACGGTGCCGGTGGTGGGCGGGGCCGCGGAGGGGTCGACAGGAGCCGGCGGTGGGCCGCCACTGCCACAAACCGATAACGTATTACAGGAATCGATAAAAGAAAAAAGGGGAGCAAACGCCGTCATTCTACGACCGTGTGAAAATGTTTTTGTGAATGAAAACATGGCTGATGTGGGCGATGAGGCAATGTCTGATGATGACACACTGAAAGTGTCGCAAAAGAGAAAACTTAATGTTCTTGTGAAAGGTATTGTTAAAAATAGAAAAACGACTGAAAGTGAATGTGATTTTACACAGGATGACAACGATGTACCCTACTCTGTCGAAATGATTAAAAGGTTTCTTGAAGATACAAAAGGGGTACGGCAAACCGCCGTATCCGAGCATTTTCCCGATCTCAAGCTTTTTATTAAGTCCGCAAAGCCTCTTTCACGAAGGCTTGGGGAAGTGCTCACCGATCAAGAAATTTATCGGCTCAGAAAGAGCATAGCGAAAGCCAGAGATGAATTGCACATTGATGAAATTGGAGATTAATCTCCTTTTATTGTTTTTTTTGTCATTGCTGTGTTGTCCTAATGGGTCGCTATTTATTTTCCCATTAATGTGTGATTTTAATATGGGAACTCTGAACGTGAATGGTGCCCGGGCTGATTTCAAAAGAGCTGCTCTTTTTAAGATGATGGAATTGAATGGACTGAATGTGTTGTTTCTTCAAGAAACGCACAGCACTGACAACAATGTCTGTGAATGGAAAATAGATTTTAAGGGGGAGGTAATTCTGAGCCATGGTTCCAGTGCCAGTGGTGGAGTTGGTATTTTATTAGCTCAGAATTTTTTGCCGGCTTCTTTTAGTGTAGAAGAAATTATTCCAGGTTTTTTACTAAAAGTTATAGCTTTCTATGAAAATGTTAAGTTAGTATTTTTAAACGCCTATGCTCCAACCAGAGGGGTGGAGAGGATCACGTTTTTGGATAAGTTAGGTGATGCTCTTAAAGCGTGTCGTGGTGATTTCGTGTTTTTAGGCGGTGATTTTAATTGCACTGAAAATCCCGCTCTGGACAGGAATCATCCTGAGCCACACCCTGGGTCGTCTCACAGACTCAGACAGCTCATTAAAGACCACGAGCTGTCTGACCTATGGAGAGTTTTTCATCATGACACACGACAGTACACATGGAGCCATAGCTATGAGAATTATTTATCCCTCGCCAGACTTGATCGCTTTTACTGTTTTAGTTACCTTTTAAATATTTTTAAAAGGTGCTCGATTCGGCCTGTTGGTTTTAGCGATCATTTTCTTGTGTCTTGTTCCGTTTTTATTCAGAACATTCGCTTACGTAGCGCCTATTGGCATTTTAACACAGCTCTTTTGAATAATCAGGCTTTTAAAACAGCTTTTAAGTTTTTTTGGTTATCCCACAGAGAGAGCAGACCCAACTTTCCCACCATCCAGCAATGGTGGGATTACGGAAAAACTCAGACCAGACAACTGTGCCAGAATTTCACTCGCTTTGCCACGGGTGAGTTAACCCGGACTGTAAGGGGTCTGGAGAGACAGGTAGAGGAGTTACAGTCTTTAGCTGCTTCTACTGGAAATCGAGGGCTTTTAGACTCCCTCAAGTCCAAACAGTCGGCGCTGGCCAGCCTGCTCGGGGTGTCTGCACAGGGGGCGCTGGTCAGGTCGCGTTTTATGAACATCTCGCAGATGGATGCCCCCTCTCAGTTTTTCTTTGGGCTTGAGAAGAAAAATGGACAAAGGAAGATCATTCATTGCTTACGCACGGGTAGCAGTTCTGAAGTCTCAGATTCTTCTGGGATTAGGAAATATGCTGCCGGTTTCTACAGAGACCTTTATAGGAATGAGTGGTCAAGTAATTCAGAGACACACAGTACTTTTTTAAGCGGTCTCCCTCAGGTGAGCCAGGAGCAAACCCCCCAGTTGGCGGCACCGGTGAAGCTCGAGGAGCTGGAAGCTGCCCTGGGGAGCCTGCAGTGTGGCAAGGCTCCTGGCATTGACGGCCTTTCGGTGGATTTTTACAAGTCCTTCTGGCCGATTGTCGGACCAGACTTGCTTGCCGTGATGAATGACAGCATCAAAAATGGGAAACTCCCGTTGAGCTGCAGGAGGGCCATCATCACCCTGCTACCAAAGAAGGGAGACCTGCAGGACATTAAGAACTGGAGGCCTGTGTCCTTGCTGTGCTCTGATTACAAGATCTTGTCCAAAGCGCTGGCCCTTAGGCTGCGAGGGGTGATGTCGTCCATCATCCACCCTGATCAGACCTATTGCGTGCCGGGCAGGCTCATTAGCGACAATGTCAATCTAATTCGGGACTATTTGGAACTCTGCAATTCCTTGGCTATTGGGACTGGTCTCATTTCCATAGACCAGGAAAAGGCTTTTGACAGGGTTGAACACCAGTACCTGTGGCAAACCATGGGTGCCTTTGGTTTCAGCCCTGACTTTATAGCCATGATCCGGGTGTTTTATTGTGAAATTGAGAGCGTTCTTAAAATAAATGGTGGTCTGAGTGCCCCTTTCGACGTCCGGAGAGGGGTGAGGCAGGGCTGCTCTCTCTCTGGGATGCTTTATTCTCTGTCCATAGAGCCTCTGCTCCACAAGTTAAGGGAAACTTTAAACGGTGTGTACATCCCCCAGTGTTGTATGTCTTTCAAACTGTCTGCCTATGCCGACGATGTAGTGGTTTTAACTAAGTCGCAAGAGGACATTGATACGTTAAGAAAAGTTGTGAAAGAGTTTGGTTTTATTTCATCTTCGCGAGTGAACTGGGGGAAGAGCGAGGCTCTCATGGTGGGAGAGGGGCTGAAGGACAAGCTCAAATTGCCAGGCGAACTGGAATGGAAAAGTGGGGGTTTTAAATATCTGGGCATTTTTTGGGGGGATGAGACCTACAAAAAGAAAAACTGGGAAAAAGTGTTGGAGACGGTAAGGGGAAGGTTAAAACGGTGGAAGTGGTTGCTGCCAAAAATGTCTTATAGGGGCAGAACCCTCATCGTCAACAACTTAGTTTCGTCTTCCTTATGGCACAAACTAATGGTCTTGGACCCTCCAGCCTCTCTCCTGGAAGAGTTGCAGCGCATTTTAATTGATTTCTTTTGGGGGGGCAGGAGGCACTGGGTTCCACAGAGCGTCCTTTTCCTCCCTAAAGAAGAGGGGGGGCAGGGCTTGGTGCATTTGGCCAGCAGGGGCGCTGCTTTTAGACTCCAGTTTATACAAAGGCTCCTGACTGGCCCCAAGGATGTTCTGTGGAGACCATTAGCCCGATGCATCCTGCAGCGTTTGGGTTTATATGGGCTGGATTTTAGTTTGTTTTTAATGGACTTGTCTCGCATGAGCACAGTTTCTCTGCCTTGTTTTTATCGGAGTGCTTTCAAAGTCTGGAACTTCCTGAAAAAACAGCGGGCGGAGCAGGCTGACTCACTGTACTGGCTCATGCAAGAACCTGTCCTGCAGGGAACCCTGCTGGACTACCCTAGCTGGGGGGGAGCGACTCTGTCCAAAACCCTTCAAGCTGCAGGGGTCGCAACGCTTGGCAGAGTGGTGGAGCTGACCGGTCCCAGTCTCGAAGACCCCGCTCCGCTGGCCTCCATTCTGGGGCTACATTCCTTGAGGGTCGTCAACCAGCTGCTGAACCACTGGAAAAGAAGACTGGCTGGACATGAGCGCTCTCTCCTCAGTCTGTATGGCAGTGGTTCCCTAACTCCAAACCCGGAGGACGGCTTCCCCCACATCGGCCTGCTCCCAGAATTGGGTGACTGTGGCGGTCCCCTGCTGGAGAACATTCCAGCAGTTCCGTTGGGAACCGCGTCCGGAAAACACTTTTACCGAACAATGGTCAAGACCTTACACAAAAACAAACTTAACGGACGCTTGGACACTCCATGGAGGAGAGTTATAGATGATAAACTGAAGCCAGCTTGGGGCACCTTATACAAGGCCCCAGTGGTCAAGAAACACGGCGATGTTCAGTGGCGGATCCTCCACGGCATCGTGGCCGTGAACTCCTATATATCCGCGATAAATCCAGCTGTTGCGGACACCTGCCCCTTCTGTGGACACAGGGAAACAGTATTTCACTGTTTCTATCAGTGCGAGCGTTTGCAATCTGTTTTTGATTTAGTTGATAGGGTTTTTAATCAATGTAATGTAGTTTTTCACAAGCACTCTTTTATTTATGGTTTTAACCATAAGGGTCAGATCAAGAAGGAAAGCCGGGTTTTAAACTTTGTTTTGAGCCAGGCTAAGATGGGTGTGTGGTTGTCCCGAAAAAGGAAAGTTGAAGATGGGGCAGAAGTTGATCCCACGGTTCTGTGTAAAAAGTTGATAAAGTCCAGACTCTTTATTGATTTTAGTTTTTACAAGAGAGCAGGAGATTTGGATAGGTTTTGTGACATGTGGACTGTTAACGGGGCACTGTGCGACGTGAATGAACAGGCGCTATGTTTTAGTGATGTTTTGATGTAAAAGCTTTTGTATTTTTTTATCTATTTATTTAATTGCTCTTGCCGAGCTGTATGTTAGGAAAAGAATGTAAATAAGAGCGGCAAATAAATGTATTTTTTCAAAATCAAAAAAATCAAAATCTTCTTCTTCTTCTTCTTCTTCTTCTTCTTCGTGATTTGTCTTGACATCAACAAACTACCTGTAAACATAATTGTTTCATGTTTCACTAATTAGCTACGTAAAAATGTGTCACTGCTCAATGTCTAAATGACTGGATTTTGGCCTGTTTTACTACTGCCACTTCTCCTCTCTTGAGAAGTGATCAAAGTGAGACTGTTGTTCTTTGTGAACATTACCTTTGTTTCAAATCTATGATTCTGAAGGCCTTGGGCAGATTAGATTAAGATGGCAACACATAGAAGCAAATATCTGATTGGACGACAAAAAAGATGGCAACCACATACACGTAGTGGATGCAGCACAGCCAAGAAAAAGTCATAACAAAATGAAGAAAATGGGCTGTTTGGATTGAATACAATTTCATGAAACAAAAATATGCTACGGGAAGACCTGTAGGTGTGACAAATAATGTTTGACCATAGATAAGGAATGTTTGAAAATACAACAAACATCATGTATGTATTGTGTCTCTCCCAAAGAGTAAGCATCCCTTTAGACGTATAGCGGCGCAAAGTGTCACTTTGAACACGACGACGCATCATTGTTTTTCATCTGAGGCACTGATGCACTTCAGTGCTAAGTCACAGGCAGACATGACCATGAAATAGAATTGGTTTTACATTCACTATTCAACGACTATATAACCTGCTGGCCACTTTATTAGGAACACCTTCACAAAATCTTGCCTTTTTTGAAAAGGCAAAATAAGGTTAAATAAGACAAATGCAGATATGACTGTGAACTTGGCAAGATTCATAAATAACCATATGAGGAGTGGACAATCCACAGGGTGCTAATGACTCACATGGAAATGTGTGAGATACACATGTCTGAGCTAGCAGGATTAAATAAAAGATGGTGACTTTAGTGTCATTCAATTGTGTTACGGGATTTGTTTTTCTAACCATATTTGTCCTAACAAGGACTGTTACCTATGAAAAAAAAATAAAAGATGGTTTGCTACACAGAGGCGGACCTCTCCAATGTTTAAATTTTTGCAAGGGAAATGTATTTTCTGAATTCATTATTAAAGTCAGAATTAAGAAGAATGGTAGCTTTCTTTACGGGTATCATTTCAGAGTTAATTTTCCACTAACCAGGAAGTAGCTTCCTTGCTAACAATATATAAACATAAAATACATATATTCAATGATCTTGTTTTGAGATTATTTTTTTAAATACTAGTGTATCAACAGAAGAGAGTTTAAAAAAAATAATTACAATAATTATTTAAGTCATTTGACCTGAAACAGGAAGTAGCCTGCCAGCATACAGATTTGTGTTAGTTAGTTAATCATGCCCTGCGATTGGCTGGCAACCAGTTCAGGGTGTACCCCGCCTACTGCCCGAAGCCAGCTGGGATAGGCTCCAGCAACCCTCGCGACCCTTGTGAGGACAAGCGGTACAGAAAATGGATGGATGGATGGATAGTTAATCATTCCATTTTGGGCAGGTATTTATTATATTTATAAATATGTGCGAGAAGCAACTGGCAGAATTTGAGAGCTACCCGCAGGGAAGAAAAAGCATCTGGTGCACAATGAGTCATTAGTTTACATTAAATAGCCATACATGGCTGATTAAAGCAAAAGTAGCCAGGATCAGCAGCGAGCAGATGCCAAGGCATCGCCTCCAAGGAAGTGACAGCAGGAGAGGAGGGCATCTCAAACACGATTTCTCGTCGACAAAGTGGTCGTGAAGCAATGAAAACTTGTTATGAGTCAGTCATACCCGTTAAGAGTGAGGCCGAGAGCCCGAAATCGATTGATTTCAAATGTTATTGTTATTTCATTCTGCTGCCTCGAGGTAGCCGAAGTCAAGGTTCAATTTGTTAGTAGCCGTCTTCAAATTTCTTCAAATCCTTTCATTGAACTGTAATACAATTGTTACAATTGTAATGACATCGTTTGGTTTGTGAGCACATCAGCTGATGTTTTAGTTACCGGTAAAAGTCAGTTGACTTCTTTGTATAGCACTTTAACAACAAAGTACTAAAAGTGATTGAATAAACAAATATAGACACATCAATTAATTAAAAGTTTCACTAAAAATGAAAAATATGTGGAAAGGTCATATGTTATCATAAATGAATAACCCAAATGCTTTCCTAAAAAATGGAAATGTGAATAAAGGCAATTGAAAGTCCATAAATTATAATAAAATTGACAAATAAAGAGCTTTACTTAAAAAAAAAGAATGAGTAAAAAAAAATGACTGGAGTTTTTACTGACATTTTAAATCTTAACCTTAAACACTTAAAATCTGTTCATAATCAATGCAAACAAAGCTTTACTTTAAAAAAAAATACAAGTCAATGTTTTCTAACGATAATAAAGGCTTTGGCAAAATGACAGAACATAGGTTTAAAATGAATAAATTATAATAAATTAGGTCAATGGGCTGGATCTGCTAAAAAAAAAAATGAAAGAGAGAAAATAAGCTTAATTTTTTTGTAGACTGCGTGTGAAAAACGAGATATTTTTCAAACGTCTCAGAAACTTGGATAGCATTGTGCGCTAGTGGTTAGCACATCTGACAGATTCTGTGTTCAAACCAATTACCCATGAGTGTGACTGTTGCCCTGCGATGAACCGGTGACCAATCCAGGGTCACCATGCCTTTCACCCAAAAGTCAGACATGATAGGCTCCAGTAACCCGTCACCCAAAAAAGCAGTATGGAATTTTAGACCCAAATTTCAAGCAGCTCACTGGGCTTCTCTGAGAAGTAATCAAGTTGAACATTCGTACTGAATCATTTTCTTATTATTTTTTCAGTTTAGGATGCAAGTGAAAAACTCATTTGAATCAGTGAATCAGTTTGAAGTCGAATGAGTGACAATCGGGCACTTTGTGGTTTGTTCCACCTTGCGACAGTGATCAAAACTGCACTTTTATGTTCAGTATGCTTTTGGCTGCCACTGTACTCTCCGTTACCTTTGACCAGTCTTTTGTAAACAAGTATCTGTCCTTTAGTACAAACTAATGTGATTACTTTTGTCACTTTTGCTTGACGCCATATAGTCAAGCACACGTGTGACTGCAGCTCATGATACAACTCGACTCTATGAGTCAGCAGGGAATTACACACTCCAGTCACGTTTTGTGGACGACGTGTGTTCATGCACGCGTGAGCGCGCGCAAACACACGCACACATGCACAATCCTCCAAATGCCCCCTGACACGCACTGACTGAGCAGAATGAATCTAATACGTATCTTCATAACAGCTTGAAATGATCTTGTTGACTAAATCAGTTGTGCCCATCTGCACTAGATTAGAAAATTATTACCGGATGAATACTTAACAACTCATTTAGAGCGCAAGTAAAAAAAAAATAAAAAAACGGAGTTGCATATGATTACGCTTATGATGTAGAAATCGAGAGGCCTTTGCCTTGAGAGGACACATTATTAGGTACACCTGCACAATCTACTGAGATAAGATTCTGCCAGGCATTGTGGGGATTGGTAGAAAATTGGGAACAGTAGAAAAAGCAAAAGCCTGAATATCATTTAAATTAAATCGCTGCCTTTCTTAATTAAAAAATATTCATCCTTGATTACTGACTGGTAGAGAGCTGAAAATATGGACTGGACTTTTAAACTTGGTGTCTCAAGAAGATATTGTTCATTAACTGCTGGATGTTTGTATTCGTCAAATGGAATTGAACTGTTTACTGCCACGTATGTATACACAGGTGGGCATTGAAGAGGGTCTCGCCCAGCCTGTCTGCGGGGGAGAAGCGCACGTGACTTAAGATGAAATATAAAAACATTATTCAAACGCTTATAAGAAAAAAATGGAGCGCAACACACAATATATGCTGAGATGTGAGCGCAGTAATGTTGCAAATGTAAGGACAGATTAAGTGTATGTATATGTGTAGGGGATGGACTGTGATGTGAAACGGTACTGCTCAAAAAGATAACTGTCCGGAAATTCCAGCATATCTATGCGCGGTCTGATAGGAATCTCACGACGAATACTTAATTACCTGGGCAATTATGCGGCACCTTCATCAATAGGGTCGTTGTCAAAAGGACATGACATGTTCGTGACAAAAGTGGACTTTACGCTATAGACAATAGCGGACTTTATGAATGAGGAAATGAAATGTCAGAATGCGGCTGAAAGGAGGCGGGGACAGAGAAAACCTCAACGTTAATTGTGAAAAACCTGACACTGACCAGGTTTGGTTCATGGAACATGTTACTACGGTAACTGACCGAGAGCTTAAATGACCTCTTTTTATGAAACAGGCTAGAGTTACCGCTTTTTCTCTGGTTTCAGTTACCTCCCATTTCAGGGTTTCTTGACCCAGAGTTCTCACTAAACCTGCTTTGTGAAATAGACCCCAGCACAGCTTTTGGAAGAATATTAGTTGGTGAATCTTGGCTTGACATGTCAGTTATGAGGGAGAGAAATGCCAAAACGCTGGATGGTATAGATTGTGTGTTGTGATAGTTGAAAGTGTGTGTGGCTACTGTGACAAAAGGTATGCAGTTCATGGAGTGAATGATGAACGCCATGTAAAAAAGTCAGTGGTGATCAAATCGTCACTTGCAATTATTTTACCATAAAAAGCCTTTTTTTTGTTTCATAGTTTGAAGTGTCATTAAATAAATGTATAAATAAATAGCATCCAAGTCACTGTTCTGTTTGACATACAGTATTTGTTTTCATAAAAACCTTAATTTTCTCCACTTTTTGTTCAGAAACTGGTGCTTTCAGTGAAAGCGAAGTGCTGATTACTAAGGAACAGAAAAAGCTAAAAACAATCTTTTTTTGCAGGTGAAAGAAGAGTCAATTCTTTTGGTAGGTTCAGTGCTTATATTTTCACAGGACACACTATTTTGCTAAACATGGAAGATTATTATTATTTTTTTTAAAAAGCTCTAAAAAGACCGCCAATGAATGAGTTAATTTCTTTGTAAAAAATACAAAAATTAAAAATAAAAAAAAATAAAAATATATATTTAAAAAATTAAAAATTAAAAATTAAAAATTAAAAATTAAAAATTAAAAATTAAAAATTAAAAATTAAAAATTAAAAATTATAATAATAATAATAATTAAAAAACAGTGACTGCATGAAACCTTGATATAGATGCGGCGTTTCCAATTTTTACAAGCAAACTAAATCTCCCTCTCGCTATATTTTGCGGAGCGATCCCATGCTGAATTGTTTTACGTTTGATGGAGAAATCAAGCAAGGAGAAGCTTTCAATCCCAGCCGACTTGCTAACCCCCCGCGACTGAAAAGGATTAAAGAGGTAGCAGTAACTTCACCCCAGCACTCACCAGTTGCAGCATAAAAGGGAAATAACTCCATCCTGTCAACTTTGAAGTCAGCGATGTCATCTCTCCTCTCAGGGGTCCTACAGTTGAAGACAGCGAGAGATAAGGTTGCCATGGAGATAGTCTGTCCCTTTTTGACCTTTCATATTGTTCATTCTCTTTTCCTGGCCTTTTGCACCCAAGTGCAGTGCGAATGTATTGCGACTGACATTTAGCCCGTGGTTCCTTGCGGTAGATACGAGATGGCGACCCTGATGGGCGATATAACGAGCGTGCGCTTATATACGCAAATCTTCAGGAAGGGGAAATTGATGTCTGAGTACTTGATGACAGCTTGTTTCCCAGTCTGCGTGCAGGCGATGTTTGTCTTTGAATCAACACAACACGTGTCTGCTTGCTTTGTCTGAGTTAGGCAAAACAACAATGGAAGTGCCAAAACTAGAGGCGGCGTCTACCTCGCGCTGGAGCTGTTTTGTAATCATTTATTATTTCATTGAATCTATCCATCCATCCATGTTTTATTTGCACTTGTTCTTAGTAAGCTCTAGGCTTGGAAAGGGTGGACATTTTGGGTAGTTTTCCAGGGAAAGTTAAGATGGGGAATTATGGAAATACTCCAACTTGGAAACTTTCTCTGGGAATTAAGTAGCAACGTGACTTTTGAGATTCTCCAAAAATAGTAGTTTTTCGGTTGAGGGTAGGAAGTAGCTGATTGGTGGGGGAGAGGGGGGTTAGATTTTTGTGTGATGTCACCTAAAGAAAATCTGGTCAAAAACACATTCAACTTAAGACAGTACAATTTTCCTCTTCTCAACTGTATTATTTAATCTTCCACTCAGGGAACTCCTTTAACGGGCTCACAGTTAAAAGTATCCACCAATAAGCCGTTATTCCGAGGAGTTCTCCTGGCCAATGCATGAAATTACTGTGACATTACAAACAGCGTCACTTGCCCTAAAAACTCGATTTAGGCAGCAGCAATTGAATGTGATTCAATAGAAGAGCAATGTGGGCTGAAAAATAGGTCATGCATATTTTTGGGGGGGGTCAATTTATTTGTTATGAAGGATTTTAAAGCTGCTTTAAGCACTCATTTTATATATTTTTTTCGTATTCCACAAAGATGGCAATGATTGTCACGTTGCTAAATTATGGTTATTTCATGCAAAGTTTTCAAATGAGTATAAATATAAAAATGATGTTGTGTCATAAGCAGACATTCATCTCAAATCAAAAACTCTCCTTCCCCGCTGGCAGAGAAACCAGGCATGTGGCGAGGGCCTTAATTGAAGGGAGAAATGGCTGACACTGCCCCACATAATCTATATATGTAATCTATAATACATTTACTTACTGTAATTGTGTACAAAAAGATTGCTAGCAAGAAACAGCCATCCATCCACTTTTTGACGCTTATCCAAGGTCGAGTCGCGGAGGCAGCAGCTTCAGCAAGGAAGCCCAAACTTCCCTCTCCCCGACCACTTCATCTAGCTCACAGGTGTCAAAGTCGGGTCCTCGAGAGCCTGAGTCCTGCATGTTTTTGAGGTTTCAATTATCATTATCAGGCTCCTGCAGAGCCTGCTGATGAGCTTGAATATGAATCAGCTGTGTTGGACGTGGGAAACCTCAAAAACATGCAGGACCCCCGAGTATCAGACTCTAGCTCCTCCAGAAGGTGTTTCCAGGCCAACTGAGAGACATAGTCTCTCCAGCGTGTCCTAGGCTGTCCCCGGGGCCTCCCGCCGGCAGGACATCCCCTGAACACCTCTCCAGGGAGGCGTCCACGAGGCATCTGAACCAGATGCCTGAGCCACCTACTACTCTGAGCCCCTCCGGATGACCGAGCTGTCACCCTGTCACGGTGTGGTCACGGAGCGGCGTGGTGTCTGTAGGCGTGTGAAGTGGAGGACCCAAAATGCAGGGAGGCAGGAGAACCACAGCAGGAGTGCGAAACTGGCGTGCTTTATTTTACAGAAAACACTAACCAGGGTACTGGTTAATGCTAACTAAACAACAAACTGAAAAGATACAAAATCAAAATGACAGACAGAACTCCAGTGGTGACCGTGACAAGCGGCAATGATCCCACGCCGACTGATCACCACCCGGGAATTAAATACACTCACACTAATTGGGTAACTAGCCACACCTGGGGCCAGGCATAAGTGGCTGAGGGCCCAGATTGGTCAACCCGGAAGGGCTGGAACCCACTCAGGACCAATCGGGACCCTCAACCAAAACCAGATCTTCCCAGACATGACACACCCTATCTTGAAGGGCGAGCCCGGACAGCGGACACCCTACGGAGGAAACTCATTTCAACCGCTTGTATCCGGGATCTTGTTCTTTCGGTCACGACCCACAACTCGTGACCATAGGTGAGGGTAGGAACGTAGATCGACTGGTAAATCGAGAGCTTCGCCTTTCGACTCAGCTCCTTCTTCACCACAACAAACCGATACAGAGTCCGCATCACTGCAGACGCTGCACCGATCCGCCTGTCGATCTCCCGCTCCATCCTGCCCTCACTCGTGAACAAGACTCAAAGAAACTTGAACACCTCCTGGGGCAGGATCTCATCCCCGACCCAGAGAGGGCACTACACCCTTTTCCGACGGAGGACCATGGTCTCGGATTTGGAGGTGCTGATCCTCATCCCAACCACTTCACACTCGGCTGCGAACCGCCCCAGCAAGAGCTGGAGATCACGGCTTGAAGAAGCCAACAGCACCACATCATCTGCGAAAGCAGAGAAGCAATGCTGATAACATCAAACCGGACCCACTCAACGCTTCAGTTGCACCTAGAAATTCTGTCCTTCTGTCCATAAAGGTTATGAACAGAATCAGTGACAAAGGGCAACCTTGGCGGAGTCCAACCCTCACTGGAAAGGAATCCGACTTACTGCCGGCAATGTGGACTAAAAACTCTGACACCGGTCGTACAGGGACCGAACAGCCCGTATCTGGGGGCTCGGTACCCCATACTCCCGAAGCACCCTCCACAGGATTCCCTGAAGGACACGGTTGAACCTCTTCTCCAAGTCCACAAAGCACATGGACAAATTCCCATGCGCCCTCAAGGACCTTACCTAGGGTGCAGAGTTCGTCCACTGTTGCACGGCCGGGATGAAAACCACACTGCTCCTCCTGAATCCGAGATTCAGCCTCCCAACGGACCATCCTCTCCAGCACCCCTGATAAGACCTTACCAGGGAGGTTAAGGAGTGTGATCCTTAAAAAAAGGGGACCACCACCCCAGTCTGCCAATCCATAGGCACTGTCCTCAACGTCCACGCAATGTTGTAGAGGCGTGTCAACCATGACAGCCCCACAACATCCAGAGCTTTTAGGAACTCCGGGCGGATCTCATCCACCCCCGGGGCCCTGCCACCGAGGAGCTTTCCAACCACCTCAGTGACTTCAACCCAGAGATAGAAGAGCCCACCACCTGGGAACCAAAAATTATTGGTAGGGTAGAATCATTAGGATACACAAACCCCTCCACCATGGTAAGGTGACGGTTCACAAAGGGGTAGCAAGAAACATATTTTACTGAATTTTCGTGTCCATTTGGCATATAATTAACTGGCTACTTGTGTTTTACTGTCAACCCAAACTTGACATTTTGGCCACTACGGAGAGGAGCAATTGAATGCAAGAGAATAGTTTTGTTTATTCCTGAACTATTGGCCTTATCACTTCTTAAATGATGGCCCCTGCCCATATTATTGACAAATCAGTGGTGCTGCTTTAAACAATGCAACAGCAGCGTGTCGTGAATCCCCATATATGGCTGTTTATTTGGAGAAACTTAATTTACATCACAGTTTAACTTTAGCCTATCCCAACTATCTTTGTACATCTTGTGTTTGCCATTCGCCAAGTCATCACATGGCACACACAAACTGTAGAAAAACAAGCATTCACAATCACATGCACACCTAAAGACAATGTCGAGTCCTCACTTAACCTAAAATGCATCTTTTTGGAATGCGGGAGGAACCCAGAACCTAACAACTGTGAGGCAAATGAGCTAACCACTTGAACATAGTGCTGATTTAGTGAAGCTTCAGTAATATATACAATTTTACATAAATCCTACAGTTCCATGTTGGTTCTGTCTATCTGCTATTCTTAATCTTATTTTGTGAAGGTTTGTAAAAAGCATTTTTGAACATGAAAACCCCAAATAAAACATGATGTGATACTTTTCTTTCTTTTTCTGTCTCTGGTAAGCATGCTGATTTCTAACCACACCAAATAAGGCCACATGCCAAACATAATCACATTTCTGTAAACACTAAGATTTTTCAAACTGTTCCAAATATTTGTTTGATTTTTTGCTTCTTCTGAGAAGAGTCCCCACCCAGCACTCAAAATAAGATTGTCATATTTCAAGATTTGATCAGTTTTCCACACAATACCCATTTCCCGCACTTTGATAACATAATGATGTCTGAGTTCAACTCTTATCTAATGGTTAAAGCTGGATTAAAACAAACGCCAAAGATTTTGTTTACTACTATAAGACAGTAATGCTCTCTAAAAGATCTTCTTCCAATTTATTTATAAAGCACATTAAAAACAACAACAAAGCTGACCAAAGTGCTGTACACCAATAAAAAGATAAAATATAGCATCATAATAAAAAACACAAGCAGGAAATAAAAGATGTTTACAATAAACCAGGAGAACTACAAAATAAGTGTCAACTCTAATGCAGGATCCGAGGACGCTAAGGAAAACAAATTGTTTTTTAAAAGAGATTTAAATGCAAACTTAGAAAGGTAGAATGGGGCCAGCCTATTTAGAGCTTCATAAGCAAACAATAATATTTGAAACTGAATTCAAAAACTTATTGGGAGCCAAAGGACAAGTGAAATGTGCCTCCAGCTGCATGCTGTTAGAAGTACTGATGCAGACACCGATACAATACCAGTATTGATACTGTCTGTACTTGTATGCGTAAAAACACTCCGCTACAGCACCCAATAACCATTACCAGCTTGTCATATATACAATATTATTCTATCCTCTCTGTGCAATAGTAAGTAGTTCTTCAAAAATAATCAACTTGTGCTAGGACCAGTATCAGATGATAAATGTTAGCAAAAATATTGCAATTTCATGGTATTACAGTATTGCAATTTCAGCTCTAAAATGCATTATTTTGAAATGGTTCCATTATTTTTTGGCCATTGAATATGCTCTCTAAGGGCATTAGAGAAGATAAAATTAAACTAAAGAATTGTATTCAAAATGCAAATCTAGTACAGTCGATAACCGCAAAAAAATGGACGCCTTCTTCAACAAACACCAAAAAAACATTCACTATAGGTCTTCTATGTAAAAGAGGAGGGGGAATGTAGGGAACAACCCCCACACACCATCCCCCCACCCCCTCACCACCACTACCACCACCCCCCAAAAAAGATGTTTTTTTGTTTTTTTAAACGTGCATTCTATTGAAATGTTGAAAAGATCATGTAAGCAATGGAAGTACTTGCTGGTCAACACCGACCACATTGACGACATTACAATAATCAAGTTGGGTGGAGACAATGTTTCATGGTCAGCGAATGAGGTGAAGCTTTTAAATTACATAAATATACAATCATCATCTTAATGTGGTCTAGATGGAGTTGCTATTGAATGGATTCAAATCCAAGTATTAAAAATAGACTTTATTGAATAGCAAATGTACTATTCTGCATGTCCTTGAAAGGCACAGCATTAACCATTCCATCATTACATCATTGCGGTTGTGTACTCAACACAGCATGTGGACAGATGTATTAGGACACCTTGCCTTTATACATTTCAATGTGACCCACCACAGAGAAAAGTGTTGTCAAAGGGAAAGTCAACCCAAAAATGTTCTTTACACTAATATGTTCTATGTGCCCCAACTAGTCTAAACACGTTATTTTTGATAAATATTGCGCTTGTGAAATTTGAATTAAGCAGCAAAATTCAACCGTTTTTATCCATTTTGCCACTTGCTATCGACTGCTTAATTCCACAAACGCAATATAAATCCGAATGCCGTGTTTAGACTAGTGGGGCCAAATAGAACATATTATTGTAAAGAACATTTGGGATGTGACTTCATCTTTAATAACCCTGCTAAACATGAAAACAAAATCAAGCGAAATTAAGAAATGACAGTAAAATGAGGTTTCAAAATAGTGTTGTCTCTGCTTTCAGACATTGTGTGCCTGTCCAATGAATGAGCTGAAACCACACATGCTCAACTTTTGACTATCAATCAAATACCAGTTATATTCCCGAGAAAAATGAATTCTACTTTGACTTGCAACTTTCTTATGCCAACAGATAACTACATGTTTGAGCCGCAAAAATACATCCACATACATACATCCTCTGGTGGCTGGAACGTATCCCTCCGGGCAGTCTGGGGGCTGTTTTATGTGACAACAACGAGGCGCTCTAAAGTATCCACACCAGCACGAAGCATCTTCCCACAGTCTGGCTGTCAGGTTAAACCATCTTTCTCTGCATGACATGCATGCACTCACATATGATAACACGGCGCTCTAAAGTGGTCACACCCGCATACTAACTAAAGGGAAGATGAATTTCGGGGTGTAGGCCTATGGCGGATATCTGCCAAAAAGGCGCTCAAATTCTTATACCGCTTCGGAGTGGGCATCTCACATTGGATGCAAGTGCATGACTTGATCCTATTTTAGCCACAAGTGCTCAGTCTTTACACATTTTCAGCAATTACCCTAAAATGTGTGTAATGTCAGTATAAAAAAAAAAATCTCTGAATTCACTACAGGGTTTTAAAAGTTGAGTTACTCATCCTGAGTGTTATTATAACGTTCTCCCTGCGGTGTCCTTTACAGGGCTGAAACACACATAGTTCAATATGAGACTTTGTGGTGCAGCATGCAGTCCCCCATTGAGGCGGAGTGTCAGGTTTTGAAATGAGTACCATCAGATGAATAGATTTGTTTTTTCTCTGCCTTGACAGAATACAGTTGACCTTTAAATTTGAAATACAGTACAACCTCCAAAGGCACAATCTGACAGTTGTTGACTGCCAAAATAATTTATCCCATCGGAAATACTGTTAAGCAAATTAATTTGTTCCGGACTCAAGTGTCGCCATCATAAAATCATTTTTAATCAAATGTGGGAAATGTTTTAATTTACATTCTTAATTGTCATACACATGAAAAATAAGTTCACCACTTTGTTATGAAAATGAAGCGCAACTACTCCCCTTTGGTAGATGGAGAAAGATACCGTCCTCCATGACATTTTGTAGGTAAGGGTTGAGTGGCATAAGAGCACCTTTGTTTGTCATCACTCTGCTCTTCTCTGCAGTGGCTACAGAAAAAAGCACAAAGAAAACACACTTGGAGAGGTCTTCTCTTGACACTCAATAAACTGAACTCTTGTGGAATTTGTTATCATCGCACACAAGGATGTTTGAACTCCAATAATGTTTGAATTTACAGGTATGAAAGATAGATAGATAGATAGATAGATAGATAGATAGATAGATAGATAGATAGATAGATAGATAGATAGATAGATAGATAGATAGATAGATAGATAGATAGATAGATAGATAGATAGATAGATAGATAGATAGATAGATAGATAGATAGATAGATAGATAGATAGATAGATAGATAGATAGATAGATAGATAGATAGATAGATATTAATAAAGGGATTAATAAAGTAAATCATCACCTGCAGACTCGATAGGAAACTTGAAGAGTATAATCATACGTTGTACTTTAATTTCTCCACAATAAAAAGTGAATGAAAGCAACACAGAGCATATGGCTCGAGTCCACTGAGAGACTCGAGGATGGCGCACAGACTGACGCGGGAAGCGCACGCACACACCTCCCCATCATCCTCAGCCTCATCATCATAATCCGCCTGCCTGTGCAGCCTCGTTGTGTGTTCGCAAGCACTCACTCGGTGACGCCGGAGCGCGCAGACACGCTGGTAACTCTGCAAAATACTTGGGATCTTTCCTTTTGTTGTTGTTTTTCCAGTGAAGGGAATATCGCAGTTTTCTAAATGAACGGGATGGTCATTTTTAACAGAGCGCATGGATGTATGATTTGTGATTGGTAAACTTTTATTTTGAGTTCAGCAAACACTTGAATGGATGAGTGCGTGCTGGGTAAAAGTTGTTTGTAGCAGGAATATTTCCCCCCTTACATTCACTCTTGGAATTAGTGTCAGGAGAATGCTGAGCGAACTGTTGCCGCTCTGCTACCTGCTCATCTCGGCGGTGAGCCTGCAGGACGCCCCGGCCACAGCCACAGGTAGCCGCTTCGTTTGCAACGCCATCCCCCCGGGCGCGGAGCCCGGCTGCGGCTACACTCCGACGGGCAACGGCTTGCAGAAGAGCGGCCCCGTGGAGGACGAGCTGCGCAACACGATCATCCAGCTCCGGGAGACCATCCTGCAGCAGAAGGAGACCCTCGTCAGCCAACAGGGGACCATCAAGGAGCTCAACACCAAGCTGGCGCGCTGCGAGGCGGCGGCGGACGACTCGACGCAGCCGGGCAAGTCACGGGGTCACGGCTCCAGGAGGAAAGAGTACGGCAAAAACACCATGGGGGACCTGCCGCGGGACCCCAGCGAGACCATAAACCAGCTTGGAAAGACCATGCAAAGCCTGAAGGGGCGCTTGGAGAGCTTGGAGGTAAGACGCACGTACGCAGATCGGTGCATGCGTAAACATGAATGAGCAGCCAGGGGCATTTCAAAACCCCCAAGGCAAGAAAGAGAATTGTGCATGACCACTAACCCCCCCCCCCCCCCCCCTCGAACCAAAACTGGACAATAGATAAGCAACAATAACCATCCACCAACCCATCCATTTTCTGTACAGCTTGTCCTCATTAGATGCAGGTGAACTGGAGCCAGGGTACACCCCGGACTGGTCGCCAGTCAATCACGCAGCATATAGACAGAGAACCATTCATTCTTCGTTCAGATCTATGCATAGTTCAAAGTCTGCGAGAAGCTAACGTCGATGTTGTTGGACACACAGTGTATGAATAACTACAAAAATAAACCAGAGATGAAAAATCTTTAGAACGCTAACATTACAACCAAGTCATTACCTTTCTTATCAATATCACATTTTTCTTAAAGGGGAATGAAACAGCCTTCTTTTTTTTTTACATAATACATTGTATGTGCCAGCACAAATAAACACGGTACTCTGATTAATATTGTATGTGTGAAAAAATAATTAAACATAATAATCAATCAAGATAAGGGGTCCGCCATGTTGGGCGACATCATCACCAGCTCAAGACGGTATGTTCAGATGTCGAAGCTCAAGTTGCACCCATCCTGCTAACATAATGACTTGTTTAACCGTGATAGCTCACAGATTTTGACAGTGATGGGTTTATTAATTCAGTCCTGTGTACACCATTTTGTACACTATTGTGTACCAACTTTTATACATGTAATGAAATCAAGAATGTAGCTTGTTGTTGATTAATTACTGTGAGGTTGTCTTAGTTAATAAAGTGGGCAGGAATTGGTGAACATAAGTCACATTCTTGTGACCCAAAAATGGCTGCCCTCTTAAGCAAGTAGATGTGATCTTTTAAACTTTTTTTTTCAATAAATGCTTTCTTGATTTAAGTAAGTCCGCCATTGTTTCTTCTGTTGCCGCCTAAACAACGGCCATGACCTGTGTCTAGGAACGTGAATCAATCTTAAAGAATCCCACTAACTTTGATTGACAGACCGGGTTTTTCTTCTGAAAAACGCCATTAAGAAATAAAAAGTCCATTGTGGAAAAAGACATGGGGAAATAAAGAACTGACTGTAAAAAAATTAAGTCATTATTTTAAAAAGTATGACACTCGGCTGGCCTGGGAACGCCTTGGGATCCCGCCGGAGGAACTGGTTGAAGTGGCCAGGGAGAGAGAAGTCTGGGCTTCCCTGCTAAAGCTGCTGCCCCTGTGACCCGACCCCGGAGAAGCGGCAGATAATGGATGGATGGATTTTTTTTTTTCAATCATGTCCGCTAATAAGCAAGGGATGACATCAGTAAGGGCCCCACTGGATACCAGCTATGAAAAACTTGTTCTTGTCCAGTTAAATCACACATGTGGTGCACAAGGAGTTGTGTGATGTGATTCATAACTCCGTCATGCCAGTGTCACAGCTGCTTTTTAGATTAGCACACCTCCAAATAAAAGGAAGTCCAATGTCCTACAGGTCCGCCATTCCACATTCCCTGGCTGGGACCCAAGATCAAATTTGATTTCGAGGCTTTCTGTTACTGCCAATAATGTCAACTGTTGACTATTCACAAATCTCACTGCAGCAATTTTACACTGTGCTTAGTGTTGTTTAGATGATCATGTCTTCAATCTGACACATCTTTCCCGTGTATGGATTTTAATCTCAAAGGTTAGCATATTAAGATACAAGAGCAGATTGTGGTTGATTTACACAATACTCCATGTGATAAAATATCATACGGACTATCTTCTAAGCCTACTAAAAATGACTAACATAATTCATCATAACACGTAATTAGTGTAAAATTGTCATCTGGTTTGTTTTTGGTTTCCAAAAACTTCCACAATGTACAAAAATAATTTGCATTTGTAGTGCAAGAACACTAATAACACTTTTATCAGACCGATACCAGTAAGAGTATTCAGCTCTTGAGTAGTCACCAATGACGATACCAAGTACATATACTATTACGACTTTTGATAAATAAAATTTCCTTAAAAAAACAATGACAGATCATTTTAAAGAAAGACCTCAAATGCATTAAATTAATGGCATTTTTCTATTCTTTAAATTTTTAGTTCCTGGTTGTAAAGCCGTCGCAAGGACTAATACCTTGGAATAATGCCTGGTATCAGCCCGATATCGATACCTGGTATCAGTACTTGCCCATCCCTAATTTATATATATACCGCCAAGGTCCCTAAGGGGCAGACGAAGTAGAAGAATAGCCACTGAATTAGCATAATGCACAAATTGGTTTATACCTTATATTATAGTGTATTTCATTTCTTATTATTGTATGGTTTTGTAAAGTACATTGGGTAAAATGATTGTTCTGAATAAAATTGACAAAACTTTTGACAATGTTTGTTGACTAAAATTAGACGAATCAAATTATGTGTACTTGGACTAAAATAAAGACTTTAATGCTAGACTTATAGTCGACTAAAATGGACTAAATAAAAACGGGATGAGGTTAACTAACTCTATGTTAAAAACTGAGACTAAACTTTCAAATGGCTGATAAAATGAACACTACTAACAACATAACTGCTTAACTCATCTTTTGTCTTATGGAGCATTTTTGTTACGTAATAATCCTCTGTACTGTTAATGGTTTTATGTTGACATTTTGACACTGCAATGGATTGATGTTTGTGTGGGAAAGGTTTGAATTGAACCAAGTGGAGGCCATCAAGCATGTGTGCTTCTACTGCATTGAATCACACGTGCTCAACACAATGAACAATTGTGCAGGTGATTATTATGATGATGACAACATGTGGCTCCCTCTCTCACTAATTGAGGCCATGTGC
>NC_141239.1:31198795-31273795 GCF_054856555.1 Leptonotus elevatus | reverse complement strand
GCTCCAGAACATGTTGCGTTAATATTTCATTTTCTTAAGTATTGATAGTTTTCATGATTGCGACGTGATAGCTGCGGTAATAGGAGTTGGATTAGGATTAGGTAAATCCCCACTGAAGGCCTGCCACTAGAAATCATGCGTGTACATAATAGAGAGAGTTCCTGCTATGAGATTAGCCTCCAAATAATAAAGCTGTCTTTCCAATTTACCTAAATTGCCCCGAAGTAACGACACTGATTGTTGTTGCTAAACTAACTTTTCTCAAAGAGAAAGCAGTCAAAAGGGATTCACTGCTATTCCATCATTTTCCTCTCATTACCATTAGTTAAATTGATAGAAATCTGTAAATATTATATGATTGATCAAAATCAGCTAAAGCATTCCCTGCCGTGGACGTTTTTTATTCTTCAGAAGGAATACAACTGTTCACTCCTATCTCAAGGCACCACCGTATCTGTAAACAAATGATTATTTTGCAGTCCCTTTCTTAGTCTTGTTTTTGTTATTTTATCATTTAAGGTGTAACAAAAGCCAAAGATCAAAGTCACGGTTCTGCTTGACATGATTCTTCTTACAAAAATCTGCTTTTTGGTCAAATTGCTTTCTGTTGTTGATGAAACCAACTCATGTTCAATTGTTGTTTCCTAAACAGACAAAGCTAGAAACCATTTTAATTTTGAGTGTGGAAGATCTACTCTTTCTTTTGGTAGGTTTGATGCTTGCTGCTTACAGTATGTTGACACAATATTTTGTGGGTCTTGAGAGATCAATAAAAATGATCTAAAACGGCTCGCAGGAAATAAGCAAAATGTCAACATTATGAGTCTTTTTTTTATTTTGCTTTGTGTAATGCTCACGTTTTCTTGACAGAAACAGAGCAGGTGTACCCAATGAAGTGTCCTTTGCGTGCAGTGAAGGGTCCCCCGTGTTCATCATGCGTCCCCGTGTCGTCTCCATCATGGCACCGTGCCCAGCGCATGCATGCGAGGACGGCGGCGGTGGGCCGTCTTCAGGGGCAAACGCGCCACTTTTCTGCCGCTTACATAACCACACAGCAGCCTGGCGTCGGGCCCAAACCCCAGGCTGTGGCCCCCTCGCACGCGCTCTCCGTAGGGACGGATTACAACCCACCCTACTACCCCCCCCCCCCCCCCCACCAACCATCTAATCACTTTGTCTGATAAGTCTGATGAGATTTCTCCTGATGGATGCTGTATGTTACGGAGACGGACATCTCGCTGACATTCCAATTACATTTTCCTCACCGCCTGATCAACAAATCAAATCAGATTCTCTCCAGGAAAGCAGACGGAACGGCGCCTTGCGAGGGCAACGCCGTTTTGGGAAACAAACAGGCTCGCCGGGCCTCGTTAGCCTCAGCGAGATGTTAGCGACTTAGGGGCTAAATGGAATAATAGGCGACCTGTGTGGCTTCTTCACTGGCGCCGTGATCAACATGCGTGAAACATTTGGTGAGGTTTTCAGACACATTATCATCGTGCTACCAGCTGTATCGTGACACTACCAATATCGTAATACTAGCTGTATCATGCTTCTCGCTATATCATGATATACTAGCAGTATCATATTACAAGGCGTCTCATGGTACTAGCTGCATTGTGATAGTGGCTGTATCATGATAATGGCAGTATCATAATACTAGGAACTGGATCGTGGTACGACTTTTATCATCATATTATCAGTATCATGATACCAAGTGTATAATGGTACAAGCTGTATCATGTTACAGGCAGTATCATGGAACTATTCTCATTGTTGTACTACATGTATCGTACTACTAGTTGCATTGTGATATTAGTAGTATCGTGATACTGACAATACTATTATCATCATGCTATTAGCTATATTGTGATATGACATAAAAGATGATGATCTTTTTTTGTCATGTTACATGTGCACATGAAATATGACCTCTGCATTTGACTCATGCCATAACGTGTATCATGATACTTGCTATAGTGTGAGACTAGCAATATCGTAAACTCTAGGTGTATTATGATATTATGTGTATTGTGATACGCTCAATATCATGAAACCAGGTATATTGTAATATCAGCTGTATCCTGATACTACTTGTATTTTGAAACAACTTGTATTGGGATACTAGCATCATGATACAAGCTATAGTGTGCAACAAACTATCATGATACTCGCTTTATCCTTGTACTAGCTGTATTGTGATACTGGCTGTTTCGTGATACTTGCTGTATCATGACAAGCATTTTAGCGACACTAGCTGCATCTCGATGATACAGCTGTATCATCCTAACAGTGTCGTGGCACCAGCAGTATCGTAGTACTCGTAATTCTAGTCACTATACTGGAACAACACACACACACGCACACACAGCCACCATCAACACATCTCTAAGGACCCATCAGCAACAGCGGCAGCGCTATTGTTACTATAATTATGACCTAATCACAGCTGTAATAGCACAGATATCATGCTATAGGTACCACACACAAACACGCACACGACCACACGCGCACACACACACGCACTCACACGTCCCCTCTGGGCTGAGAGGGGCCATTACCCTCCACACACACCCACACACTCACACGCGTACGCGCACGCACGCACACACACACACACACACACTAACACAGAAACACCTCTCATACATCAGCGTGTCTTTAGTAGAGAGAGAGAGAGAGAGAGAAAGAGAAGGAGAGAGAGAAGGAGAGAGAGAGAGAGAGAGAGAGAGAGAGAGAGAGAGAGAGAGAGAGAGAGAGAGAGAGAGAGAGAGGCAATGCATTAGTATTCCGAGCACAGGGCGGGAAGCTGAGAGCGAGCATCCAGCAAGGAAGGAGGAAGACGAGAAGGAGGAGGAGGGTTAGGAATATTAGAGCGAACAGGAGGGCTGCCATCATTTGCTCCATTTCTCTCCGTCCTCGTCAGCTCATCCCGGCGCGTGCGCGAGAGGAAGAAAAAGCAAGGAAAAGGAGGTGGGAGGGGAAAAAACGCCGGGAACGCTCGCTTTTTTCGCTGTTTCCCCCACACATGTTTATACCTGACGTGACGGCAGCAAGCGGCGAGATTCGTGCACAACATTCCACGGTAGGCACGCGCACACTCTCACACGCATACATCTCGCGACGTGCGCGCGCACATCAATCTTTCATGTGTAGCGCGCATGGCGTTCATGTTGCGTTTCTGTTTTTTTGTGCACGTACTCTATCTAGATGCTCCAACTTTGTATTTATTTATTTATTTAAAAAAAAAAAAAGGGCCAGCAGCAGCAGACGTTCTAGGAGGACGCGCGCGCACATCAACCTGGGTTGTGTGTGCGTGCGCGCGCCCGTCCACCGTCTCCTCTCCCTTGCTTGCAGTTCCCGCTGGGCCACGCCCCTTTACCTTGCCCACCGAATGTGATTCATGCAAATTACATGCGGTGCGCGTGCGCGCGGCAGCAAAAGGTTCCTGTTCCAGCAGAACATCGCAGCCTGTGTGTGTATCGTAGAAGACCCTCAGCTTGTTTAGAGATACATGACCTAGAGCAGTCATTTACGGCGCAGCTAGTATTACCGTACATCCCGTCAATATACCGTACATCACGGTACAAAGACGGCGCCCGGTCCTTAAGACGTGAGGTGCCGTAAAAGTCGTGACCTCTATGTTCCAAGTGTGAAATCGACCCATTTGTGAACCAAAAAACGCCAGAACGAAGCGGGTCCAAACAGAAGCAATCGAAAGCTGAAACATCCCATTAGGCAGAACCGATAGATTAGCCCACCTCACCTGAGATAAATAAAGCAATGTTTGCTCGTTAAATCTCAAGAGTAGTAAAAACAAAACAAAAACAAAAAACATTTGAAATGGTCGGCACTTGGTCAACAAAGAGCTGTTTGGTGTAGCTATGTAAACAACAAGATGTATGGTGTATTGTTGTAAACAAAGAGGCCATGAAGGTGATTGAAGGCGGTCCCTATTGATCCATATCATTCCTCGCTGGAGCAACATGTTTTATTCAGTGTGTATGCCTCTGATGCTTGTTTGGTTCTAATGATGCCGCGACGCCATAAACATTGTTGGAATCATCATCATTCCCGTCACTCCACACAACAGGTGACTCACTCTGGAAATAATCCCTCGTAAACGTTCTGCTTGGTCTGGGATTTTTAGTTAGCCCACATCGGAACGCCCTCATGCACCTTATCGCTATCATTCCTGAAACTAGCTGAGGTAAAAAGAAATTCCATAAAACCGTCACTCTGGGTTGGGATTTGTTACTGTCTCCAGTGCTCCCCACTCTGAAAAATAATCCCTTGTAAATGTTTTGCTTGGTCTTCTTTATCAGAATCTCTGAGTCAGGGAATTCTATAATCCCTGTATTCTCTCCTGTCAAATGTACTCTTATTCCAGTCATTTTCAAATCCTTTCAAGGTGTAGATAAATACATATTCTACAAAACTGCCAATTTGGAAATAATCCCTCATAAACCTTCTGCTTGGGTTGGGATTTTTTGTAAATCTTAACCTGAATGTCCAAGCAAGGGAGTTATATCGTCCTTATCTTCCCCCTTGCCCTTTCCCAAACATTCTCAGATTTAGCTAAAGTGTAAAAAGAGATTCCATGTCTCCGTCACTCTGGAAATAATCCCTCATAAATCTTCTGATAGGATTGGGTTTTGTTATTTGTCTTCACTCTGGGGGGGAAAAAATCACTTGAGTCAGGGAATTCCATCGTACTTGTCTTCTCGCATGTCAAGACGTCATTTTAATCCAGTCATTTCCAAATCCAGTCATTTCCAAATCCAGTCATCCTATAGAGATTCCACAATTCCGTCACTCTGGAAATAATCCCAGTAGATGTTCTTCTTTGACTGGAATTTGCTGAATGCATCAATTGGAAATCTCAGAGCAAGGAAATTCCATTATTGTTGACTTCCCTCTCCTCTCTGCCATTCCAAAATATAGCCACGGTGTGTTATTCACACTGGATTAAGATATTTGACATGCCCACCGCTTTGGATATAATCCCTCATAAACCTTCTGTGTGGGTTAGGATTTGCTGTTAGTCTTTTTCGGAATCTCTGATCGAGGGAAACCCATCATGCTCATCTTCCTTCTTGTCCTTTCCCAGCCATTCCAAAAGCCACCCGAGGTGTTAAATAGCCCTATACAGATTACATAATACAGCCACGATGATAATAATCCCTCATAAACCTTTTGTATAGGTTGATATTTGTCATTTGTCTTTATCGTAATCACAGAGCAAGGGAATTTTCTTGTCTTCATTTTCTCCTGTTACCTGTATTTTTAATCCAGTCATTCCCAAATCCAGTCAAGGTACAAGGAGATAGTATTCTTATTTTTGTGGAAATAATTTGATGGTGTTGGATTTATGTTGTTGTTTCTATAGGTCAATTACAGTCAGGAGAAGTGGATTTACAGACCTAATATTTAGGGAATTTATTTATTTAGCACCTTTATTTAAAGAGGAATACAATGAATCCCATGATGAACTGAACTGTTATTTTGTGCTCTGATGATGCTTAAGTATCTTTCATGGACTTTTCCGCCCACCCGTGTTGTGGGAATTCCAGTCCACTGCTGGGAATGATGCAACATAAACAGCTCATCAGCTTTACAGCCTCCTGAACTGACCAAGTAATGACAGGATGGAGTCATTAAAAATGAGAGCTGGAGCTCGTTAATGATTAATTGCAGGTCGTTGGTTGAACTTTTATCTTAGCCGCCGTCCTTTTCGTGCATTCCCTCCTGCGATTTTCATTTCGTACGCCATAATGAAAAGCCGACCTCGTCGGGTGGCACGGTTGCGACTGGGCGGCCCGCTGAGAATATCGATCCTGAGCGGTGCGCCAGTCAATGGAACGTCTGCGGGAGGTTTTGTGTTGCCGCGCGTACACAAAAGGCTCCTTTATCCCGCAGTCATGAAAATGTTCCACTTCTGCAACCCGCGCATACTGTGGCCGAGTTAGTTAGCCCTTTTATCGGTAAGTGGGGGTTTACAAACCTCGAAGAACCATGTGACTTCTTACAGCCAATCAGCAAACACATGGCAGGTTCTAGGTTTTCAGTTCCCCTTTTTCATGGATTTTATTTGTAGAGTCTGTTACTGTATTTTGTTCTCCTGATTATTGTGGGCGTAATTCCACTGTCAACCGCTCGGTGGTGGCACACCATTTTGTTTTTGTTGAAAGAAGAAGAGTGAAAACAGGCAGTATTTCAGATTATCTGTTTTTGCTGAAGATTATTGAACGTCAAAGCCTCTTCAATCCTGCTTCCTACGCCTACATAAAGCAGCTGGCTGTAGATTCATTTCATTATGTACAGTTGTGCTTGAAAGTTTACATAGCCTAAAGATAGGAAAACATATGAGCGCACTTTACGGTGAGAAAATCGTTTGGATATTTTCAGAGGTTGAATGTGAATTTTGGTGATGATTCATAGCATTTTGGTGTCATTCAGTGACGCTTAGCTTTTGTACATTTACAGTTGTGCTCATAACTTTACATACCCCCCCCCCCCCAATGGTAGTGAGTATTTGAATAGGGTATTTCTGTATCACAAATTTCACTTAGTAAATGGGTGGTCTGGAACGTAACAGCGCAAAGAGTGGGATTATTGTAGCTACTTTAATTCAACACAAATACACATACTATGCCGAAATGAAATTAACTGTACTGATGTAGACGTTGGAAATTGATTGTACTCTACTACCACTACCGGATGAAAGGACATCAGTGGATGTAAACAATGTCTTTGCCCGCCCACCCTTCTGCCCGTCCCCCTCCAGGCTGGCATTTGAGGTGGCCTCTTCGCTACCAGACGGCCATTGCTCTTAGTGAGACGTCCTCGTTTAAAAGTCACTCAGACAGATTTACAGGAGCGGTGCTCCATGTTAGCAATATTGGATCTTTTTGTTGTTCGCCCAATTTTGGATTCCACAGCCCGCTGTCACGGCCAGATAAATAGACTTAAGTGCTTCTCCCTTAAAAGGACAGACTATCCTAATGTGACAGTCAGCGACCATTCAAAGCTGACGGGACCGTTCCTCTGCTTCATTCTCGCGCAATGCGACTGACTGACTGATTGACTGATTGATTGATGGACGCATTGACGAGCACTCTGCCCGCCAGCTGCCACTCAAAAAGACAAACATCTCCCCCAACGACATCCAGCAACCAATCGATCGATAGTCCTGCTCAGGTTCGATACACTCGGAGAAGTCGCTCCTCAACCTCGACCTCCCGCTGCTCTTTTGCCTTTGATTGATTCGCCACTGCTGCCGTATTGGACACTACATTAGGTACATGTTTAAAATGGCGGAATCAAGTCTTGACTGTACCAGGTCAACCAGTCCTGCCAAAAAGGACTGACGCAAACCGTACTACTCGAAGGAATTGAGGATTTGTCATACTAGTGTCAATCATACAAACAAACGGGTGCTAAAACGAGGGATGTTAGGTTTTGGTCATTTGGGTACAATTCACAAAAACTATGCAAAGAAATTGGGCCGAACCATACGCAAACAAGTATTTAGTAAAGAAGTGCAAGTGGCAGCTACATGTGTGTGGGTGTACCTAATAAAGAGTCCTAATAATGAGTGTGGTCGATCTTCAGTTATCCCTGGAGGTGTTCAGGCTGTGAGAAAGTTAAGAGTTTCAGGCTCTGACCTGCTTTTTTTGACAGAATAAGTTCAAAAACAAAAGTTTCTCCAGGAACTAATTAGCATGCTACTTAACATGTTGGCGTTTTAAACCTTTTATCCTGGTTTTAGACTCTGATTGGTTTCTTTTATTCGTGTGCTTCCAGGTGATGTCAGGCAGCTTGGAGAGGAGGTCTGTGCTGATTGGCTGATTGGAGAGTTTCCTTCCAGGAAGTCGGGGCTAATTGGATGTAAGGTTCCAGCTGGAGGACTAGAAAAACGAGCCACTTGATTTGCTCTTTAGCAACGTGACAACATGCTGAAGGTTACACACACACTCCCGGCATTAACACACACAACAACATGTCTGCCGCTAGTATTGTTTCATTTATTTTGACATGAGGCATTAATTATTCAAAATCTGATGATTTAATTCCAGTGGAAGTACATGATCTTAATAGGACTTCCCAGTATACCTTAGAAATAAAACCCAACTAGACTTTCCGGTAAAGCGTCCTAGTACAGGAGTCTGCAACCTGTGGCCCTGCAGCCACACGTGGCTCTTTTTTAGTCCCTCTCCCGTGGCTCCCTGTTGATCTCTAACAACATTTTAGTAAAAATTACTTAAAAAACAAGCAAAACGATTTTTATCCTTTTTTTTTTTTTTTTAAACATAAAATATTCTTCAAATGAATTAATATTTTATATTCTAAAAAATCAATAATTAAATGTGACCGGCTCTGTCAAAAGGGTAACTTGACAATTGCCAGATTGCTAATTGTGATTCGCTCAAGGGAGTTCTCCACAATATCAATCTGGTCCACGGTGATTTGCCTGGCAAAGCCGGGACATTCTGTACAATACTTCGAGCTGATTGGACGATGCGGCATCTTGCACATGTTTGTTTTGACCAATCATGGCAACGGATGAAAATGTCGTCTTCGCAAGAACAGAATGCAAGAATAGAATTCATTGCAGCGTCCATTCGTCCATATAAGGTTAGTTTGTTTCCCACAGTGTCGCCGCTGGCTGGTTTCGTCACAGCTGCATATCCCGCCCCCAAACACAATGTCACTCTGTGATTGGTCGGTGGAAATCAACGGGCTCGGTACAACATGTATTCTCGGGAGTTTGTGAACTCACAAATACCGCGAGAATTCAGCTTGCAAGGGCAAGGTTAGTAAAAGGGTCCTCAAGTGCCAAAAAGATCTAAATTGAGATATTCATATATTCAAATTTTACACTTAATTCCCTTTAAAATGATATATACATTTCGATGTTGGCAGGTTAAAATCCCTAGTTTTGAGAAAAGTGGGTTTCAAGTTTTGGTACTTGCATCTTTCAAATGTCTATAGCAACCAGTACCTTACGAAAAAGATATTAACCTGACATTTTCAGGAACTGTTAAAGTATCAGTGGCAAGTCAATTCCAATCGCAGGTAAGGCCATCGTCCGAGATTTCAACCCATTAAAAGTTCTGGAAGTTTGACCTCCCAACAGATGAAATCAGCCTCAACTTTGAAGATCACATTCGATTTACAATTCATCTTCTGAGGCATCAGCCCAAATTTGGTTATTTTATTGTTGGTCATATTACCACCGTGGGAAATTTGATTTAATAATTTTATGTGACTTAAAAGTAGTGCTATTTAAGTTAAAGCGTTAACTCATTAATTAATAACAAAAATTATCGCATTAATCATGTATTATTAACGCAGATTAATTGCACTATTAATTTTGACCACAGATTATCCTTTATCTTGACAGCGGATGGCTACGTTAAAGGTCGCACAGGTTGTGTTTGAGCAATAAAAATAATTACATGCACTAAAGTAAAGCATTTAATAAATGTTTGTGTATGACATTCCGAATATTTGTTCATGTCAAACTATTGGGGTCTTTTTTCCATTTTAAATTATGCAGGCAATTAACTGATTAGAAAAAAACAAGGATGAGCGCGTGCAGTGGATCAAAAAATGTTGACGACGTCCTCATAACATTAAATGTTGGAAAAATTAACACATAACAGGTGCTCTTTAAATTTGGCGGGCACAAAATGTTGATAAAAAAGCCTTTTGAATTAAGCGATTAATTGTGATGAATCAAAACTCGTTTGATAGCTCTACTTAAAAGATTATTTGACATTTGGTGTGGCCTGTGACAAGTAAGTTTATCGATAACATCATGGATGTTATGTCTCAAATGCTTTTGGTCACATGAAGAAAATGAAAATGTTATGATGATGGTTCAACTGAGTTATGGCGATTCATTTTTGACGCATCGAGTGGTGTGTCATCTTTCATAGACACAGTCTCATGAAATTGACATCGAGAAGTGATCAAAACATTACATTACTGTATTTACAATAGCCTACATTACATTCAAGGCATTGCCGCATTTAACAACTTTAATTACACTCATCCTGACTCGCTGTCAGTGACAGCGGAGCAGATCGAGTGACAGCACCTGTCAATGTGCGTGATCTCCTCCTGCACCTCGTCAGTGGACATGCCTTAGTGAGTGAATGTATCCATTTGAATTAAAAGTAGAAATCGATTCATTAAGAAAGAGATCCCGCAATTGAAAATAATCTCTGTTTGGATTACATAGCACGGTAACTGGACCGACGACCGGCACTTCAACTACAAGGTATGATGGCGTATTATGATGTGCGTCATTCTGTTCACTTTTGTACGTGGTCACATTATAGTGGACTTCGACTTTTTTGGGTTGCTATGTCCAATCATCCATCCATTATCAGAACCGCTTTTGAATGTCGTTTAAGGCGAAGAAATCCGGGTTGTTTTTAATAAACAGGTGCACAAGATGCGGCGCTAGCTAGCAGCTAGCCTAAAAACCCTAGTTGCAATGCATACTGTCTAATAATTGCTTATTTTCATGCACTTTTATTACATTTTTACCTTTGTGTTGCTGGGAAATGAAACTAGAGACATCGAGGGGTCTATTTGTCGAGAAATCTCAAAAAATACATTTGAGTGCAAACGGTACATTTTCGTGTCTAGCCTGAAAAAAATCCTTCCGACATGCGGCCCTTTTTGTCCAAAATTTTAAGTGAGCGACAAAAGGTAGATGAAAAGGTTTTTTAAATTACTTCAAAATGTCCAAAAAGGAAGAGGAACCGCAGATAATTACCTTAACATGTCAATTATATTGCCAAAAATGTCAGAGAATTGAATAAAAAAGGCACAAAATAAAAATGTTCAAAAAGTAACCATAATATATCCAAAAACAAAAGAAAGGCAGAAAATTACCATAAAATATCTTTGGAATTGCCCCAAAAAAGTCAGAAAATTTATATTTTTAAAATAGCGAAAAAATGACCATAATATGTCCATAAAATTGGCAAAAATATCAAAAAATTGACAGAAAGTCAGAAAAGTCTAAAAATGTATTTAAAAAAAACGTATGGAAAATTACCACAAAAACGGAAAACGAAAGGTAAAAGCAAATGAATGTCTCTGTATTTGACGCTGCTGTCATATTGTTTTGTTGTGGTGCAGCTCTAATTAGGGCCCTCAGTACATAGCTATCACAGCGGTGTCAAAGTCCTGTTCTCGAGGGCCTCAGTGCTGCATGTTTGAGAGGTTTCCCACGTTCAACACATCTGATTCATATTTAAGCTCATCAGCAAGCTCTGCAGGAGCCTGATAATGATCCTGATCATTGAATCAGGTGTGTTGGAGTAGAGAAACATCAAAAACATGCAGGACTCAGGCCCTCAATGACCAGGCTCTGACACCTGTACATTAGATTAACACACTGTTTCCTTTATCACAATCTTCAAATGTTTTGTGGCTCCAGGCAGATTTTCTATTTTGCCTAAAATGGCTCTTTTGACAGGAAAAGTTGCGGACCCCTGTCCCAGTAGAACTCCTTAGTATAGCTTCCCAGTCAAAATGTCCACTTCAACTTCCTAGTACAGCATCTGAGTAGAATTTAGTTGTAGACCTTCTGAATACATCCTAAGAGATCTTCTGTGTCGAAATTCCTGGTCGACTTTCCAAGTACAGCATTGCAGTAGAACTTTTTATCTAAATAAAGCTTCCCAGTAGACCTTGGAAGTATAGCATCTCAGAAGAACGTATTTGTACAACATGCCAATTGAATTTCCTTGAACGTCTTGAACAACCTCCCAGTGAAACTCCCTAATAGAAATTCCATGTGCAGCATTACAAGAGAAATACATAGTAAGGTATCTCAAAATAAGTTCTCATGGTAGACCTTCCAAGTAGAAACTTCCAATCTTGCATCCCAGTAGAACATCCCAGTGTGAAGACATTTGCTGTTGATTTGTTTTTCCAGTCAAAGTGAGTCGGTGGGGTCGGTCTCTCCTTCATGGGCCCGTCATTCCGGTCCGCGTGATCCGGCCCCGACGTTCCCGGGCCGATCCTCTTCTCCCGGGCCGAGGCGCTGCGCTGTGACTGGCCGAGTGCGGGCGAGAGTGCGATGCAGATTGGAGGATGTCGGGCGACTGGGATGAAGACCTGTGCAAGAAGGCACTGATGCTGGTGGAGGAGCTGTGCTTCAACTCGCCTCGCGGGCACAGCCAGAGCGATCTCTGCCAGGAATTCAGCTACCTGCTCAGGGGACGCAACAGACAGCTGGACGCAGGTAAGCAATCTATTATACAATTTACTGTACTAGCGCAATGTTACTTACCATCATGAAAGAGTGCTCAAATGTGAGATTTTAGACAAAAAATACCAGCAAACCAAAATGTTAACGTAGGACACTTTACAACAATGAAAACACCGTACCCAACTGAACCGAACCGGAACGTACCAATTCACGACTTGTTGTGTCCCGTCTGCTGTCTATGGGATGATGCGTATTGAAGTAAGATAAGAATGTATGACGTAACACCTTTGTGCGTTATTACCTATATTGAGTTCAAACGCGAGCACGCGCCGCTAAGAAGATGCGTAAACATGCTGACACATGAAATATTCATTGCCGCATCTCGTTTGTTTTACGAGCCCCTAAAGAATCTCGCAACGAGAGCTCTTTGATGGGCTTGTCGTTGCCGAGCGCTCTCATGCAGATTAGCACCGCCGCCATGTAGATTAGCCCGGATTGGTCGCCGCCTCGGGAGATTTGCGAAGAAAATGTCATGCCGCGACCTGAGGCGATTGTGTCGGAAGTCTGCGAGGGCCTCCGAGGAACGGGAAGGGCCAGAGAGAGCTGCCGGGGAAAAAAAGGCTTTGTAAGCAAATGGTGAGGTTTGACGCGCGCAGACTCCCAGAGCGGTCGCAAAGGGATGTGATTGACAGGAAGTGTTGGACGGTGTCGAGACAGAAAAACTCCACACCTTGCTCACCACCATGCTGCCTACTCAACAAAGCATATCATGTCTATCTCAAGATACACTTTGAACTGAAAACAGTCTTTCGTGTCTTTGGTGATTCTCTTGAACTTTTGTCAATCAATGATTGTGTTTGTCCTTCTTTGCTGATTTTTTGTTATTTTTGTCTTGGTGATATGTTTTTGTCTGATTTAGCCTTTATTCAATTTTTGGTGATCGTTTTTCTCTTTGATTTTGTGTGTGTTTCATTATTCTTTTATTTGCGTTTTGTTTGTCCGCTTATTTTTGTCTTTGATTTTTGTTGTTTTGTTTGAGTCTTTTATTTTGTCTGATTAATTTTGCGGTTCTTTCTGTCTGTGATGTTTTTCTTTGTTGATTGTTGTCTTTGATAAATGTTTTTGATGATTTTGTGGAATTTTTATGTCAAATCGTTTTGGGGCTTTTTTTGTCTTTTGTGATTGTTGTTTGTGTGAATTTTTTTTGTTTTGTTTGATTTTAACTGATGACTATTTTTGTCTTTTATTTTTTGTCTTGTTTCGCCTTAGATGTTTGGCTTTGTTTTTTTGTCATGATAATCATTTTTATTTTGTTTTTACCTTTATGATTGTTTTTTGTCTTTGAGTATTTTTGTTGTTGTTGTTGTCTTTGCAATTAAAGGTGCATTGTGGAGTTTAAAATTTTATTATTAAAGCTTTTTCTACATCGTGCATGCTCCACTAATGCCCAAAGAGCCATGACTTAACTGCGACTATGCTTATCAGCTTGTATCTCCCCTTCAGGGCGGACATGTAGTGTTGTGTTAGTGAGTGTATGACACAATTGGGGTGGCAACTAAAAACCCCAAAACAAAACAAGAAGACTTTAAGCACAGCCCAAACTCCAGCTTAGACTCCCAGAAAACTGTAAAACGAAGAGTTTAGTCAAGTGTAAGTACATGTACGCGCACCATGCACAAGCTTGACGCAGACACTGCAGTTACGCTTTAGGCCAGCAGTTTTAGCAGACTCCACAATGCATTTCAATAATTATTTAGCTATAATTATTAATTATTTGGTTATTTTTGGCTTTTTGATTTGTTTTTCTCTTTGATAAATCATCTTTCATGATTTTTTGTTTCATTTTTGGTCATTGATATTGTCTTTGATGACTGTGTACTGTCCTCGATTCCTCTTTTTGTTATTTTTGCTTCAGATGAGATGTTTTTTCTTGTTGTTGTTGTCTTTGATTATTGTTTGTTGATTTTTCTTTCATGCTTGCTGTTTTCCTTATGATTATTTTTTTATTGATTATTTATTTCCATACGAGATGTTTGTGTTGATGTTGATTTTCTTAAAATGTAGAATATGAGCATTCTCAACACTTCCTTATGTCTCAGCTGCTAACCACCCCACTCTCTCCTTCCTGTCTCCCCCCCCCCCCCCCCCTCCAGTCAATACTGGAACCTTTCTCATCGCCCTCGCCGGCCTCAGCCCTATATCACCGCCAGCTTGTTTTCTCCCACCCCTCCTTCACACATGCTCGTTTTAATCGACTTTCTCAGGACAAATGATATGCAGGAACGTACGCGCTGGGCAAAAACTGTTTCTGTCCTTTTATTATTGTCCTTAGAGGCAACCCTAATATTTTGCCCATCTCGAGGGGCTAAACAAGGCAAGTGCAATGTAAAAAAGCCCTCCCAAAACACGCCTCCCCCGTCTTCGCAGTCATATCGCTAAGGAACTAGTGCTGATTAATGACATACACAGACTGATGAATAATTCACAGGAGGCAGGCAGGCAGAGGGCATCATGGGAAAACTGCTAGCAAGCAGCCAGCATTTTCCAGACGCTTTTCACAATTCTGCCGTTGAGTGATTGAACGTCTTGGCCCAAGAAAAGATGACCTTGAGAAAGAAACACTTTCTTATATTATTTGATGACTTGAGTCCAAATGGACGCTTCACTTTCACAATTGTGTGATTTTTGGAACTGGGGCCTTTGGCAATATGGAGGGAATGCAAATGGTTCCGAATAGCAGTCAGTTGTTAGCACAAAACCTTATGGCTTCTGCTAAAAAGCAAAAAACTAAAAATCAGGGGAAGCCTATGTTAGTTACGTGATTAGCTGAACTTTATTTGGGTTTCATCAGAGGCACTTTTAATGGTGGCAGTTGTCTACTGACTTTCATTGAATTTATTGAATGTTGAGCTTGAATGTGATTGATTACTAGTGAACACAGCCACATCCCAGTTATTAGAACAGGGTGTGCACACTTGTGCAACTACATTATTACAATTTTTTGTTTTTATTTACCCACTCTCAAAAAACATTCAAATAAATTCTTGAAATGTGGCTAAGGTCATTAATGGTGGTCCATAACAAGACATTTGAACAGGGGTGTGCAGACTTTTTAGAATAAAAAATAGTTTGAGATAAATTACACACATGCATATGTACCATTAAAAAAAAACATCCTTTTGTCTTTGATGTTTTTTTCTCGCGATTGTCATTTTTTTTTGGTCTTAGGACTTGTTTTTTAAATTAGTTTTTATCTGACACTTGTTTTGCTTTTAGTTTGGTGTTTGACCAATGTTGTGTCTTCGATGTTGACAATTTTTGCCTCTTTGATTTAACCTTCAATAGGTCATTATTTTTGTCTGTTGTTTTGGGTGTTAATGGCTTTTCTGTGATAATTTTATTGTCAAATTCTGGTTGTCTTTAGTGACGTTTTTATTGTTGTTTTTGTCTTTGATGACAATTGTGGGTTTGGTTTTTTCAGGTTTTGACTTGGTTTTTGTTTCTGGTTTTGTCTTTTATGTTTATTTTGTCTTTGATAATAGTTAAAAAAATTTTTTTTAAAGCTTTTGTCTTTTATCATTATTATATGTACAGAACTTTGTATGGAGTTATAGTTTTTGAAGTGCTCTATAAATAAATAACGTTGAGTTATTTGTTATCTTTGATGATTGTTTTGTCCTTTAGTCTTTGACCATTGTTTTGTGTTTTACAATTGTCTTTTGTCTTTGATCATTCTTTTTGCTAATTCAACCAATTATTGTTTTATTACGTTGTAGTCGTATTTTTCGCCTTTGATTTTATCTTTGCGAGACATCTCAGTGTATGTTATTGCTTGTTTGTTTTGATGTTTAAATTTTTTTTGAATTGCGTCAGAGCAGGCCTACGACACATCACAGTAGTCAAGACACACAAGTGCCCAAAGTATATTTCCAATACAGAAGCTGTCTGTGGTGCTGAAGTTGCACTTTTTTTTTTTCAACCCGAGGTCAAACTCTTGTGTGCGTGGTCCTCACTGTCACGCCAAGAAGAGGCAGTAACACTGAACATTGCCAATGTGCGTTTCCTCACAAGCACACTAAGAGAGTGTTCGGCCGAGTGGAGTTTTAAGAGGAGATGAACAAGTGTTGGTGTGTCGCGCGAGCAAGAAGAGGCTTGTTGTTTACAAGAGAGCGCAGCGGCAGCGGCAGCTTCGCATTGAAACAAAGTGAAGGGAACATCAATGTGACAATCCTCAATGCATTTTATGCTTGTGTGCCAAACAGCAGAACAAATGCTCGACTTGATCTAATGTGGATTTCAAATTTGTGTCCTAGTTAGTTCGTTGGTAGGTAAATTGGCTGATTAGTTTGCTTGTCAGTTTGTCAGCTGGTTGGTCAGTCCGTCAGTGTACTAGTTCGTTAGATTCGTTAGTCAGTTGATCTGGTTGTTAGTTAGTTAGTTAGCTAGCCAGGAAATCAATCACTCAGTTAGTTTGTTAATTGGCTAGTTTCTCAGTAGATCATTCAGGTCGTTGGCCAGATTGGTAAGTCAGTCAGCGAGTTTATTAGTTACTTAGTTAACTGGTTGTTTGGTAGGTCTTTCACTGATTGTTTAGTTGGTCAGTTATCAGTTTCATTGGTTAGTTTATCAGTTAATTAGTTAGTCAAGTAATTCGTTAGTGGGTCGGTCAGTCAGTCAGTCAGACAGTTATAGGCTATAGTGGTTAGTCAATGAGTCATTTAATTGATCAAGTTTTCAGTTAGTCATTTACTTAGTTGTCAGTAAGTCAGTCAATCAGTGAGTCAGTCAAGTTACTAAGTTGGTTAATAAGTTAGTCATTTAGTTTCTTGGATCGTAAATGAGTTTGTTAGTTATTAGTGAATTAGTTTAATAGCTATTGATAATTAGTCATTTAGTTTGAGTTAAGTGTTGTTATTCAGACAATTCTAGTCAACTAGTCAAACTAAGTTTGTTAGGTAGTAGTTTAGTCAATTAGTAGCCAATTTGTTATTTTGTTAGTTGCTTGGTCAATTTAACAAGTAAATCAGGTTAGTTAGTTAGCTTGTCAGCGAGGTGTTTTTTAAACAAGTTATTTAGTCAGTTAATTGGTAGTTGGTCAATAGTAGTCACTGAGTTCTAAAATCCGTGTGCAAATCAGGAGAGCTGGCACTCAATCGTCAATTTCCCTCCGATGACTATGGCCACCTTTTGCCGAGTGCTTCCGCATATTCGGTGAATGCTTTATGAGGCAAAGCCTCGCAAAAATACACGGATTGAGAGAGACCGTCTGTACTCACCCTGATCAACGGACGTAAACCTGCTTCAGTCTGTGCTTAGTTTGTGTATATTTTTTCGGCTTTGCGTCACTCGCCCAAAGGTGGGCATTGTCATCGATGGGAAGGGACAATTAAGGGCCTAGATACACCAATCCGACGTCGGCCAAATGTGACCGACGCCTACCGCCTGTGGCGTCAGCCCAGACGTCGGCACGTCGCGTAGAAAAATGACATAAATACACATCGCACCGACCCCGACTATTACGTACCTTCAGCGCATGCCCGAGAAGTAATTCCCCTCCATACCATCGGCGGCAGTAGTCATTACTCCTAAAGGCAACCGGAAACCTCTTTACGGGGGCGGGATATAAAAACGTCAACAATGCATTCCGGTTACTTTTTCTCTCACAATGTCCTCCCACGTATAATGCTGTCATTGTCAAGCCTCGCTCTTGTGATTGTGTGATTGAAAGATTAAGGCAGCAAAGGCGCAAGATAAGGAGAAAGTGGTCTCTCTTGAACCAAAGAGACAAAGTCATCTTCCTGATCTTCTGTCCAGACAGACATCGTACTTTCAAATGCGGAGGGTACAGCAGGGTGACAATGTGCACAACGAACTGGAAAAAAAATTATCCAGGCTTTTCCATCAGTACTGTTTATCCACGTTCGTCACTTCCTCTTCTTGCCCCGTGCGCTGACTTACTAGGTAACAGCCAATCACAGTGGTCAAATGCCACAATGCCCGATGCCCACAATGTTAAATTTGCTGGAAACGCCCCTCAACGTATTCCAACTCGATCCGACTTTACAACAGTAATTTATACACTGATCAGACGGCGCATGCCGTCGGCCCAACGCTGTCCGACTTAACAGTAGTGCCCAGTGTCCTAACTTTCCAATCAATCTTATTTGGCTAATGTGGCCCGTGCGGTGGCTGTTGTGTTTCCAGAGATTTCGGTGAGCCTACTGTCGGTGATTGTGACGTTCTGCGGCATCGTGCTGCTGTCGGTATCGCTCTTCGTGTCGTGGAAGCTGTGCTGGCTGCCGTGGCGGGACAAGGAGGGTGGTGGTCTGAGCCTGACCTCGGGGCTGCTTCCGGGGAGCGCCGGAGTGGGCGGAGCCCCCTGCTCCTCCTTCCTGCCGCCGCTGCTGCAGCGCAAGGAGGGCCAGTCGTCATCATCGCTCTACCCCACCCTCGGCCAGCAGGGGCAGCACCACCCGCACTTCTCCGATCTGGTGGGACTGGAGAGGGGCGATGGCTGCGGCGGCGGCGGTGGCGGCGGCGGCGGCGGTGGCCTGGTGGGCGGCCCGCATGAGACCCAGGAGCACTCCTACCTGGACATGGACTCCTACCCCAACAATGCTGGTGAGGCCTACACTTTGCATAATTATTGTTTTAACATTCAAGTAACATTTTCCGGTTGACAAAAAGAAAGAAAACAATTGTTAAATGCCTTTTTGTTTCTTAAATTATTTTTTTAGGAGGATTATGATGATTTATTTTCTTATTACACTTTTTATTTAAAAAAAATAAAATAAAATTGTAATCAGTTCAGTTCAAGTTAATTCTGGTCTGGTCTGGAGACTCAGAAAACCACTCTGGTTTTTAAAGATTTTTATCTTTCATGACACAATGCAACTTTACCTTATTGTTTAAATTGTTCTATTTAATTAATTAATTAATTAATCAATCTCAAGCTTGAGATTAATTAATTAATTAATCTCAAACTTGAGAGGTAATGATTAATCTCTAGGAGAAAACAATCCGACTTTTCCACACACAATGATCACACTCTACTACTAATTTCTATTTGAAAAAGGGCTCTTTTCCATCCATTTTTTTTGTTGACTTTGTAGGTAAAATACTTTTCAAGGTATAATAAGTACTTTAATGTAAATGTAATGTAGATCTATTTGTTTCTATGACTGTCATAACATTTTCCCGGCACTATTTAAGGTGGCATCATGCAAAAAAAAAAAAAAGCAACAAAAAAAAGAAGCAAAACATTGAATAAGCTCTTCCGAAGCATCCCAAGTGCCCTGTGAGTGTACAGTACAGTGCTATGTAAAGTGTGTGTGTGCTATAAATAGCCCACTCTGCACTGCCCGTCTCCAGTCTTGTGGGGGGAGGGGCCGTACATGACGCTTTGGCTGGCCTGCCTGTTCATCATCTCGTGTTAAAAGCCGTTGGTACAACATGTCGTTTCCTGTGTCATGTCTTGGATGTGTTTGGGGCGTGTGTGTTCAATCGATGGAGTCGAAGACTTCCACTGGCATTTTGCAAGTTTGGTTTACTCGCAATTTCCAAAAACATGCATGAAAGCTGACTCTACATGTTCATAAGAGTGGCTGTGATTGAATGCTTGTGTGTCTGTACAGTATATGCCTTGCGATTGGTTTTGTACCCGCCACTTGCCCGAAGTCAGGTGAGATCGGCTCCAGCTCACCCACAACCCAAATGAGGATAAGCACGATAGAAAATGGATGGAATGATAAAACAATACATTTTTGCAAGAATGTTCTTATGTTTTTTCTGTCAAGAATAATGTTTTTGGGGGGAAAATTCTGGGGAGAAAAGAAATCCTTAAAAAAAAGCTTTTTATTCTTCCAAATGTATATGCTTTTTTTCCTGAAAAATAGAAAACATTTGAAACTTGAAACATTTACAAGCCCAAAATTTGTTTTTTGGGGGGGACCCTTTTTTTTTTCATGAAAGAAATCATAAAAAAAGTTATTGTGTTAAATCTAGATTTGTTTTTAAGAGCCGTTCTTGGAAAGTTTAAGTAACATTTGCCCCCCCCCCCAAAAAAGTCGTAAATTTTTTTTCTTGAAAAAATACAAACATTTACTCTGTTTTTCTTCTTGTTTTGTGTTTATTACTTTTTTTCAGGGACGCTGAAGCTGAGCCAAACATCTCCAGACGTACCCAACTCGGAGGGGGGCGCGCACCCCAACAAAGACCTGCCCAACGCTGTCTCCCAGCAGCAGGTCACCGCCCGGTCAGTTCGCCTCCACTTGCATGAAAACCATCAATGACAGCACTAATGACATCATCGATTGACATACATCAATTCACAACATCATGAAGATAACGACTCAGTCAGCATCCGCTACAAAATGGATGGAGTAATCAAAGGATTAGGATTTTATTTTATAAAAGGATTATGAAGGTCTTCTTCGGGAAAAAATATTAAAGTATTTTGTCTTGAGTTTAATCGTCAAATTCACTTCCTTCCCTTATAAACGCCTTAAGTGCACTTAAACACATATTTAGTTTTTATTGGACGAGGCTTGATGAATAGTTTGCAATAAGGCCAAGCTGCTGGAAAGGGTCGCACAAGTGTCACTTGATATTCCGTTGTGTACACGTGGTGTGTTGTGGTGTGTGCGTGCGTTCAGGCCCAAGCCGATGACTCACCAGCTGTCCAGTCCGGACTTCCACGGCGAGGAAAAAGAGCAGGTGACCAGCATCGGCCAGATCAAACCCGAGCTTTACCGGCCCAAAGGCGACCAGGGCGACGGCAAGCAGGGCGAAGCCTGTGGCAAGATCAGCTTCCTGCTGCGCTACGCCTTCAAGTGAGCATGCACACGCACGTACATGCGCATACAAGTTGGTGGGAAGATGCTGAGTTAGCGTCTGTGCTGAGCATTATTGACTTTATGCTCGCTGATCGCTGCCTTCAAAACAGCCTGAAATCCTCCCAAAATGTCTCCAAGGTTGGTTTCACCTCCAGCAACATCAGCATCATTTCAGTTTCTGCAGAAAAACACACAAGTCGGCAGCTTAATACAGACAATATAGCCAAAGACACACAACCGGCCAGCAATGATATACAGTATGGATATGCAGTCAGATGGTTAGGGCAGTGCTTCTCAAATAGAGGGCAGACCCCCCTGGAGGGCACGGTGCAATGCCAGGGGGGGTGCGTGTGACCTCAGAGAGTACAGTAGCTGGCAGTGGAATTTTCATTGTGAGCAAGAGCGCAACGAGTATTAGCTCCTCTGTAGGGACAGACAGGCACGGCCTGGGCCATCTGGAAGGACAGGACAATTCCTGGTGGGCCCCCGGGAATCGGCAGGCACATTCGTTTTGTAATCTGCCCGTAAATTAAGAGTATCCACATCATCTTAAATTGACTGTCTCATTGTCAGTCAACTGTAACTCCAATGCTACTTTCATCGGCTATTATATTATATTTAGCACTGACTGCCTGTAAGTGTGTCACCAAGTTTAGAAATACTTTATTCTTGAAAACATCCACTTTTAATCTACAAAATTAAAAACATTTCTCAAAACTTTTTTCTTGAAAAATCAAAAATTTTCTCTAGAAAAATATGTCCGTGAATTTTTTTTTGAAAAACAAAAACATTTCTCTCTTCACCCCTCTGTGAGCCGTCACCTTATCGTGGTAGAGGGGTTTGTGTGTCCCAGTAACCGTAAGAGCTAAATTGTCTGGGGCTTTATGCCCCTGGCCTGGTCACCCATGGCAAACAGGTCCTGGGTGGGACCAGACAAAGCACGGGGATCATAGACATCCTATGGTGAATGAAATTCAATGAAAAGGTGGTCGGTGCCTCTCATGCCAGCAACCCCCAAACCTATTGGTGGACACCAGCGGTAAGAATGTGGTCAAGCTAAAGAAGGAGTCTCGGGCGTCTTTGGCCTGTGAGACTTTAGGGTCAGCTGATGGTTACTGGCTGGCCAAGTGGAACACAGCTTTTGTTGTTGCTGAGGCAAAAACAAAAGTGTGGAATGAGTTTGGCAATGCCATGGAGATGACTTCTGAATGGCTTTGAAGAAATTCTGTTCCACCATCCGTCATCTTACCAACACTGTATAGTAGAGCTGGGGCGCTGCTGACGTTAACTTTGGATGTTGTGAATGGGTGGGGAGAATACTTCGAAGATCTCCTCAATTCCACCGACATGCCTTTTCTTCCATGAGGGGGCATAATCTGGAGACCCTGAGGTGGGCTCTCCTTTCTCTAGGGTTGAGGTCACAGAATTGGTCAAAAATCTCCTCAGTAGCAAGGCCTCTGGGGTGGATGAGATTTGCATACTTCCTAAAGAATATGGTTCTCACACCTCTGCAACATTGCATGGACATCGCAGACAGTGCCTACGAATTGGCAGACTGGAGTTCTGATTTTTAAGAAGGGGGATCGGAAATTGTGTTGCAATTACAGGGCGATCATACTCCTCATCCTGGAGAAGAGGGTTTTGTCTTGGCAGTGGAACTGTGGACCAGCTCTACACCCTCTGCAGGGTTCTCGCTCAACCAGTCTCTATGTGCTTTGTGGATTTGGAGAAGGCGTTCGACCGTGTAATCGTGGGCATCTTGTCGGGGGCGCTCTGTGAGTATGGGGTACTTAACGCCCTTGAATGGGCTGTTCGTGTCAGTTTGGTCCGCACTGCCGGCAGTAAGTCGTAATCGTTTCCAGTGAGGGTTGGAGTCTGACCTTTGTCACAGATTCTGTTCATAACCTTTATGGACAGAATTTGTAGGAGCAGCTAAGACACTGAGGAGATACGGTTTGGTGAGGACAGTATTACGTCTCTGCTTTTTGCAGATGATGTGGTACTGTTATTGGCTTTATCATGCTGTGATCGTCACATCTCACTGGAGCGGTTCACAGTCCAATTTGAAGCGGTTGCATGGGATGAGAACCAGCACCTCCAAATCTGAGACCATTGTACTCAGTCTGAAAAGAGTGGTGTACGTTCTTCAGGTCTGTAATAAGATCCTGCCCCAAACTGAGTATTTTGGGGTCTTGTTCACGATTGAGGGAAGGATGACGCGGGAGATCGACATGCGGATCGGCGCACCGATGCCGACTCTATCGGTCTGTCGCAGTGAAGAAGATTTACCACTTTACCGGTTGATCTACATTCCTACCCTGCCAGGTTACATGCTGTGGGTCATGATCGAAAGAACAAGATCCTGAATACAAGTGGCCGAAATGAAGTCATCCTGCAGAGGCTCAGAGTTCAGCCGTTGTCCTTCTGTATTGAGAGGAGCAAGACGAGGTGGCTTGGGCATTTTGTTAGAATGCCACCTGGACGCCTCTCTGGTGAGGTGTTCCAAGCACATCCCACTGGGAGGAAGCCTTGGGGATGACCCAGGACACACTGGAGACACGGCTGGCTTGGAAACACCTTGGGATCCCTCTTATTCCCACTTGGGAATGCCTTGGGAGGAGCTGGATGAAGTGGCAAGGGAGAGGGAAGTCTGGTCTTCCCTGCTTAAGTTGCTGACCCACGACCCGACCTTGAATAAGCGGAAGAGAATGAATGAATGAATGAATTTCTCTCTTCAAATTAATTTCCTTGAGAATAAAAAATATATATATTGAAAACAATATGACTATCCTATAAAATGTTTAGTTTTTTGAAAAAAAGAAAAAAAGAAGTTACGTGGCATTGTACGTGTAAGAGCGTGCCCGAGGTTTTGCAGAATCATGAGGGCATCGCGCGGCGGGCAGTGGTAGCGTTACAACTTAACAAGCTATTGACTTTTCCCGCGTCCCTCATGTGTCAGCTTTTAATGGGCTTGCCAATTGAATCTTTGTTCCCGGGAGGAACACATGAAACATTGACGCCGGCAGCGTTATCACGTGTTAGCAACATGCTAACACACACACGGGCACACATTCTGCTTTGGCTTCAGTAATGAGCCTCCAGAATGTGGAGCATTATATCACAAATCATCTTCCGCTGGCTTTTCATCAGGCGACCATCCCGCCGCTTGGCTAATTCCCGCCACGCGTGTTTGTGTCGCTGTGCGTGTGTTGTTGCGCTTTCAAGTGGCTCAGCATTTATAATTCATGCGCCACCTTTTACTTTTCTGACCATCAGCAGTTTGTGGCGCCACCGCAATGCTTCGTGTCGCCGCTGCCAGCGGCCTAAATATCCCAGAGAGCAAAAATAATAAAAAATACATCAGGAATTCGAGCTTGTTTTTAAAAACCCGCCCACTTCGTCAGCGGCACTACATCACGCTGAGAGGACTTTTGAATAACTCTCCCCCAGTAGGTCTCCAAAAGTCACAGTATGGTATAAAAACAATAACTTTTTGTTACATTTAAGTTATGTCTACAAAACACATACATGCACGCACGCACGCACACACAAAGATGTGTTATTTTTCTAACTCATTGCTGGATAGCTGTGGATTTTGAGCAGATTGGGTTACTTTAACCCACAATTAGGTTAATTATGTCGACCCCGCTGAGATGGTTGAAGATCATCTCTCTCAATGATGATCCATGATTGCATGTGATTGCTTATAATTGTCTTAATGGAAGTGAACACGTGCGCCGATGGGCCGCTTGGTCACCTTGTCGACAAGCTTGTGTGGTGAATTTGCGGCCTAAAGTTCACGGCGAGTGGCTAATGAAGAGGCGACACGCCGGTTAATAAGCGCAGAAGTGCCTAACAAGGTCTGATTAGTGGCCGCCTGCTAATTAAATACACCATGTAGCGACACACACATACACACAGTCACACAAAGTCACACACACACACACAGCAGTTCTTGTGCTATTCTGATTCCATCATTGCTCCAGAGATATACAACCTCCCACCTTCTTACTTGTGTACATAGCCAGTCCAGGTGTGTGTAGGCCGAGCATGTCTGGTGTATTAGCCTAAATGGTTGTGTGTTTGTGTGTTTGTATGTGTGTGTCAGCACGGAGCAGCTGGTGGTGAAGATTCTCAAGGCATTGGATTTGCCCGCCAAAGATGCCAACGGCTTTTCCGACCCTTACGTCAAGATCTACCTGCTGCCTGACCGTAAAAAGAAGTTCCAGACTAAGGTAAGCACCTGACCGAGGTTTGCTGCCTCAACGGGCTGCAGTTGATGATCGTAACAGGAATTTTGTCATGTGGAATTTGTTACCATCGACAAGGTTATCTTGTGTAGTCACCATTTTGAAGCAATGTGGGATACCTTACCGGTTTGCTGCCAGGCTGCTGTAGAAATGGAAATGGGAATTTTGTTGTATGGAATTTAGGTAATGCCGTGTTGCCGCTACGTCTTTACAAATTATTGATATTGGATTCAATTGCCTCGGCGGGCTGCTACAGACCATTTCTTAGCATCAAAGAAGGTGTGTGCAGGTTCTACATTTTAAAGGAGACCCGAAATGAAAATTGCAATTTTTTGAGGTTTTTGACCATAATATGCATTCCCCCACCCTGACTAATTCCCCAGAGTTGTGAGGAAAACGACCCATGTTTTCGTTGTCTATGGCAGTTTGTGTCAAACAGCACTCTCAAACAGCAGATATATTGTCCTTTACACCACCTTTTTCGGTTTTATACGTCATTAGATCAGCGCGAACTCCACCCTCACAATTTTGGACCCCTCCCTCACCTTCATTATAATACTCGTGGAAGCTGGGGGCGGCAGTGGATCTTCACAAGAGAGCAGGAAATGGCTGGCTCGCGGAAGCCGTTCGTCATCGAAGTGGGCCCTGCGCCGCCGGGTTGCGGAAGCCACCCCCGTGCTGCTGGCTGGCGGAAGCCGTTCGGCATCGAGGCGGGTCCTGCCCTGCCGGCTCGCTGAAGCCGCCCCCGTGCTGCCGGCTGGCGGAAGCCGTTCGGAATTGAAGCGGGCTTTGCCCCGCCGACTCGCGGTAGCTGTTAGGCAGCAAGGCAGGGGACTTTCGCGAAAGAGAGCGGGGACCGGCTGGTCTCACCGCTGGCCGAGCGGGGACCTCTGCTCTTTCTCTCGCGAAGGTCCACCGCCGCCCGGTCCACTGGGGCATGCCTCGCTGCCGAGCAGCTTCTGCGAGCCGGCAGGCTCCGTGGAAGGACGGCCGTGTGGGAAGTGATAACCAAGTTTGCAGAGGCGGGCGAGACTAATGTAATTAATTATGCTTATTGTAATGGCATTTTGAACATAAAGATTTGGCATTTGGTGATCATCTATTGAAACTGAAGAGCAAAAAAGCATGTAGCCTATCAATATTTCTTCAGATGCAGACATGAAAGACAGTGTGGAGACCGAAGCAGGTGGCGCAGGAGAGCTTTGGTCATGCCCAATTCATTTTGTAAACAGAAGCCTTGGCCACGCCCACCAAATTCCGCCCATTTGAAACTGGGCAAACAGTAGACCATCTTGTGGAGCCTGTATTTGTACAATAAGGCAGACTTTCGCAGACAATTCTTTTGAGTGTAAGGGCATCCAGAGGATGGTTGTTGTTGTCGCTGGAAAGCTCACCTTAGGACACCTTAAAGCAAAGAAGGGTAATGGCTACAAGCTGTAGTTTAAAATAAATAAATACAATTTACTCCATGTACAGCACTTATATACAACGATGATTGTTTTTAAATGTTCCATAGGAAAGTTGTTGAGTTGCATAAACGGGCTACATAGCAATGAGAAATTTGTTTGGTGGGATGTGTTAGCCTAGCATCAATAAGGTTATGTTGTGTAGTCAATATGTCTTGTAGCAACAGAGGATAATGGATTCTCTCCTGACTAAATCGCTGCCTAAATGGGCTGCTGTAAACATTCAATCAGGGATTTGTTATAATCAACAAGATGAGTTGTGTAGTCTCTATATCTTAAAGCAATGGAGCGTCATCAAATCAGGCCCAACTACATTACTGCCCGAATGGGCTGTGGTACTAAAAACAAGGAATTTTGTGATCTCGAATGTACTACAGTTAGGTTGCGTAGTCGCTACTGTATATGTTGAGGCAACACATTCAGTCTAACGGAATCAAGCCCTCATTTAGCTCACTGCCTCATCGTCGTTCGCTCCATCCACTTGCCGTTAGCTTGTGCCGCTAACAGGAGATGACGGGGCGCTAATAATAAGCAGAAGTGACAGATCCTCTCAGGTTGGATATAAACGACTGAGCAAGCATCGGAAACGAACGTATCGTCGTCGTCTTTGTTCATTCCATCAAACGCTTCAATTCCTGCAGTGAATCAGCAAACTGCACAAAAGGACAAAGACAATGTGCTCGTTTGAGCATGTTTGATGTCTACGGTGCAAACAGAAAATCACATATTTTTGTGAGACGGAATATGAAATTTTTAACAAAGGTCAACTGGATTCCGTCCCCGCGAAAAAACAGGAGAAATTAAACTTTGCGCTCTGCAACTGAGCATAAAGATTACTTGTCTTTTTCAAAGGCGTTTGAGTGAGTATAACCTCGCAATTAATCAAGCGGTGCACTAATAATGAAGCACGTGTGGGGACCATTTTATTCTTGGCGACTTCCAAAAAAGAGCCGTTTGGTGAGCCAGAAATATAGGAAAGAAACGTGTGAGGCGTTAAGCGATGATGACGGGATAACAGCGGTAGAGGTGGCCAGATAAGAAGTGAGAATCAGTGAAAGTGTCACGGGAATTAATAGCTTCTGTGGAAACAAGGCAATTGTGCCAGTCTCCCGTGTCTGTGTGTGTGCGCGTGCGTGTATCCTATTTTTCATACCCAAGGATAGGTAGGTTCAAATGGGAACAGAGAGGAAAGAGAGAACAAAATGACTGAAGACAACAGCATCAGTGACAGCTGCTGGTACCTGGTTGTGGGAAGAGGTTGTTTAAACAAGGAGAAAAGAGAGTGCAAAAAGCTGTTTAAAAAAAAGAGACAATAACACTTGTTGGAAACTGGTTGGGGAACCAGGTGATAAACAAAGTGAGTGCAAAAAGCAATAAAAGGCACAATAAAACCTGCTGAAAAGTGGCCAGCATATCTATACACAGTCTGATAACAATCTCACGACGAATATTTAATTCCCTGCGCAATAAAGCAGCACCTTCATTTATAGGGTCATTGTCAAAAAGACATGCCATGTTCGTGACAAACGTGACTTTATGCTATAGACCAGTGGTGGGCAAACTCTGTCCTCAAGGGCCAGCGTCCTGCAGGTTTTGGAGGTTTCCCAGCTGCAACGCAGCTGATTCCAATCAATTACATTCGTTACCAAGCTTATGCAGAGCTTGCTGATGAGCTGATCATGTATCAGCTGTGTTGGAGAAGGGAAACATCCAAAACCTACAGGATTCCGGCCCTCAAGGACCAAGTGTGCCCACCCCTGCTATAGACTATAGACGTATTTCCGCAAAAAGTTGCTGCAGCGTACTGAATGAATGAGGAAATGAAATGTCGTGTGTGGCTGAAAGGAGTCGGGTACAGGGAAAAACTCTAGGTTCATTGTGACAAACCTGCTACCGACCAGGTTAGGTTCATGGACACTGTTACTACGGTAACTGACCGAGAGCTTAAATTACCTCTTTTTATGAAACAGGCTAGAGTTACCTCTTTTCTTCTGGTTTCAGTTACATCCCTTTCTGAAACGGAGGACACGGTTTTCCACATTTCAGGGTTTATTGAATCAGGGTTCTCACTAAACCTGCTTTGTGAAATAGACCACAGGCCAGTCACTTCAAGTCTTTGGGTGTTCTGTTTATCTATAAATCACCCTACGTTTATTCATCACCTCTGTCTGATCACTGAGCCTCCTTGCATTTGGGTCTCTTGCACTCCACCACAAACCTGTGACATAGTTGGGGAACCAGGCCATAGGAAAACAGTAGAATAAGCAAAAACAAACAAAAACCCCAAACACCTATTAGAACTTCACCAGCGACAAAAGAGAGTTAAAAGTATCTTTTGGAACTTTGCTGGAAACCCTGAAGCAGAAAAGAGAGCACAAAAAGCAACATAGGCGACATGACTTTCTTGTGATTTGCGTATATCATTGTAGGTGCACAGAAAGACGCTGAACCCTGTGTTCAATGAGACGTTCCAGTTCGGGGTGCCTCTGAATGAGCTCCACTCCCGCAAGCTTCACTTCTCCGTCTACGACTTCGACCGCTTCTCCCGCCATGACCTGATTGGACAGGTGGTTGTGGACAACCTGCTGGACTTCAGCGAGGGCAGTGGAGATAAACCAGTGTGGAGGGACATTGTGGAGGGCACAGCGGTGAGTCACCACAATTGGTCAAATTGAAATGTTCATAGTTCATGTGTGCGGTGAATAATAAGTTAATCGTTTAGATTGTTTGCATTTAAAATAGTGTTGTTCCGATACCGATACTGCATTAAACCAGTGGTATCGGTGAGTACTAACAAGTAACATGTCGATTCCATTCATTCTGACGCTAAAATAGGACTTTGGATGCAGCATCTTGTATCTTGCTCTTGCACGACATTCACTGATGTGTGACATGTTCACTGCATGCCCCGAGCTAAGTTATCCTATTGGTCCTTGAATGCTCTGAACCAATGGCAGGACAGCTTTTTCATGTTGAGAAAAAAAACCCACGTAGGTATCTGTATGGTATGGCCGATACTTCAAAGCTGGGGTATCGGTATCGGAACAAAACTAATTTCAAATGTGTGAATATAAGATGTAACATTTTATATAACTTTCATAGTACTATAAAATTGTGTCACAGCTTTGTTTACTTAGGGCCTATTTGATTGCCTTTATGTTGGAGGGACCTGTGTGGTACACAGCAGTAATGCGGTCAGGCAGTATGGAGTAGAGCTACACAGTTTTTGACCTCCTCAACTCCTAATTACTGCTATTGGATATTTCATTTTTGTGTGTCATTTGTGAATTTTTTCCGCTGATTTAATTTCTGACTAAAGTGAACGAAAACCCAGACGAGCGTATGGAGTTTCTTTTCATCGACGAAGCCGTGATTAGGAAATGAGTTTGGAGCGTCAAGCTAAAGCTTTACTAATTACGAACCTACATTCAGTTTGTTTCATTCCAATAAAAAGCATGTGTCAAAAACAGGACACATTTGTGGTTCAGGTCCATTTCAAAGCTAAGTCTGTGGCGTACCATTCTGCCCTGGGTAAGCCTGAACTGAATCCAAGTGAAATCACTTAAGTAATTTGTTTGGACCTGAATGGTATCATAAATGAAGAACTAACGTAAACCTCATAATGTGGATCTGACAGACCTAACATAAACCTTAGAGGACTAATGTAGACCTAAATGGGCTAACGTGGACCTAGGTAAATTACTAACAGATACCATAGACCTACAAAACCATTATACAACTTTTTTTTTTTCAGATTTAGAACCAACATCGGTCTAAAAATACGTTAATAGAATATATCCAACTTGACCAATGTAAACTTAAAACAACTAACGTGAACCAAACTAGTTTCTCAGTTCAAAGACTACTATGGAGATGACCCGGTTTCACAGGTCTAACAGACCTAAAAGGACTCATGTACACCAAAAAGACCTGACTGACCACTTTGTGTTCACATTGCACCAGAATTATTTCATTATTTATTTTATTTTCATTTATGTCAGTCAACATAAACAAGATAACTCAAACATAATTTTCAAATCAATACTTAATGAGTGAGATCATAACAAACTACCAGTTCAGGCCCAAGCACTGCTGACTCAAAGGGCCTGATCAATAAAATCCTTTCATTAACAGCTCATCTTTTACATTGCGTCTATTTGCTTATTTAAAAAAAAGGCACATTTCACATTAACATATTGAATATTGATCCGCTGTTGACGTTAAGTCGTTGAGCCCTCTACCGTCTGCTGTTCTAGAGTATTCCTTCTAAGTTAGTTTTGATGAGCAGTGCACACACTACCATGCGTCTGATTGGCCAACTGAGCATCAACAGATGCGTGCAGCCTGCAAATGAAGAAAAAGACGAGTCCATTACGAATGAAATATTCATGCAAGACAACTCATGGACATCTGATTTATTAAATAACTTCAGTCTCGCGGAGGAAGTATCGATCCTAAAGGGATGCGAAGCGTGAAAAACACAGAGTCATTGCCTCCAGTTGGCAGCGACAGATTGGTGCATGATTTATTTCCAGTGACACATTACCCGGCTGCCTCGAAACTACTAACCACCCTCTGCCTGCCGCCCGCCACCATTACACTCCTTTTGATTTCTGTTTTCATCTCAATCCACAGGAGAAGGCCGACCTTGGGGAGCTCAACTTCTCGCTGTGCTACCTGCCCACAGCCGGCAGACTCACAGCCACCGTCATCAAGGCCACCAACCTCAAGGCCATGGACCTGACTGGTTTCTCAGGTAAAGGAATAATGTAGGTCTAAATGAGCGGAAATTAGTGGTTTCCCAGGTAAATCATTCATGTAGGTCTAAAACCTACTTAGGACCTACTTAGACTGGTTTATTGAGTTAAGGACCACCTGGATCTATGTGGTTTTCTCTGGTAAAGGACTAATGCAGACCTAACATGGACCTGACTTGTTTCTCAGGTAAAAGACTAAAATAGACTTTGAAAAACTAATGTGGACCTAAAAAGTCTGTTTAACTCTTTGACCGCCAAAAACGTTTAATAACGTTTAGTAAAATCCAAATGAGTGCCGCCAAAGACGTTAAAAGACGTTCACTATGGTTTTTTTTGAAACGGGTGGAGGAAAGCAAGCTGTGCTGAAAGTATCAAGCAGGTCGAGTTAGTATAATGACTATTTTTGGGCACTAGATGGCAGCGATGACTCTCTTTGGACAAGATAGGGTAGGCGTCAGTAGAAGACGCGAGGGAGAGCTAGAGTGTTGCGGGAAAAATGGCTGAGGAAGTGAAAATGGCGACCGGTTGCAAGCAGCTCACGCTTGAGCATTTTTTTCAAAGACAAAAGGCATCGACCAAAGCTAAAGAGCACATTGATGATGATGATGGTGACTCCGAGGTTGACGCCAAAGTTGGAAGCGTTGACGCCAAAGTTGGAAGCGTTGACGCCGAAGTTGGAAGCGTTGACGCGGCGGCTTCGATCACGTCATAAAGCCTCACCGACTAGCGATGCTAATGGCGGAAAACGTGGTACACAACCGAGCACTTCTGCACAGGCGGACGTTCATTCGGACGATGAAGAGTACCCCGAGTCCAATGCATATTCATCGGAGGAGCGGGTACAGTCTGATCACGGAGAAGACACTGGTTCTGGACTACGATGCCACCATGAATGGAGTGGATAAGATGGATCAGAACATCTCTTACCACCCGGTATAGCAACTGAAGGACATGAGGAAGCCAGACGTAACACCATGTCACCGTATCATGATCCTGAGAGTAGACTTGATGACAACATGGCCAAACACACACTGCAGTATATACCTGCTACTCCCCGGAAAAAAAGGCCGGCAAGAAAGTGCACGCGAAGGGGAAATCGCAGTGAAACTAATCTGTGGTGCAAATCCTGCTGCGTCCCCTTGCACGCAGGGGAGTTTTACACAATATACCTCACAAAAATAAAAACTGTGTAGTTGAAACATCCACACAATTGTAAATAGTACCACAGTTGCACACATTTGTAAATAGTTTGCCAAATTGTTTTGTCAAATTGTTACACTGTTGAATGTAAATAAATGTATTTTGCTATCAAAAAACACTTTTTCATTGTTGGTGGTAGTGGTTTACAGAAGTAAAGTACTGTTTAGATGTTTGTGGCATCATTAATGGGGAAAAAAGGGTGTCAAATTCACTAGCGTGCATGAAATAATATCGTTTCACAAAAAGCTTGATTTCTCCGTATTTTGGTCCAAAACAAGAGCATTTGGGTGAAACTAACCTATTTTCTATTGTTGATTACTGAAAAACGGAATAAGGTAGAAACAAACTTTTTTTTCTGATGAAAGATGAGAGTTCAATCTTTCATTTGGTCAGTCAAAATGCTTAAATCAGCTGGCACCCACATATCCTCTTTTCTGAAAATGCTTGGCAGTCAAAGAGTTAATAAAGGACCATAACGGACTGTTTTCTTGAGTGCTAGCTATTTTTTCTGACAGTGACTAACTTCAACTAACTTAAGTAGTTTCTCAGGTAAAGGACTAATGTGCATCTAGCTAGTTTCTTGGGTGAAGGACTCAACAGTTTCCGATCAGTTTCTCAGGTAAAGGAGTACCTGCAACTTTGTGTTCTCTCGTAATGGATTTACACCAGGGGTGGGCACACTCGGTCATCGAGGAGTCCTGCAGGTTTTGGATGTTTCCCTTTTCCAGCACAGCTGATATATGATCAGCTCATCGGCAAGCTCTGCATAAGTCTGGTAACGATCCTGTTGATTGGAATCAGCTGCATTGCAGCGGGGAAACCGCCAAAACCTGCAAGACTCCGGCCCTCGAGGACCAAGTTTGCCCACCACTAATTTACACAATCTTGACCAATTTTACAAGTAAAGGAGAAGTGTATACTTGACACATTCCTCTTGTAAAGGTGTTAAAGGTCATTAACAAGATCATGTTTCTAGTGTTTCTAGTGTTCTAGTGTCTAATGTTGCAGAAGTGGATCCAGAGAAAGAGGTTAGCTAAGAACAAGTGGGACACTGAGAGGACTGAAGAAAGTAGACAGGAGTACAGGGAAATGCAGCGTAGGGTGAAAGTAGAAGTGGCAAAGGCCAAACAAGGGGCTTACGATGACTTGTATGCTAGGTTGGATAGTAAGGAGAGAGAGACTGATCTATACAGGTTGGCAATGAGCCACAAAATGAGCCACACAATAAAGCTATGGGAAAGAGTAGTTGAAGCTAGACTGAGAGCAGAGGTGAACATTTGTGTTTCATGCCAAAAAAAAAAAAGAGTACCACAGATACAGTATTTGCTTTGAGGATGTTGATGGGGAAGTACAGATAAGGTCAGAAGGAGCTGCATTGTGTCTTTGTAGATCTGGAGAAAGCTTACGACAGGGTGCCCAGAGAGGAACTGTGGTTTTGTATGAGGAAGTCTGGAGTGGCAGAAAAGTATGTTCAAGGAGTGCAGGACATGTACGAGGACTGTAAGACATAAGACAGTGGTGAGGTGTGCTGTAGGTGTGACGGAAGAGTTCAAAGTGGAGGTGGGACTACATCAGGGATCAACTCTGAGCCCCTTCTTATTTTCTATGGTAATGGACAGGATGACAGATGAGGTTAGACAGGAATCTCCATGGACTATGATGTTTGCAGATGACATTGTGATCTGTAGGGAACAGGTGGAGGAGAAGCTAGAGGCGTGGAGGTTTGCCCTAGAAAGGAGGGCAATGAAGGTTAGTCGTAGCAAGACGGAGTATCTGCGTGTGAATGGGAGGGACCCAAGTGGAAGAGTGAGGTTACAGGGAGAAGAAACCAAGAAGGTGGAGGAGTTTAAGTATTTAGGGTCAACAGTCCAGAGCAATGGAGAGTGGGGAAAAGAAGTGATGAAGCATGTGCAGGCAGGCTGGAACGGGTGGAGAAAAGTGTCAGGTGTGATGTGTGATAGAAGAGTCTCAGCTAAAATGAAAGGAAAGGTTGATAAAACTGTGGTGAGACCAGCGATGTTGTTTGGTCTGGAGACAGTGCCACCAAGGAAAAGACAGGAGGCAGAACTGGAGGTGGCAGAGATGAAAAGGCTGAGGTTCTCTTTGGGAGTGACCAGGATGGATAGAATCAGGAATGAGTACATCAGAGGGACAGCACATGTTAGAGGCTTTGGAGATAAAGTCAGAGAGGTTAGACTGAGATGGTTTGGACATGTCCAGAGGAGAGATAGTCAGTATATTGGCAGAAGGATGCTGAGTTTCCAAATGAGGTCTAGAGGAAGACCAAAGAGGAGATTTATGGATGTAGTTAAAGAGGACATGAAGGTGTGAGAGCAGAGGATGCAGAGGACAGGGTTAGATGGAGGTAACTGATTCGCTGTGGCGACCCCTGAAGGGGAAAGTGGAAAGGAAAAGAAGAAGATGTTTCTAGTGTTAAAGGCTACCTGGAAATATTTAGTCTTCTCAGGTAATGCACTAACTTGAGTTTGACTAGTGTTTCTCAGGAAAAGGAATTACACAAATTTGATCAAGTTTTCTCAAGGGAAAGGACTCAACTAGACCAGTCTGGTTTTCTTTGGTAAAGCAGGTCCTGGTCTGGTTTTGGGCCCAGAGGAGCCTATTCTTAAAAGGCCAGATCTATTTTTGCTTCTCTAAAGCAGCGTAAACATTCTGGTTTGTTTTTGTCAAAAAAAGTGACACCTGTTAGCCATCTTTGACTGACAGGTGTTTTATTACTCGTCACTCTGGGAGCAGCAACAGTGGCGGCAGCAGTATCGTTAGCATTAGCGGTGTCGCCTTCCCGGAATAAACAAGATGGCAACTGTTATCGCCAGTGTGATCCCGACAGTGTGAGACAGACGCTTGGGAAACAGAGTGAAAAAAAAAAAGACATCGGCGTGGGTGGGTGTGTTTCCCGGGGCAGCGTGCTGAATGGATAACAAAGCGTATCAACCTGCTGCTTTTTATCCGTCGCTGTTCCCAAGGTGACCTCACCTAATTGCATTTTGGACTAATTCCCGGAACGTCTCTCCGCTCCTCTTTCCATCAGACCCTTACGTGAAGGCCTCCCTGATCTGCGACGGTCGGCGACTGAAGAAGAGGAAGACATCCATCAAGAAGAACACGCTGAATCCAACTTACAACGAGGCGCTGGTGTTTGACATTCCCAACGAGAACATCGAGAGCGTGTCAATCGTCATTGCCGTGATGGACTATGACTGGTGAGCCTTGTCCTGGAGCTGACAACCCGCTCAACATGAAAAAACTGTTTGTTTGTTTTTTGTCCTGTCAGCATCGGCCATAACGAGGTGATAGGAATGTGCCGCGTTGGTAGTGATGCGGATGGCCCGGGGAGGGAACACTGGACCGCCATGTTAGCCAATCCACGCAAGCCAATAGAGCACTGGCATCAACTGGTGGAGGTAACATGCAATATTTTTGAATCTGTGTTTGAAGTGGAACCCTGAGCCAAACCTAACCCTTTGGCATTAAACCCTCACCCTAACCTAACTCTACCCTGAGTTTAAATATTTTTCACCTTTGGGCAGGAAAAAGCAATTGGTACTTTTGTATCGACGAAGGGCGAAGCGTCACCTTCCTCCAAGCCACACATCGTGGTGGACAGTCCTCACTCCGATTAAATGGGTCAGTTGTTTATTTGCCTCTGTCTGTATTGTCTTTATTTGTTTATTTACTAGGATCCTTTCTTTATTCAGTAATTACAGTAGTCTGTATGTCAACAATTTGCCAGGCTTCCTGTTTTCGAGTGGAATGCAAGCGGAAAAACGGGTCAAGTGTGTCAAGGCTGGACATGACAGCGAGTGTGTCGATGGAGAGCTTGTCACACTTGGCTGTTCTCAGGCGGGGGCTGCGTATCAGCTCATGTTACATGCCTTATGCATGTTCTTCCCAGGCAGCCACATTGCTGTGTGGACACTAGCGGCATTGTCAGAACAAGGACAAAATAACCTGGAGTTAATATAAGGGCTAGCTTGGGTTTAGGTTTCTGAGCTTGGGTTTGGTTTTGTGTTAAGGCTTGGGCATGATGTAGGGTTAGTGTAGTGACATATAGTAGATAGGGTTGTGCTTTGAATTTGGTTTAGGTTCCAGATAAAGGGAGGCAAGGGTCTGGGATAATGATGAAATTTAGTTTGGTTTCTGGTGTTTCGGTTGGGGTTTGTATTCAGGTTCGGGTTTTGAGTTAGGGCAGTGGTGTCAAAGTCTGGTCCTCGAGGGCCTGAGTCCTGCATGTTTTAGAGGTTTCCCCACATTCAACACAGCTTATTCATATTTAAGTTCATCAGCAAGCTCTGCAGGTGTTGGAGTTGAGAAACCTTGAAAATATGCAGGACTTAGGCCCTCGAGGACCGGACTCTGACATCTGTGAGTTAGGGCATGAGATTAGGGCTAGGGTTTGTATTGGGGTTAGATTTTTAGAGTCCAAATTTGAAGGTTAAGTGTTAGGATTTGGATTAGGGCTGTGGCTAGGGTGTGGGTTTTAGGTTTGGTTTCGGTTTAAGAATTAAAAGCCAGTGCCACATTCCAGGTTTAGGCTTTGGTCAGAGGGTGGTGGCTTAAACTTTGGGGAAGGGCTTTGGGAAGTATTGGGTTTTGGGTTTCGGCTTGGGTTTGATTTTGTCTTAGTGCTTTAGTTAGAGTCCGTGCTAAAGTTTGGGGTTGAGTGTGGAAAACCTTGCGTGTGTTTAAGGGTCTGTCAGATGTGGGCGCTCTCTAAAGTTCTTATGCAATGCCTCAAAGCCTTTTCTCTCCCTACCCAGTACACCCGCCTGCTGTCATTGGCCTAAATCCTCTTCATTTCCTCTTTTTCCACAGGTCCACACCGTCTCTTCACCTCCAGACTTTTCCTTTTTCTCTCTTTTCATCTGTGAATACATCTTTTTCCATCAAAGAGAGACTCGCAGATACACTCGACGTTTTTGTGCTTCCGCTCAATCCGTCGACAGAAAAAAACACAAACACGCATCAGCGAAGACAAACGCACCAACTCACAGTCGGTTTGCTGTTTATGCGTAGTTGATGTGTAGTATTTGATCTAGGAGGCGTGTGATGTGATAAACTCTTTAAAAAAATACATAAATAAAAAAATATAAAGCCATTCTTAAGCGGTCACCTGAAGCGGGACCAAAGCTCTTGTACAGACTCTCAGAGAAGAAGACTTACTGTATCACACAAGGCAGAGGGATCTGCTGGATTCTCTGGGCTTTTCCAGCTTCTGATGCACCCGATGCTGACCCCCAGAGGAAGGAGGACCAACATGTTCTTCACTGATGTCAGAAGAGCCAGGACAGGACTGACTGTAGCCTGAGCATGTTACCTTGTGTCCGTCTTCTTCATGCTTTCAGTCGTCTTCATGGCTTCTTCATTTACCATTCCCTGGATGAAGCGTTGTGATGTTTTGTACCAGGAATGCGAGGGACACCCCACCCACCACCCCCCAAAAAACTATCAGACTTTTCCTTGGTGGATGCACCCCTCCCCCCAGGCCCACAAAAAGGACTTATGTTTTGATTTTTTCCCATCATGAGCTTTAGAATCATCGAGTCACACGTGACACACGTCTGTGTTGTCTTTATCCGTGTGTGTTTCTGTGTTTGTGGGTGTGTTTGATTTGTATTTGAGTGTGTGTGTGTGGGGGGGGGGTGTATGCCTGTGTGTCCTAGTGAGCTTCTGTGCTCATTGCCCGACGCCCCCTCCTCATCCTCCTCTGACTTTACCTCCCAAAACTTCCATGAGTCCTGTCTCACATTGTCACATGGGGCCATGTTGCAAACACTATCCGGCAGAACATGGGCGTTTACTCGGACTGCAACATCATCAAAAACACAAATTGCATAAGCACTTGAGGGTTAGGGTTGGGGTTTTGCCTTACAACTGGTTCAAGTCCACCAGGGAAACGTTTTCCTCCATTAATTCCATAAGTTAGGGTTTGATGCAGAGCTTGAGCTAGGGTTAGAGTTTATCTTCACCAAAGACATGGACCATAGACTTATATATGGACTGTAACATAACCAAAATCTGCACCGAAATTTATGGTTAGGGTTATGGTTAGTGCCTGGGCTTCTGTAGAGGCTAAGAGTTGAACTCCACCAAGGCAGGGACCACGGAAGTTTACATGGACTACAACAACATTGAAATCGGCTCACAAATTGGCTTTGGGTTAATGTTGGTGCTTAGGGTTAGGTTTAGGGTTAGTGTTTGAAAAATGGTTGGCAAGGTGAAATTTTCCCATATAAATTTTTAATAGGTTAGGGTTAGAGCTTTTTTGGAGGCTAGGAGTTTAATTAGTACATGCAACATGGACGTTTACAAGGACTAAAGCTTCACCCACATCGGCTCAAAAGTTGTTTTGGGGATAGACTTAGGGATACATATGGTTTAGGGTTAGTGTTTAACTACACTCAGGTGATGTTTTCCACATACATTTCATTGGTAGAGGTTTTTAAGGTAGGTGGCTAGGGCTCCCAATACCACCAAGGCCATATTTTCCCACATAAATCCCATAGATTCAGGACTTGTGGGGCTTCCCGGCAAAGAGCAGACGGTTAAATTGACTTCACTTGTTATCAGCAACTTTGTGTCTGGGGGGCAACTTAGTGAGATGATAGTGTCCATCTGTCATGTAATCGCTGGAAGGAAGGGAGCCCTCTAAGGGGACAATAGGCACACAGTGCTGGAGTATTTTTCAGCAGTCCGTTGCGTTCCTAAAGGGAAGATCAAAACTCTTGAATGCGTCTGGTGAATGAAGAGAGCACAGCGTGGGGTGGGGGTGGGGGGGACTCTTCCGATTGCATGTTGTTTCTTTAGGAACGCTACGAGGCTTACCTTGCTTGCTTTATGGGCGTTTCACATTCCTCGGCAGAGAGCCGCCGCCATTTTACGTCACTACGCACGGAATGCGTTGCAACATAAATAACAATGGTGGCGTACGTCCAAATAAAGTTTCGACAAAATTTCTTAAACTGGAAATGATTTTTCAAAAATACATCTAAAAGTTATGTTAGTAACAACCAAATAAATAATATAGAGCAAACTTGTCATGACAGTCGGGGTTTCTTTTAAATTTGACTCACCACAGGAAAGAGTGTTCTTGAAAAAAATGTTCTGCTCTCGAACACGTGAACGTGTTGAAACCACTCCCCGCTCAACTGTCAATCAAATACTAGTGAAATGGCTTTTTCAACATCCCGATAATCCATAAACCACTCAAATTAAACTGTGTTCAGTCGTCTAGTTGTCTAGTAGCACTTTAAAGGTACAGCTTTCATTGCTTTATGCCGTTGAAAATGTAAAAAACTGTATTTTACTTCTTCGATGGCATAAAAGCAAACTGCTCACCTGACTGATCTTGCAGTCTGTGTAAAGGCACTCTTTCTCACCACGTCATTAAACCCTTCCGGCCTCCCACTCTCTTACTCCCCTCGGTGTTGTGTAACTCTGTCGTGCTTCGCTGTTTTGTGTCCTGTGCGAAAACCCGGGTGACGGCAAAAAATACAACTAAAAAAGTTTGTTTTTTGATTCAAGCGTTCATCTGGGAAATGGAATAGTGTGCGTCATGTGACTTGTAAACTATGGATCAGCTTTGTCCGAGTAGAAAACGTATCGATTTGGCGGTCCCAAGGCTCCATGACGCGCCCCCTTTCGTTTCCTTTTGTCAGCTCATTTGACCCCACTTAACCACCATGCTGCCACCTCGTTTTAACCGCCACTCCCTTTCTTGTCCATCTTTTTCATTACTCATCTTTCCCTATCGTTCGTCTTGGCCCCCAACCTGGCTGTCTTGTGGTGTTGTGAATGGTCGCGATGGAGGTCGTCTGCATGCTTCTCAATTAACACGAATGATGTCAACTCGATGCAAAATGACATAACGCGACATTCTGAGCTAAAATAAATAAATAAAATGAACTCATTACTAATACTTGTACAACGACCATGATGATGATATGCGGGGCAAATGTGTGTTTTCTCTCTGTGTTGGAATTAAGATGCGTATTTATCAATTGGGATTATTTTTTAAATAAAAAGGGTTTATTCACAATATGTTTTTTAAAGCCTGGGAGCGATTGTTTCAGTCCGGAAAAAGTGAAGCAGTGCTGTTGGAAATAAAAGATACGTATCATGCAGTCCGCTGGCGTCTATGGCTTCTTTAAAAATGCGTGTGCAATGTATGCGCTGCTGCACAGTCGCAGCAAACAAACGCACAAAGATGAGAAGAAGACAATAACGATCTTTACATAATATGAAACCTGGCAGAACGTGAAGGCCATATGTTTCATTCTATTTTCCTTTAGTATCCAACTATAGTTTTTTTTTTTCAAGTAATATTTTTTCTGTTCTATGTTTGTTGTGGTTTTGTCTGTTTTCTTTCTTTCTTTCCTTTTGTTTAATTTTTAGTTAATACTTTTCTATTTGTTCTAGTATTTGTGGATTTTTAAATAATGTTTTGTACTCCAACATTTGTGTATTTTTATATAATATTTTGGTGTCATTATTCTGCATTGTTTTGTTTATTTCTTATATTTGTCTATTCGCCAATATTATTTGTGTATTTTTTCAATTTTGTATTGTTTCTCATATTTTTGTTTCATTTTTTGATATATATATATATATTTTCAAATTAGTTTTTTATTTTTCAGTTTATATTTTTACGTAATTTTTCAGTGTATTTTTTCACCTTTATTATTTGGGTTTTTAATTATATATTATATATTTTTTTATGTTTTTTAATATTTTTGTTGTACTTTTTTGTTATAGTTTTCTTTCTTTTTTTCTTATATTTATGTATTTCTCATTTAACATTTTTGTCTAATACTACTATTATTTTTGGTTATATAATTGGGGTATTTTAGCTAATATTTTGCATCGTTTTATAATATTTTTGTATTATTTAATAAAATGTCTGTGATATTTTCTGTGCTTTTCCTAATGTTTTTTTGTTGTTGAATACTTGTACATTTTATATCGAATAGTTTTGTCTTATATTTTTGTATTTATAATCCAATATTTTTGGTAACTTTTTTTTGTATTTTTCAATATGCTTTTTTCCCATATGTGTGTATTTTTCCATCCAATATTTGTGTAATTTTTATTAAACTTTTCTTTTATTCTTTTTGTATTTTTGTATAGTAGTATTTGAATATATTCCGATATTTCTGTACTATATGAACATTTCTTCTTAATATTTTTCTTTTTTCTACTTGTATTTTTTCTTCTTGCCTTACATGCATTCTCACATAATAGTTAATAGTTAAAGATTTTTTATTAAGTACATTTTGCAATAAGATTGTCCGTCCTTTTTTTCAAATCTTGGTTTTTTTTTCTTTCTAATTGAGGCTTTTTTCCGCAAAAAGTCTGAGGATTTTTTTGCAGCCTGGCCATGTCTCTGGCTTCTTTCAACACACATACAGTACATATACAATGTGTAGGATGCTGCATAAAGAGGAGCACTGACTGTATAGACCACAAGTCTATATTTGTCTACCTGGACTGAGCGACTGTGCTCTGCATTAAGTCAACGATGTGTAATTATTTAGCCACTTAATCATGAATTTTTTTATCATAGCTGCATTTATTTTGCCCAAATGCAAAATGGAGCACGACTTGGCTTCTTCCCCTCCATATGGACCCCCCAAACCCCTCATAAGATCTGTCATGTAGTCATCTACTCCTCGAGCTGGAGATAGCCACGAGGAAGAAGCGCAATCTGACGGAGGAAGACGACGATTCAAGAGGGGATGGGGGCTGTGTAGAGTGTGTGGGACAGCGTTGGATATAGACGCGCACACTTAAACACGCACACATATGACTACGCACTAGCCTGCGAAGAAATATGAGGAGAAGGGTGAGGGGTTTAGCGTCTCCATGGCAACGTTTCCACATCGAGAAGAATCATTTAGTCACGAAGACATTTGCCTCCATAATATCTCAAGTGTGTATTTTTGTCGAATAGTTTGTTTTCAGTGAATATATATTTTAGAATATTATCCCCATTATTTTTTTTACTCATATATATCTATTTGTTGTAAAATTGTTGTCTTTTTTTAGTTAGTTTTTAGTATTTTTCAATAACTTTATTTTAGTATTTAATGTATTTTTCTTGATTAAAAAAAATATATATATATAACATTTATCTTCTATTGCTAATATGTTTTATACTTTTCCCTAATATGTTTGTATTGTGTAGTATTTTAGTATTATTCACCCCCAAAAATAGTGTCTATTTTTTTATAATGTCATCAAAGATTTCTGTATTTCTTGTCAAATATATTTCATTTAATATTTGTGTATGTTTATGTATTTCCAGCTATTTTTGTAACAATTATTTATTCATGTATTTTATTTTAGTTTTGATTTTTGTCTAATATTGACAATATTTTACAGTTTACTACACCCACCCACCCCATTTTTGGGGTCTATTTCTATTTATCCCAAACATGTTTGCTTACAGTTATAGTCTTTCTATGTATCAACCACCAGTAATATTTCTGTATTGTTTCCAACATTTTTGTATTATTTTAACATTTTTGTCATATGTTTTGTGTGGGACAACTGGGTATATAGACACTCTTATCACACGCACACATACAATGACGACAAACCAGCTCGAGAAGCAAAACATGGGGGGAAGGGGTTAGCGTCTCCATGGCAACATTCCCACCGTGCAGAAAAAAAAAATCATTTAGTGGGAAAGACATTTGACTGTCTGTTCAGTGAGCTGAGAGAAGCAAGCGCGAGGGGAGGGAGGAGGAGGTGGTGTGTGGAAGTCTGAAGTGTGCAAGGTGTTTCCACATCACGGTGCACGGATTAAGCCGCTGACAGGCCAGGCATTAGCTGCTAATGCTAATGTATCTCATTAGCATAACAAGAGCGATGAATCATGGCGCGATGCTGCAACATTGGATGGAGCTTTGCCAATTACGTAACACAAAAATCATCCGTTCCGGGTCAAACCGGCCAGGCGACGAATGTTAGCATTATTAGGGCTTACACAACTCAAGTTGCCCACTGCACATATAGTATATGATATATATAGTACATATAGTATGTATAGTATATGACTAAAATAAAGTAAAACCAGTGTTGGGAACTTTACTTTAAAAAAGTAATTAGTTATAGATACTCATTACTTGCTTTAAAAAGTAACTGAGTTAGTAATTGAATTACGTAAGTAACGCAAAGTAGCTCTTTTCACTAATTTAAAACAATGTTTTATATCAAATAATTTTTATTTTTATATATATTATTAATTATTATTTTATTATTATTAGATTTTTATACAAAAAAATCTAATTATGTCCAGGCTATATAGGGTGTTTTCATTTAATTTTGTGAATGTTTATGTCACACAAATGCCTCACTTCATAATGACATATCATATAATAATAATGATAATAATAATAAACATAATTAATTAAATTTGGAATGGGGAAGCATGTTCTACCACTGACAATTACTACAACAATCGGAATAATAATAGAAATAAAATAAATACTGGATAGATGGTGATTTGTGGCACATATGTCATCTATAGGTAAATTGTAGACAGTCCTCGACAGTCCCTCCAAGATTTCGCGGGCATTTTTTATGATTGTTGCGGGCTAAAATAATCAATAATATATAAAAGAAATCGCCAATGCTATGAAATATACAGTGCTTAATGCTATCATGGCCAACATCATAACCATAACTATTACTATATTTACTCCTCAGAATCATCAACTTCCACTTGATCTCCCTGAGAAATATACTTTTGTACACTTTCAATTAAGAGAGTATGGTGATATGTCTACAGTTTATAATTCTACACATTTACAGATATGTTTTTATGATTGATATAAGTTACAAAACTGCCCAACTCTAGGCTTGCATCATTCACATACAAATGTTATACAACCGCCCACCGTTTCTCACTTTAATTAATTCGGTGCTCCCGACAGACCTTCGACTCCAACGCCTCCGTCATTTGCAGAGACTGGATATTTCTTTCAACACTTTTCACGTGTTTAGCACTCGTGAAATAAGAGAAATACAATTGTTGGCGCTAATAATGACACTAGGCGAGCGTGTCGTTATGACTTACCAAACAACGGTATCTTTTCTTTATCACTGTTAAAGTGCTTGGTGGAACAGAATTGTCAACAAATCGCTTTTTCGACAACTCTCTGCTGTTATTTTGATTAATGTCACTCTTGTCAAAGTTGTCAAACCAGGCGAGGGATGTGGACTCTTTGCTAAAATGCTAAGCCTTAAGGAAGAAAGACAGGTACGTTACGTCGTGACACACTTCCCGCGGCACCTCCGAAATAAAAGTCACTATACATTTCAGCTGTCAAGACACTTTTATTGTGATGAGGTCCGACAACAAAAGTGCCTCTAACTGTGCGCAACGTCTTGTAGTTTACATCGAGCCTTGAAACTAATACCGGTAAATGAATTGTAACGCAACTCATTTCACATACAATGCATGAATGAAATGCTTATAAAATGAGACAAAGACAATAAATGCAGCAAAATTGCGAGAAGGCAAGTTTGCTGGCGATGAAAATGTGTTTTGAGGACCAAATCAAAAAACTATTTATCACTATCTCTCCGCCATTTTTGATTGTTTACTTTCGCCTCAAAAAAAGCCAACTGGGAGAAATCGGACTTCTGACCTTTCTCGAATGCAGCATAAGTGTTTGCATGTTGCATGATTTCGTGATATGTCATCACAGTACTATATTCCTGCTAAATAGGTTATGAGCATTTTTAGAGTATCTTTCTATTTTAATATCTGTATAAAAAAAAAAAGGACCCAACTTTTATATATATATTTTTTGTCTTTTCTCACAATTATTTTTCTTTCTTTTTTTACGTTTGTATAACTTTTCTTATTCTTACAGTATTGGCATCTTTATTTCAGATTTCAGTATTGGAATAGTTCGTATTATTTTCAAATATTTTTTTTCATTTTTTGTGTAGTGATTCTTGTATTCTCAAATGCCTATCTTCACACAGTTTGAAGTTTCTGTCTAGTATTTCTGTATTTTTTGTGTGTATTTTACATTTAATACATTTAATTTTTAATTTTGGTCTGATATTTCGTATTTTATTATTACAGGGTATATAATAATTGCTGTGATTTAAAAAATGTATAGAATTTAAAAGTAATATATTTTTTGTCAAACATTTTTTAAAATTCCAACATTGTAAGTTCAATTTTTATTTTATTTTTTATGCGTCGCTTATTGTTCCAGGAGCTACTTACTGTGTGTATTATTACGTCGCCTCTTATTTCCAAACTGCGAACAAACTTTTCCAAAATAATATAAATATTTTTCCAGAGACCTGACTTTGGTGATGCGATTGCAGGCGAACTGATTTGCAGTTCTGCATTCGGCACGGCACCTCTGATTACCTGTTGTGAACGCACCATCTGGCCCTCGGCATCCCAGCTGGGCACCGACACCGCGGAGATGATTTGTCTCCATCACTGCATGACCACATGACCGGCGTTTATCATCCCCGCTCCGGTGTGTCGTCTTTGGAGTAAATGCCGGAACAGAATGTGTGTGTTCAGGTGGGGATGCTGCAACAGTAAGCAAGTAGAGAAAGAAGTAAAACCGTTAAAAAAGAAGAAGCATACAATGTCAGACACAATTAATACAGACACATACCATAAATATGCAATGAAACATAGCAGCAAACAGCCCAAGTGTCAATATTTTTTCATGTCATGATGACCTTTAACTGATGTGATACAGATATGTTAACTTAAAACCTTGTATTATCACATTGTTCTGACGTGTTGCAATTGTGTGTGCACGAATTAATAGTGATAGAGTGATAATCATCTTGGCCGATTATCTGGACCGGCATATCGGCATAAATTATTGGCATTGGCCTTTTGTGTAAATCCACTGGTTGATAAGCGATCAATTTAAAACTGGGTGACTTTGGCTCTGAATTAGCCAAATGCGTCACTGTGCCTACTGTGGAAGCTTCTCCAGCATTGCCTTGCAAGTACCACCTGACTGGTGCATAGCCATCAGTAGTGAATTGCGAAATGCCCATGACTGCGGCTGTCAATCGCTCGGCGCACAGCTGTAATTTTGTTTCGATGGTCCGTGCTTCAGTCGTGTTTGCGTTGCTCGGTAGGTGGTGGGTCTTATAGAGTACTCACAGGATGGTTATATGTTCCTTTTATTTCCTTCCTTCCTTTCATTTACTGTGCAACCTAAAAAAAAACATTCAACAGAAGGAAACACATTGAGGTAATTCCGAAAGTTAACACAACAATCACCGCAATGACCATATTTAATCACTACAGTAAAGAATTAATCTGAATACAACAGTGCTGCAAGTAACATTTAGGAATTGGGAGGTTTAAGTCAACTGTAGCATCTCAATGGGCTCTTTGCACAAATCCTCTACTTCCTGAACTCAGCACCACTCCTTCATTTCCTGTCTTTCATGATTGGACAAACTGATTAATCCAGGTGTGCCTGACCTCAGTAAGCACGACGACAATGGCCAGACACACCTGGATCAAGACCAGACAGCAATCCAAATTGTGAATCCCTTTGGGGGCGATCAAAGGAATTTACTTGCGCTGAGCGGTAGCGTGAAGAAGCTAGATGCTAATGCTAACATGAAAGCTAGTGTAGTGTCCCACTTTCTGTCACTTCAGGCTGAAGTCTACAGCGATTAGCGGCAGTAAATAGCAGCCCAAAGCATGCGCTATCAATAAAAAAAAAAGCAATCTTGATTTTGTTTCTTTTGTGACATCCACAAACATAGAACGCGGCAACACGTTGCCCGTAAAGTTAGGCAAGTCATCTACCAATTTTGCATATCTTGGGTTCCCAGAATGCATAGCACAGTGCATTTAATTTTTGAACTTGTAAGGATGTTGATCCTTGTTGTTACCCTATTGCACAGTATATCCTATTTAACACGTTTATGTTCGATTTATGTCACATCCAGGTCAATTTCATGTTGAAGTGGCATTGCTCATCTGGGCGTTAAGAATTTTTGTGAGATGAACCTCTTTATTTTTTATTTTTTTTAATCATACTGGCGTATTTTTGTTGTTGATATTACAAGCTTTATCCCAAGATGGTGTCTTCATTATGCACCGTTTGCCTGGACGTTTTCGCGAGCCCGAGGGAGATGTCGCGGTCGGAGTTGCCGTCCCACGGGAATCATTCCCGTTGACTGTTACTAGCGATGGTGTAGGAATACAGTAGCCTGACATCTTGTGAGGAAACTGTGAGTCCTCAAGGTCAGAGATTACTTAAAATTAAAACTGATCACAGGACATTCAAACAAGGGCTCATTTTCGTTTTCAAGCTCTTTTCAATGGCATTGACTTTGCTGAATAATAATAAGGAAAATGTTTTATTTATTTATTGATTGATTGATTTGGTCACGCTACATGAAGCTTAATTTAATTTATGGCTATTGACCTCATAGTAAAGTACCTGAACAGCCCTTAAAACCTCTTGTTCAGTGACAGACATCCATATTTGATCAACTGTAGATATTTGCTGGCATCTACTGGACGACGTGGCTCCAACTGTAGAGAGGGACAAGTCTGCGTAAACTAAAATGTCCACTGAGTGGCAGCAGAGTAAAAATATCGTCCCAAAATGGCGAACGAAGAAGACCCAAGGATACGTCACTTCACGTTGTGTTCCGCTACTTCCCGTAAATACAGTACAGTACAACAAAACGCTTATATTTAGCCATGCTGTGACAAACCCGATTCTCTTGTTTGAGCTGTTCAGTTCACCAAAAGCTTCATCTGGATCCTGGTATATGTGGCGTAACTTCGCCATGTTTTGACGGGTTGGTTTGACTCGCGTAAGTTTGAAAAATCGGCGCCTTGCTAATGGCTGTTGTCGCTCAAACATGTTCATTGTTGGTCGCTGTGTACTTTCTCTTTCAAATTGTCATGTATCTAACCAATTTATGGGAAAAGAGTCATATTAAATAGCATGTTTTGTAGCTATTTGTAGCGCTAATAAAGCTAACTATTGACAAAGTTTGTATTCCCACTATTGTTCAGCTACATGCTAACCTCTAGACCTTTATAATATAATCAAAACATGTGAATGGATTGTAACTGATACATTTGAATGATCCTTGTGTGTGTAGGTCTATGGTGTCCCTCATGGAGGCTTCCACCAAGACGGGCAGCAACCAGGTGGCTGATGTGGTCTTTGTCATTGAGGGCACGGCCAATCTGGGGCCGTACTTTGAATCCCTCAGGAAGAATTACGTACTTCCAGCTATTGAGTAAGACCGTCTGAATGACATTTGCTATATGCTCATGCATAGATGCAGATAATTCATGCAATTCACGTGTTACTGCAGGTATTTCAATGGAGGACCGCCAGCGGAAACAGACTTTGGAGGCGATGTGAGTGTTTTTGCATCACTTTTGTATTGTATTCTATTCTATCTATCTATCCAGCTATCTAGCTATCTGGATGGATGGATGTATATGACTGTCTCTCTATCTATTAGTGCTGTCAAAGTTAAAGCGTTAACTGATTAATTAATCACAAAAAAATATCGCATTAGTCATGAATTAACGCAGATTAATCGCACTATTAATTTTGACCATAGAATATCCTTTAGCGTGACAGCGGATGGCTACGTTTAACGTAGCACAGGTTGTTTGAGCAATAAATATAATTACATGCATTAAAGTAAAGCTTTTAATAAATGTTAGCCTATGACATTTAGAATATTTGTTCATGTCAAAATATTGGGGTCATTTTTTCCCCATTTTAAATTATGCAAGTAATTCATTGATTAGAAATAGAGGAGGATGAGCGTGTGCAGTGGATCAAAAAATGTTAAAGATGTCCTCATAACATTAAATGTCAAAAGAATTAACACATAACCCGGTGCTCTTCAAATTTGGCGGGAAAAATATTGATAAAAAAAAGCTTTTTTTATTAAGTAATTATTCATGATTAATCAAGATTCTAAAATATGATTAATCTAATTTAAAAAATGTAATCGTTTGACAGCTCTAATATATATATATATATATTATTGTATTCTTATATTCTAAAACCCGTAATAAGCAGTTTGATCATTTACTGTTTGTACAGGGATTACCAGGCTGTGAGGTACGCACCCTAGGGGGGAGATTCTCTTTAACTGAAGGCGTTATACTCTTTAAAATGGCACATTGTGCTAAATCCATGGTTGAACTGTTTTAAAATTACCATAGATTCATTAAGGAATGTATAGACTAGCATTTGCATGTGAAGTGGTCACATTTAGTGAAATAGAAGTCTTACTAAAGTCTGAAATTGGCATGCTTGGTCTGCAGCCACAGCGGATATTTTAGAGTAGTTTGCATCAAGTATAACTCACAATTTAAATGTGTTGACCTCTTTCCTCTCTAAAAGGAAATTTGCAAATCCATTAAACATGATGCCTTCACTGGCTATAAACAGACTTGTGAAAGGGTGTTGCACCAACCCTGTCAAGATGTTAAAAGGGGTAGCTTTAGTTCTTTATTTCTGTAATAACATTTGGAAAACAAAAGACAGAAGTGCCCTTTTTGCTTATTCGGTCGGGGCAAGTAAAAGGTTAATTGTACTGAGCAGTAAGTAGACAAATCAAGATCATAAACGATTGCTTACAGTTGCTTGGAACAGAGTAAAATTAATACCTGAACCACACTGTGCTTCACCATGACCATATTATCTTCTCACATGTAGCAGCCTGCTTTGCAACATTTCCATGATAGTGTTAATTTCTAGGCTTTTTTTCCCCTTTTACATCTTCCAGTACGGGGGGACTCAGTACGGCCTGGTGGTGTTCAACACAGTGGACTGCGCTCCTGAATCGTATGTTCAATGTCACGCTCCCACCAGCTCGGCCTTCGAGTTTGTTTCCTGGATTGACAGCATCCAGTGAGTTCACCTTTTTTTCTCCGCTATGTGCTTTAGTTAACAGTGAGGAATCTCACGTGGGGGGGAATTCATCGTCATCGAAATTTCCGTCAACCTTGCTTTCACGATGTCCAATTTTACATTATTGAGTTTTAATACTATCTCTAAATGAGGGGGGGGGGGGGGGGGGCAGCTCAATGTATTGGCTGCAAAGTGGGAGGAAGTGGTGAAATCAGCAGGCAGGATTCAGTTATGTGACTCGGCGGCACCAGCCGTGAGTAAGACGTGACAATAGTGTTCGCAAGTGAGAACATGGAATCAAAGTCTCGTCTCAGCGACTAATTCAATAGTAATTTAGCAAAACTTAAGTCCACGTACCTATCCTGGAAATTATTCGGGGTTGACAAGACCAAAATAACATCATAACGTGTGCCGGAAAACGCTCGCTGTAAAAAGCACTTCTGTTCCACCACGGACGTGATTTTGCGACTCCACAGCACGACTACCACTAAAGAAAAGATAAGTAAAGCTGACGAACACAATCAGAAAACCCACAACGCGTTGAGCTAATACACACGGTATCATTGACAAGCAAGTAAGCATTGGCGAGTTCTCACAAACGCTGCCATTATGCATGCAAGTTGACCGGATGTTCCATATTGGCTTAATACTCCGTTTTTACACGCTTGTACTCCGCATCATAGCTACATTTGTGCCTATATCACGTGTATTATGTACAAGACAATTTTCGAAATTGTCTGTCAAAAGATTGCGGCTACATGTTTTGTCACTACGAATTATATGCAAGATGCTCTCTCTTACAGTATGTTCATTCTATTACCATCAAATCACTATATATCAAATATTTTTTTTCCATTCTGACTGCTGTAGTAAACAACTTTTGTCGTTCTGATTGTTGTAGTAGTGGGCAGTGGTGGACCAGTACTTGTTGTAGCTCAAAATGTGATATCTATTATATGGAATAATAAAAGACACTTCATTGACAAAGATTGAGAAAAATCAATGAAAACACCCTGTATAGCCTAGACATAATAATGAAACTGTCATTGTTAAATGTTGCCATAGAATATTGTTGTGAAATGTTTTGCAGAAGATTTATTAGGCAAATTAAAATATAAACAAGAGCTGCTGTTCAGAAACGCAGTCTATGTATAATTATTCTGCGAAGCGAGTGCAGATTGACAAGATTATTTTTGTAGAATATCGTCAAAATATCGTTACGAGTTGTTGTTTTTAAAATATCGATATATATATTTTTTTGCCCATATCGCCCACCCCTAATCTCAAGTGTTCACCTACTTTTATGTGCAGATTCATGGGGGGAGGAGCGGAGAGTTGTAGCCTGATAGCGGAAGGCCTCTCAGTAGCCTTACAGCTCTTTGACGACTTCAAGAAGATGCGGGAACAAATGTGAGGCTCTTCACACAAACTGTCTGGTTACATACACATTGTACAATTGTACAATTTACATATAGCTGGCATCGGCCTGAAACCTCGTAAGTCACAATTTGGTAACTTTAATATTTTTTCAAAAATCTATACTCTCGGTCAGTCCACACGTGTGAGTGTTATTTTTTTACAAATTATTGTTGACCAATCTTAAGTAGGGAAAATGGCTTGCTCTCTCTAATGATGCAATTTTAATGGTTGAACAAACATGCCATTTTTGGGGTCTCCTAAAAAAGTGACCATTTTGGAGGTACAAGGTTTCGGCCCGACGCCAGTGATAAGAAATAAAAGCAGTTATAATTAAGAATAAAAATACAATTTTAAATTACAATAACACCCAACCATGTCCAAAGTCACCTTAAAAAGTCAAGCTTCTAAGCAAAATGGCGTCTTTTAAGGCCTGAGATTTTTTTTGACTTTTTAAATAAATACTGTAATGCATCTAGAATGAAACGGATAGAGCAGTAATAAATATGAAATGCATGTTAAAAAATTGGTGAGACTTTTCAGGCGTGGCTCTTTGAGACGTTTTCAAAGTAAGTATTCTAAAATTACATCCATGAACTATACAAAAATACAGTTATACCTAATAGAATAAATAAATACTATTATAAGTAACGTTAAAAATTGTCCTTAAAAAAATCAAGATGATCCTATCCAAAGGAACCCTAAAATGGCCACATCAAACTAAATTGGTGTTTTGTTTTTTCAAGCTGTGGATTTCTGGCATTTTATTTGATAAATCAAAATTAAATTAACAGTTGAATACATAAAATAATAATAAAATAAGAAATAATATAGTAGTGAGAAAAGGTTTAAACAAACACATTTATCTGTGACTTGGACAGTCCTGGCAAAAATGAGCCTAAAATGCCAGACTTTAGAGCAAAATGACAGACTTCTACTTGTCTGTTAACGCTCGGTTTAGTGACACTTTTTTTGTGCATCAATTCGTGATAAACATGCCGACCAAATGTTGTGTTGCTAGTCAAACTGACTTTAAGGACTGAATTGTCCAAACATTCGCATAACATTGGTATTATGTAACGTTTCTTCTACCATCACCAGAGGTCAGACACACAAAGTGTGCGTCCTGCTGTGCAACTCTCCGCCGTACTTGCTTCCTGCTGTGGAGAGCGTTAGCTACACAGGCTGCACTGCCGACAACCTGGTCAAAATCATCAGAGATGTGAGTTCTCCCAAACACTTGTGATGTTTGCATTTGAGATGATGTTCACGTCAATGTATTCTTCTCAGAGAGGAATCCACTTCTCTGTGGTGGCTCCGAGGAAGCTGCCCGCCCTGAGAGCACTGTTTGAGCGGGCGTCTCCAGTAGGGGGTGTTGTTGAGCCCCATCCAGACTACAGCCAAGACATGGTGCTGGTCAGGGGCATTTCGCTGCCTGGTAAATTACACACATGACAAGGATTGTACCCGAGAAGCGACCGCTACAAGGTCCCTATTGTTTCTGTAGGAATTCTTCTTTTTATTTATTTTTTTCCGCCTGTAACAACACCCGAGACATCATCGGGGAAAAAATGTTTAGGTTTTCAACATACTATATGACGGGGGCGGAGTATCAGATTTTCAAAATTCCTTCTTAACGAAGCATTCTTGGTTGTATGTATCACCAAGAGCCACGAAAATATGGAAGCGTATGTAGCGGCCCACAACGTACAAAACATTTTGTCTTTTGTAGCCATATGCTAAACCTAACAGGAAGGTCCCCCAGGGGCGGGGCTTCAACTTTTGGGTTTTAAAATTCTTTCTTAACGAAGCATTTTCGGTTGTGCATTTCTCCAAGATCCACGGAAATTTCAAGGCATATGTAACAGCCCGGGTGGATGACTGGTTAGCTCCTTCGTTCGTCCTCACAGTACAGAGGACGTGAGATCAAGTTTGCATGTTCTCCCCGTACCTGCCAGGGTTTTCTCCGGGTACTCCGGTTTCCTCCCACATTCCAACGATATGCATGGCAGATTAATTGATCACTGGAAATGTAATTTGTGATGCCAGAGATAGTTGCACTTTTATTTTTTTTATACACAATGCCTAATCAAATACTGGGAAATTAGTTTTAAATGGTGTATTCTTTTATACAAAGTATAAAATACTTGGTGAATTAAGAAACGTCTACCATACGTAAAAAGCATTGTTGAAATTTTTCTTCATTTAATTCTTCTTAGCAAGTCAGTGTCCCTTCACTGGTGAGCTATTTTTATGACAGGTCCCAGTTACTTTTACACACTAGCACCTACACAGTAAGGCCAATGTGTTTTTCTCGTTCGTCCGCCCCCTCCTCCATGCACTGCAAGAGAAGTAGAAAAACAAGTTAATTGAATGCAATTAATAACTTCAACAGGCTGCTCATTTAAATAATGCAAAAAAGAGCTCAATAAGGTGACAGACAGTATTAGCGGTTATTGAAGGATTTTTTTTTTTTTTAAACAACCACTTTGTGGAAATTCACTCACCCGGGAAAAGTGACGGAACACTGTGCTATTCTTAGATCAGTGAATGTAAGCTGCAGCAACAATAGTCAGCAGCTCTTAACGTATTTATAAATAGGCAGTTGAGAACTAAATAAATTGCAATATTATCTATCCGCAATTACTATACACAGAACAATATTGTATTATGCTTACTAGATATGCAGATGGTCAAAAGCAGCAAGAATATCAGCAACGTTGAATGTAATTCGTGTATGCACAAAAGCAGTTGAGAATGAAATAAACACCAGCGATATTAACTATCTGGTACTATAATGCATAGTACTTGATAGAATATGCAGATTTACCAAAGTAGCAAGAATAGTCAGAGAATTGTGGGTGATGATTAAACATGACTCAATAAAAATGTCAACACTTTCATCAAAAAAGTAATCAAGTATGCAAATTAAACATTTTTCCATGTCTTGCAGTGTCGTCAGCTGGAGGCCCCGTGCCCCTGAAGCCTGTCCTGCCGCCTCAGACTGTCAATCAGCCTCTGGTCGGAGGCCCGCAGGCTCCTCCCCCCATGAGCGCGGCACATCCTTATCAGGTATGCAGCCATTCACGGCGTTAATTCACAGCGTTTTATGTTTGGCAGCCATTCAGCCGGCGGCGTTTGTGTTGCCGGGGCTAAAATGTTTGACGCGGCTTTGTCTTCTTTTTTAATCTGCCCGCCGGCAGAATCCACCCACCATGACTGCTGCTCAGGTGGCTGCACAGATGGTTGTGGAGGCAGCCAAAGGCCAGAAGAACCGATGTAAGTTACCAGCTGACTGTGTGTATGTGTTTGCCAAGTTTCCACTTGTTTTGTCTTGTTGTCTTGTTCTTGCTTGTGTGCTGGCTATTTAGAGGATGTTCTTACCAGGAGTTACACAAAAGAGCTGTTAATGCACGGGACGGTGTGGCTGATGATTAACAATGCTGAGGCGCATTTTGAGTCTTTGTGTTTTATGTCACTTCATTGCTACAATATTAGGCACTCCTGCACCACCTTTTGCGACCTCTCTGGCGAAAAGCGGAATGGAAGCCAGCGATGGACACACGCCCAGAGTGCCGAGACGTTAATTAGTGGTAGTTTTATTGTGCATTGCTTATCATAAATAGACCCTATCGCATTATCGTGACAAAGTCGTACCTTTTTAGCAAGAAGAAAGCAAGCTGTGGGTCCCATTTCATCCCCGTAGGTTTTTCCACCTACTCCAATATTAACGCTGCTCCATTGTCACCTCCGGGGGACAACTCCCGTTTCGGCCCGATGGTTGAACAAAATGAGCCACCCGGAGACTGACGGACGCACTGTAGTTTTGGTTTATTATTATTTTGAAACAGTTTTATATCCGCTGTCGTACACACTTTTCTTTTTCCCACGGTCTCGTAGAAACACTACCAAACACTTCTGCCTTCCCAGCGCTTCAGCAGAGCGAGAGAGAGATGGCACGCTCCTGACTTCACACTCAGAGAGAAACTTTTAACCCCCGATCATTATTTCACGCTACAGGAACATAGGGGCAACAACCATTGTGCCTCCTGTCCTTAATACAATTCTTAAAACATTAGTGGGTAAAAATATGGTTATTTTAACACTCCAATTTGCGTCAATATTGCGACATGCACCTTTAAATTTTGACTACTGAAATAATTCATGTTCACACACATTTTCTTTTACATTACTTAAAAAAAAATATTAACGGAATGAAAGTAAAAATGGCAATAATGAAAAATAAAATGAATCACAATGAAATGAAAATTAAAATAATTGAATTTAAAATCAATTAAAAATGTAAATACAATATAAGTATTTCACAAAGTAATGGATACAATTTAGATCATAGAGTTATACGTGAAAGTGGAAGTTCAATATAATAATAATGATACTAAAAATGTTTATGAAAGTAATGAAATAATCTGATAAAATCATGTTAGTCCTGTAGCTGGAAATTTTTCATCTGACAAAGTGGGTGCCGAATGGCACATGCGCACACAAGCAGCTTTCTTCATCACAGCACCATCTGCAGCAGATAGTGAGTCACTGCAACTTTACATGGAAATCAGCTATTCTTGTATTCCTTCAACATTTCTTCCCTGATTCAAACCATCAGGACGATTGGGCCTCCTAACTGCACCATCAATCTGGTCCAGGTCTGTCTTCCTTGTGCTCTTGGCAGCAGATTGGAAATGAAAGATTGCTTGAAAGAAAATATTGGCATACATATGGTCGACGTCTGCCTCACTCGGCAAGCTGCTGTGGGAGCAAAAAAACTAAGTCTATCCTAGTGGAGATAGTAGAATGACTAGCAGTGGCTAACTATCCTTCAACTGTCATGCATCTTACACAACTCGCAAAGAGTTAGGGATATTAGGCTTTCTGGTAAAATTTGTGGAAAATGTAAAAAGTTCACGCTACAGTGATATATCATGAAAGTAGGACATTTAAGAAGACGGATGCAAACAATTCATTGCCAGAAAAGTTAACCACAATGGTGGGTACACCGGAACAAAAAAATTCAACGTCTCAATTTGTCAACATGTGCCTTTGAGCATCAATTAGAGCTTGACAACGGCGTCTCGTGTTGTTCACAAGTTGACTCATTGTCTGCTGAGGCATGGCATCTCACTCTTCTTGAAGAGCAGCCCTCAGGTCATTGAGGTTCTGGGGTGCAGAGTTTCCAGCCTTTACATGGGGAGTCAGCTGATCCCACAGCTTTTCAATAGGTTCAGGTCTGGAAAAAGTGCAGGCCATTCCATGTGAGGAACACCAGTCTCCAGCAACCATTCCCTGATGATGCCACCTCCATGAGCTGGAGCATTGATGTTTGTGAATTTTGCCGTTAAACTCCTCGTTCGAGAACAGCAACTTGTGCAAAAAGTACTGAAACATTTAACAGTTTGTGCATTCAAAAGCTTAGAGAAGGTCACTTTAAGTTGACCTGTAAAGGTTTGAATGCATGTTAGGCTCGTCCTGAAATTTCACCTGAAAGCCAAGTATCCCTAACTTTTTGTGAGTACAGTAGTGTATTTCAACAACAGCAACAACATGAGCTAGAAAAAGGAACATATACTTGAGCATGATATCAGAGAGATAAGAAAATCTCTCAACATTTTGCTGAAGGAGGTAAAACTTCTAAAACAACAAAACAAGGAGAAGGATAAACAAATTACTGTGCTTGAAATCCGTGTGGCAGACTTGGAGCAATACTCCAAGATGAACAATGTGGAGATCACCACAAACTGCTTGCGCAAGTGAAGGAATTCTTCTCAAAAGTCAACAATTATGCTGGACTTGCCAACACGGAAACATGATTAACTAACGTCGTCCCTCTCTCCTCCAGTCTCGGGGATGGTCACTGCGGGCTCGCCATTCGCTGGCCAGCCGTCCATGCCGTCGCTATCTGGGGTGAAGCACAACTCGCCCAGCATCTCCACTGTAACCACAGCCGGTCAGTCCCTCATGCCGCAGCAGCCGGGCGCTCCCAACCAGCAGCAGCAGGCGGTGCCGCCACCCGGTCAACCGCCACCCAATCAGCAGCCTCAACCGCCTGCTCAACAGCAGCAGCCGCCGCCGAACCAGCCCGCGCCCCCCACGGCACAGGCTAATATGGTATGATGTTTAAGCTGTTGTGCAAAGTCTGTATACATAGTGACATGGTTATGTGTGTACATATATGCACACACACGTAAATTTGTATTTTTATTTTTTTAAGTCGGGTGTGCAGGCACCACAAGGGAACCCCAATCCAATGGGGCAGCAACAGGGCATGGCCAACAAGATTGTGGCGTGGAGCGGCGTGCTGGAGTGGCAGGAGGTAATTCATTTTGCGAGCTCAAGTGAGATGAGCGTTTTCCCTCTACTGTGATCACAGGCCTGATTGTCGGTAATTATTTTTAAAGTACAGTAACTTCTGGACTATAAGCCGCTACTTTTTTCACTTTCATCCGACCCCACGACTAATACAAAAATGCGGTTTATCCATCAAATCACAAGGTAGCGCACTATAAAAGAAGCGCAAGAGCGTCAGGCAGAGCAAAACAATCCAAGTGAGCCCAAGGAGACAGAACGAGAGTGAGACAATTTGCGCCTTCATTATAGAAAAGAAAGTAGTGGGAACCCGGTGCGGTAACATTGAAACACCTGCAGCATACAGTCGGGTGCGGCTTATATGTATAACAAACTTAATTATTCCCCAAGTTTAGCTAGCGCGGCTTATAGTTAGGTGCACTATATAGTCCAGAAATGACTGTAGGGGTGGGAGAAAAATAAAAATCTTATTTTTTTTCTCTTTTCAGTCATGCAGGACGATTATGATTTTAATCTGATAAACCCCAAAAAAACATTCATATAAAGGTTTCATTAATTCAAAAATAATTCTTGTGCGAAATGTTCAGGCAACTATAATGTATACTGATCCGAAATCAGTTTTAACATAAACTCAACATTCGTTGTTTGTGCTTAAATGCCACAATTAAGTATTTGGTAGCTATTGTAAACATGTTTTGTTTCAATTCACAAAAACATTTGATTGGAACTGAACATAAGAACAACAGCTTTTAATAATTCAGAAGACAAAACTCGATTTCACGATTTGTCAAATTTTTAAGGAATCGATTTTTAAAATGATGAGTAATTGAATTAATTAGATTTATTGCCCAGTCCTAATTTAAATTGTTGCTTTCTGGCCTCCCTTGATGCATAATCTGCCTGACATTGTATGAGACATTTTCAATTTCAGGTTGGCCTCCCCAATAAAAAAAAAAAGAAGCAAATAACATGCTGCAGCATTAGGAGGAGTTGGCACGGGACTTCCCAGCATGCCTAGATGTAAACGTTGTTGGGAATTAGTGTTTTTTGCCTGCCTTCAAGGTCGAATCAGTTGTGGGCGACGGTTGAAGCTGAGTCAGCACGTTTGTCATCAGTGGGTGTCTGATGGCCTTGGTGGCTTTTTTTTTTTTTTTTTTGAAGACGTGGCAAACTCACACCTCTGACTCTAGTCAACTTCGTCTGTCACGCTGACGACAACTTCGACGAGCTGCTGTGATTGCTCATTGATCCCATATCGACGCCCTAAAGATAAATGGCGGCTTTTCCGGTGGGAAGTTATCACGTCTTTTTTTCCTATTATGACATATTTTCAAAAGTTAATTTGTTGTAATCACCGTACCTGTTTGAGGTCATCGCAACACAGTGTCCCCAACGGATGGACACGGAAGATGGACTGCAGGGAGAGTCTTTTTTGGGATGAGATTATTTACACGCCATCAATTCGGTGTCATCAGACGTTAGGAGAGCTGCCTGTCTCGGCGGCAAAACTTGCAGACCTCAAGTGTCACCAAGAACAAAAGCTGGATGCACAGTTATTTCTTTGCCTTTATATTCTGAGGGGGTCAGGATGAGATAATTAAATTGTTTACGTGATGTGTCTATATTCATTTAAAACAAACAAAAGCATAACATTAAAGAAAGGCAGCAGAAAGTGTTCTGAGTAACCGAACTGTTTTAATGACATCTAAAATAAAACTGCGTCGTAGCAGTAAATATGAAATTATTCTTTTTTGGAAACGAAGTAGATGTGTGGCTGGCTGCACTTCCTCTCCTTTACCTAATATATTAGTGAGCTGTGTAGGAAAAACTTTTATAAAATTGTAAGGAAACATACTACAATATATTGACTCATTCTATAAATGAACTGACTTCTCACGTCGACCCAAAATAGAAAGTGTCGGTGATGTACCTTGTCGAATTATCTCGTGAAATCTTTCACCTCGTGACTTATCATATCGGAGCGGGTGTGAGAAGAAAAGAAACAAAATTATGTTTGAGTTGGACTGTGGGTTCATGCTTTTTTTTCCTCTTGCAGAAGCCCAAAGCCTCCTCCATGGATTCCGCCACCAATCTGACACGCTCCCTGCCGTGTCAAGTGCAGGTTAACCAGGGGGAGAACTTGTGAGTGGATCGGTCGCTCTTTTGCCACCTTTCGTCTTTCCTTTGTCGCTGACGTGTTTGTCGCCACAGAAACACAGACCAATGGCCACAGAAGCTCATCATGCAGCTGATCCCGCAGCAGCTTTTGGTGAGCTGCTTTCATGTTTTTTTGTTTTTTTTTATTGTGATGGCAGCTCATTTGTTGTATTTTGACTATTTGTCTTTCTCTCTCTGTGTAGACGACATTAGGTCCCCTGTTCAGGAACTCTCGAATGGTTCAGTTTCTCTTCACCAACAAAGACATGGAGTCGCTCAAAGGCCTCTACCGCATTATGGCCAACGGTTTTGTAAGTTACAAGATGTGGCATCAATCCAATGCCAAGTAAATTTCAGAGCTGGCATCATTGATACCAGGACTGATACTTTTTAAAAAGCAAGGTGGCTCCATCATCACATTGATAAATTTTAATGAATAAAAAAAAAACAATGAATGAAAAAGCAAAACAGTGTAAGTAAAATGCATACCATAGCACTTTGAGAACTCCTGGTGCCATGCCTGACTGTTTGTCCAAAATTAATCTATTTTGTCAGGCTGCCAGCATATAAAGTGTGCCGAGCCATATTTGCCTTTTAAACTGCCTTTAAAAAGTCAGGCAGCTCTTACCAGTCTATATTGGGCACTTGCTTAACTGCAAGCAATTCGCTGCTAACGCTGGCAACAGGCGCCGTATTACAATAACAGCGTAATTAATTAGATTTTTTTTAGCATCCTTAATTACTGATTGAACATGATTTCAAAATGTGTTGTAGGGGTGGGAATAGTTTGTGATGCCAATATAAACTTAAAACAGGGCTCCGACTAGCCTCCAGTCGAGAGGACGAGTCAAGTCAGCCGCCATGCGCTGCTCGGAACTACTTCAAAATATATGCGCACCAAGACATTGATGTAATGGGCTGTCCAGTCCCTTATTATTTTTCACGCTGGTGTATCAATTGTTGTGGAATTTTCAGTAGTTAGGTGAGATGAATGAAAAAGTCTGGAAAACAAATATACCCAAGTCTTACAGAGCAGTCGACAAGAAGTGATCTGTGAGAGGGTGCACAGTAAATTATCATGGGAAGATTTTTATGCAGCCTGGTTAGGTTTTGGGAGGTGAAAGGGAAGGGTCAAAACCGTAATTTCTGGACTATAAGGCGCACCTGACTGTAAGTTGTGCTAGCTAAATTTGGGAAATACTCTAGTTTGTTACACATATAAGCCGCACCTGACTGGAAGCCGCAGGTGTTTTAATGTTACCGCACCGGGTTCCCGCTACTTTCTTTTCCATAATGAGGGCGCAAATTGTCTCGCTCTCGTTCTGTCTTTCTTACTGTGTTTGTTTTGCTCTGCCTGACGCTCTTGCGCTTCCTTTTATAGTGCGGCCCTTTTAGCCGCAGTGACGAATGCAAGCGAAAAAAGTATAGCAGCTTATAGTCCAGAAATTACTGTAGACAGGAAAGCAAGTAGTCTGTTCCGAGCAGGCTTATCTGTCAAGGTCACTTCGATATTGTTTCATGTACAAGAAGTGAAGAGCCCATTGTTAAAGAAAATACAGGCGTCCACAATACAGTATGAACTTATGTTAATGCCTGCTAAATAATTATTTTCCATAACACCATACATTGAGAACATTTTGTTTCTACTTTATTTGACCAAGCTGCTAACCTTTTCTCTTCTGCTTCCAGGCCGGCTGTGTCCATTTCCCACACACCACCTCACCATGCGAGGTGCGCGTCCTAATGCTGCTCTATTCCTCCAAGAAGCGCATCTTCATGGGCCTCATCCCCAATGACCAGAGCGGCTTCGTCAATGGTATCCGACAGGTCATCACCAACCACAAGCAGATCCAGAGTCACCGTGCGGTGAGTGCTAAGTGTAGGGTGGGGGGTGGGGTGGGGTGGGGGGGGTGTAAAGTCCTCTAGTGGAGTAGAAAGATGATGATGATGAGGAGTTGGCGTAGAGGAGTGCCTGGGGAGTTGACTGGTGTTTAAGCTGCATTGCTATTGACGTTTCATTCAGGCAGGCACTCAAATGCATCCTTGCAAGAGGCTAATGGCACTAGTGTTAGCTCAGTGACACAAGCTCTCATCATCAAACTACAGGGTTCGTACGGGTGCTTAAAAACCTTGAAAATGCTTGGATTTTAATGTTGTGTTTTCAAGGTTTGAAGTTTCAAGTGCTTGAATTTTGGGTTAAGTGCTTGTAAATGCTTAAGTGTTCATCATATTTCTTGGCAGTCTGACTCAGTTAGGGGTGAAACGAGTCCTGAGTAAATAGAGTACTAAAAAATCCCGCTTCATGTGCTCGTTTATTTAGCAATCTGCAGGCAGGGCGGCCTCTCAAAGTCAAATTCAAGCTAGCAGCTGCTATGATTGCTTCCTCGGGTTAATTTCAGAATCAAAGACTCCCAAGTCATCGTTGTCCATAAAGTGTTATTTATGATGATTTTATTTAGAATTTCCCACCGCGGTGCGAATAAACAAACGTTATGTGGCCGGCTTGTCTTTGTTGCTTTCATGGAAACGGTAGCTTGCTAGACTCCAGCGTGGGCCGCTGTGGCCGAGCCGCCGAACGTGGGGTTGACACAGAGTGGACGACCGAGGCTTCGATGGCCCATCAAAGTACGTCGCCATGTGAAAGTGCTATGCAAAAAAGATTGGGCACCGGACCGCTGCTCATAGTACTGTGCTCAAACAGCTTTTAGCTGCCATGTGGATGAACTCAAACGGTTGTCAATTAAGGTCCACAACAACATGCTCAATATTTAGCTCAAATGTGCTAAATATGAATTTAATGTTTTCTTTTTTTTAATATATATATATATATATATATATATATATATATATATATATATATATATATATATATATATATATATATATATATATATATATATATATATATATATATATATATATATATATATATATATATATATAAATCAGTAAATTGCATTGCCACTTTTGTGGCCCTTGTATAGTTTGTTCTGAAAGCTGATAAAAATGATAATCAGTCACATCAAAATGACGTCTCCAAACATTTATTCACTACTTAATCAAGATTCGCACAAAAACATGTCTACAGTGTCCATTTTTTTCCCTTTTATTTTTAAACTGTGCTGACATTATGAGCAAAAAATAAAACACTATTAGCCGTTCTTAGAACTCCTAAATCAGGACAAATTTCTCTCTTCCCTCCACTGTGGTAGATATAAGAACATTGCTAGCATGAAGACCACGGGTGCTGCTGACTCTATTCATAAAAAAATATTTTAAAAAAAACACTAAACAACAAAAAATTAGCAGCAAACAAACAAAGCAAAAATATATTTTAAAATGAATACTCGAGTACTCTATAGCATTTTCAGTCGAGTATTCGAATCCTGAAATACTTAATATAGGCTAATTATAAAATGGAAAATAAATAAGTTTCCATAAAAATTAAAGCTACTTGATCTGTTGGCTTTGCATGCGCCTTTACGTTAGATTGTTGTCTTGCATCCCGTGCCGGGAGGTTTTCGTTTTAATGAACATTGGCGGGAAAATGAAAAAGACCAACTTTGGATAAAACATAGACCAAAGCCACGTGGAGCTTGCTGCAAAGTATGCAAAAAGGAAAATCAACTTTTCGCAATCGGAGAGTCATCTGTGTCGAGTAATATAAAGTAAGTCACATAATTACTAGCCCTACAAGTTAACTAACGTTAGCTAGGATAGGTTTGTGAACCTTTTGGTACATGCCAGATCTAAACTGCGAGATGTCAATCAGAGCTATCCATCCATCCATCCATCCATCAATCTTCTTAATCGCTTGTCCTCACAAGGGTCGCGGGGGCGCTGGAGCCTATCCCAGCTGGCTTCGGGCAGTAGGCGGGGTACACCCTGAACTGGTTGCCAGCCAATCGCAGGGCACACAGAGACGAACAATCATCCGCACTCAGAATCACACCTATGGACAATTTAGAGTGTTCAATTAACCTGCCATGCATGTCTTTGGAGGAAACCGGAGTACCTGGAGAAAACCCACGCAAGCACGGGGAGAACATGCAAACTCCACCCAGGAAGGCCGAAGCCCGGACTCGATCTCACGTCCTTTGCACTGGGAGGCGGACGTGCTAACCAGTCGGCCACCGTGCCGCCTTCTATCAGCGCTATATTACATATTAATTACGCACAGTTATAATGGGCTATAAAAGAAAAAAGTAAGCATTTGTCAATGATAATTTATAATGCTCAGAAGAACTTCACTCAACTAAAAATCTAAGCTTGTTGGCGCATATGATGTAAGGTAAACAGTAGGGGTGTAATATACGCGAGTGTGTTAATACGTTTCTGTATGGCATGTTCGAATTCGGTCTACTAGTGCAGTGGTTCTCAAACAAGATCCTCGAGTACCCCTTTCCAGCCTGTTTTCCATGTCTCCCACAAGCAACACAGGTGTTTCAAACGATAAGCTAATCAGCAAGCTCTGCATGAAGCCTGATAACGATCCTCAGCTGTGTTGGCATGGGAGACATGGAAAACAGCCTGGATAGGGGTTCTTGGGCTGAGGACTGGGGCTGAGAACCAGTGCACTAGCGTACCGTATTCTCATTAAATTTATTAGTGGAAGCTGACACGCCGTGGAAACAAAGTTAGTAGGCGAGTTTTCACACGGACGCTATTGAGTGCCGCACGCGCTTGAGGTGGGAGACAGGCAGGCACAGAAAAGACGGCCATCCGAAGGGTACTGGAAAAAACTAGAACATTTATCTTGAAAGTCTTTAGAAAGTGCTTGAATTTGGTGCTAATACTCCTGCTTACCTTTTAGGATTTCAAATGTTTTTGTTATTATAAAGGTCAGACTTTTAATTACGTGGGGTGGGGTGGGGGCAGCCCAGCAGAAGAGTTTTTAGTATTTATTTATAAAATATTTGTCATGCTTTTTAAACTTCAAAGACCCTGTAAAGTGTATTTAGAGATATGTTTCTAAATACGAGAACTCACATCAACAATTATCCATCCCAGTTCTGTCTACTCCCTGAAAATGCACCTTCCCCTTGGATAGGCCGCTGGCATGACTGCACTAGAGAGCCTTGTTGATGCCCAGGAGTATGTGCATGTAAGGCGAGTGAGGCTTAAATGCGAAGAGTGTGTTTGAGTTTGGAGCTTGCGTGGCTCCTTTGGAGTGGAGTGCCTTGTTGTCCGCGACGACTTGGCGTGATATTTTCCAGAAACCGAAGGCTTTAATTTAAGCAGATGCATTTTTGCAGCTCTAAAGATGAAGCTCGAAATATGCCTGACGGAGTAGCATCAATTTATCCACATCAGATTAGAGCCATTTGATTGATAGTTGGGGGGGGGGGGGGGGGGGTGGGATTTCAGCACATTCAGGGGATATGCCCACAGCATTTGTGAGCGGTGAGAAATGAGATTTGCTAGATTTTTGACGGTTTTGACGGTCAGTAGGAATGCAACCTAAGAGTTTTTCCTCATTTTTAAGAGCCCCGGAATGTACCAAAATGACCCAAAAATGGACTCTTCAAACCAATGGCAGACCTCCTGTGTCTTTTCAGGCCAGGTTTCGGCGCCTAATAAACGGTTACGCAGTACGCGTGAAGCCCAGTCCTGTAGTTAAGCAATGTTGAAAATGATAAGATTCGACAAAGCTAAAGTTGGACTGCCATGAATAATAGAGAGCGGGTAGCGCAGATGTCACATATATTACATGAGACATGCCGTACACACAGTGTGCCAATCTGCAGGGACGCAGGAAGAGTCCCCTTTCTCCCCCACCCCCACTTCCCCCTGATGGAGGTAAATCCACTTCTTCTGCCTCTCTTTGGATACAGTCCTCGAACTGGAAAGTGAAGCCTAACATCGGGCATTCGTGAATGAAACATGTCTTTGTCCTCATTATCGACCTTTCATTTGGTTTTTACATAGCCTGCTAATTTTTAATCTTTTTTTTTCTTAAATAATACAGCCACAGTCATTTTCATTTAGCATGGGTTAGATTATTTTGTATTTCAGTGGGTTCTTAATAGATTTTGTCCTATTGTGGCAAAATCTGAACCACTTATTCTAGGACAGGTGTACGGCCATGAAACTTTGAGAATTAGTCATTGTGTGTGGGGATGAGCTTGGCAGCCAAAATGAATGTCTTGCCATAAAACACAAAACTCAAATAAGTCAGCTATGCAGGGTCAGAAGCAGGCCAAATGTTTCACTGAGCAATACGAATTACGAAATTTGGTAGGCGTAGTTATCTTGATACCACAAAAAATATTGGCCAGCATTTGTCAATGGCTCTGAATTACTTTTCAAATGTGATGAAATTGGGGTGCAATTCTAAAGTTTGCGTTATCAAGAAAAAAAAATACTGTAATACAAAAACTATACTGAGACTGAATTATGCATTGCAAATAGCAGTAACATTTGTTCAATCATTAAACAAATGGCTCCAATTTGATGTTCAATCTTATTTCAGCTTTACAATTGCTCGTCTACCCATAGACAACTCTTGTTTCCACCTCGAACTAGCATACAGTCGTGCCTTGAGATACAAATCTAATTCTCTCCATGGTCAAACTCTTAACGTAAAACACTCTTTGCCCATTGGAGTGAATGGAAATGCAATTCATTTTAGTGATGCACAATAACTATGGGCCTGATCATTATTTAACCGATATTGGGGGGAAAATGACATAATGTGTATCAGTCTGATATTGCAAAACACGCTAACCTTGGTCTGGTTACTGCCACTTTGAGTTTGCTGCTGAGATAAAAGGACACGGCTGCACGCGACTTCAGAAGTAATGGTGAGACATTTGTTAACACGACTTGGCGACTGAATACAATTATAGGTTGTACACACACAACCAGCAGAAGTCTCCTCAACTCTATAACTATATATATTTATATTATATTATTGAAACTTGGGTTAAGAATTTTCACTAGTGCGCGCAACGCTTGCTGAGTCCCATTCACTTGAATGAGAGCTGCAGCGGCAACCTTCGTTGTTGGATACTAAAATTTGTGTGGACTTAACATTGGAGTACAGTACAAATTGACGAACTCCAGCGACTTTGCACGTTTTCAACACCCCGGACAAGATGGCGCAAACAGCGGGGGACCTCCATGGAGTGCTAGTGGCTCTGGGTGGCGCGGTAGGCGGCGGAGGCAACGTAACAAAGGCTGGGCAGCCGAGCCAAGGTACGGCTCGCTTAGCTAAATAGCTAATAGCGAGGATAAGTGGTTCAGAAAATGGATGAATGGATAGATTGTAAATGCTATGACATTGCTGTATACAAACGGCCACGGCTCGTTGAAGTGCAGCTACGGTGAGTAATATTTTTATTTTTTTGTTTTTATTTTAGACCTTGAAAATGTCTTCACATGAAAATGGCCAGTAACGCTAAAATGTTTAGGGTCCTGCATTTATTTAAAAATATGTGTGTGCAATGTACATTGTTGAAATGTCAGTGCAAAGTAAATAATTTTGTGAGTGATTTATGTTTATATTCTAAAATACTAGTGGGAGTGCCAACAAAACACAACCAACTTAATAGAGCCTTTGAGATTGCTCATCGCCTCACTGTCTAAAAGAACAAGACAGAAAGTAGCAAAAACAACTATGTCGTTGATCACTTTTTTTCATCCATTCATTTCATCCTCCTACCCCGCTACATTAGTAGGTAGCAAGATTGAAATGTTTTATTTTATATAACAGAAAAAAAGTTATCAATATCGGCATCAGTGTGGAGGAGCAGGAAGTTATCAGCATCGGTGGAAAAAACAGTTATCGTACATCCCTAAAATTTCTTCAAGCCTCTCCAAAAGAACAACTGAAATTTGTCATAAGTATTTCTCTGTAATGTATACTTTCACAAAACATAAAATAATAAATTACAGTAATTAAATAGATATATAAAGAATTCATGATTAATGAATGTCTTCTGTTGTGTGTGACTTGGCCACGGGGGGGGGGGGGGGGGTGTTAATTCTCTCATCAAGACACAAACAAAGAAGATTTCTGTAAGTCACTCCGTAAACATCTGTAATGCTGTAGTTGATTTTCGCAGAGAATACAAATATGCTTGTATTGTATTGTCCACCTGTTGTGTTTGTCTGTGTACATATGAGTGGATACACAATTTGTGTTTAAAAATCCGTTGCTTGAAGAATTATAACACCGCCAAAATCGGCCGTACGATTGCTCGTATTTTAAAAACTTAAGTTGGGTCTCACTCTCAGGACACCTATTGTAAATATAATCTTAGACAAGTCCCCCCAACACCCCGCCCCTACCCCTGTATATTGACTCAACATGCTGTACCGCAAAATAATTCACAATACGGTATTATCCTCATTCTGTTTGTCTTGCTTGTTTGCAAGGGTTGTTGTTTAGTCATCCTGCTAATTTTACATCTGGACAAAGTGTGTGTGCGTCTTGAGCATTTAAAGCAGCAGAACACATGAAACAATAATGATGATTTTTTTTTTTCTCGTACTCTCTCTCCCACCGCCTTTTGTGCATCATCACATATTCAGTGTTGCATCGCTAATGAAGGGCGCCACGGCTGTAGAAGTCCTGAGGCGTAATTAAAATTTCAATTTGCACCAAGTCGCCAGGATGGGCTGGACGGGACCACACGCTCCTCTTAATGCGTGACGCTTTTCCCTGGAAAGTGCGCCGACGTCCCAAAGCCGCCACTTTGGGATCTCCGGGTCCGCTTGCTTGTTTGCGCCGCACCGGCATGATTCTTGAGGCTTGCATTCCCGCAGCCCCTGTTAGCTTGCATTTTGCTAGCTAACAGCCAATCACAATGATCAACATTATTCATACTACAAGTGATTGCACATTCATTCAAATCGTATCTAAAAACACGCTTACTTTTTCACAGTTCTAAACACTACTTTTTACCTTGTTTGTTTTGTTCCTGCTTGGAGTGTTTGGCGTTTTATTTCATGAAACCATGTCAGTGATTGGTCTCACAAACAATGACTTCTCAGCCATGTACGGAGCTGACTATAGTGTCAAAAGAAAGCAATGCCGTCGTAATTGAGGTTCAGTATGTTGATCTGTTATAACGCGTAATGGGAGTCAGTAACTAATAACTATAATATTGCAAAAATGTATTAACTCATTATATTACGTTGTTACTGCCTAAATGTAACACGTTACTTTTACAACCCTCAGCACCGCTCTTGAGTCTTAAATTGTAAACCAGGCTTCGGCAATCCTGGTACTTGAGGGCCGGAGTCCTGCATGTTTTAGATGTTTCCGTCCACCAACACACCTGATTCTAAAGATCAGGGTCGTTTTCAGGCTTCTGCAGAGTTTGCCGATGAGTTGATTATATGAATTGGGTGTGTCGGAGAACGGGAACATCAAAAACCCGCAGGACTCTGTCTGATGTAAACATCCATGAAAATTTGACTTTACATACAGGTAAGAATGTGAAGCAGTGATAACTGTAAGAAGTATATTGAAGACATTGACGACTTAACTGATAAAAATAGTTTTTGTTCTGGCAGATGGGCGGCGGTGGCGGTCCAATGCAACCTGGACAAGTCCAACCCAACCAGAACTTCCTCAACCGGCCCCCCGGCCCCATCCCTGTCTCCCACGGCAACGTGCAGCAGCAGGTCGGTAACAACAGCAACAACCCGCATGTGCACATACACACTTGTCTTTGTATCATTGTGGGGACATCTCATTGACATGATGCATTTCCTAGCCCCTTCCCCTAACCCCAACAAAAATTATTGCCTACCCCTATTCCTTACCCTAACCTCAACCATAACCCAATTCAATTCTAAACTCTAAAACCAAGTCTTGACCCTCAAAAAGAGGTGTGAACTTGTGGGGACCACCAAAATGTCCCCCCAATTTCAAATCGGTCCCCACAATGGTAGTTAAACCTGGAAAAAACACGCGTTTATGGGCCCCACAATGTAGCAAAGACAAAGACACACACTGCCTGGTGCTGCTGACTTGTGTGCATGTACTTCCTGCTCGCCTCTTTTAATTAACTCTTTGGTTCTTCTTCAAAAACACCGCCAACACCCTTCCTCCTCCTCCTCCTCCTCCTCCTCCTCCTCCTCCTCTTTCTCCTGTCCAGTCGGTGGTGGTGGGCATGCCCCCTGTTAGTCAGGTCACTATGATGGAGGAGCAGCAGAGACAGAACAACATGGTGAGCGACACATTTTCATATCCAGTGGCGCCTTGAGATACAAGGGACCCGTCTAACAAACTTTTCCAGAGAAGAGCCGCCGTTCGGATTATTTCTTGTTTTGACCTGGAAGCGAAAATACATTTTTATTTTGAAGTTGACCCTTGCAGCGCGTTGCATAGTAGCCTATGAACAACCATTGTGGCGGTTAGCTGGTTTAGGCTAGCTCTCCGCTAATGCTACGGTGGCCGTTGAGATGGTTATTTCGATCAGTATGTCTTTGCACGCAAAAAAAGTCGACTGCAGGCGGCTGCCCTAGAGAACTGTGCTAAGTAAGCTAGCTGATCACAGGCTTCTATATTGCAAGTCAGACGTGGGCAATTCATTTTTATATTGTTGTACTTAAGAAGTAAAAGCAGATTTTTTTATTTATTTAGGTATATGGAAATGACATGTTAACGATGAAACTAACTGGGTTTCATTCTTATTCTGCTTTGCAGCTGCATGCCGACACGCTTAATAACATGCATGTATTCGTAATGAATGTATCAACGGCATACATGTACAGTAATTTCTGGACTACAAGGCGCACCTGACTATCAGCCGCGCTAGCTAAATACTGCGCATATAAGCCACAGGTGTTTTTAATGTTCCCGCTACTTTATTTTCCATAATGAGGGCGCAAATTGTCTCACTTTCGTTCTGTCTCTCCTGATGTTTTTGGGCTCACTTGGTTTGTTTTGCTCTGCCTGACGCGCTTGCTTCCTTTATAGTGCACCCCATTGTGATCTGATGGACAAGCCGCACCTTTGTATTAGCGCCAGGGTTGAATTCAAGTGACAAAAGTAGCGGCTTGTAGTCCAGAAATTACTGTACTTTGTTTATGCAAGTGTGAAAACAAGTGTGACTAATGTAAACTTTGACCTCAGATGAGCATGAGAGCCGCCGGGCCCAACAGCCAGCAGGCGCCCGTCAGCGGGGCGCCGCCCAATCAGGTGACGCAGGGTGGCCAAGCTCCTCCCCAGGGCCCCATCCTGCGCTTAGCCAACCCTGGGGCCAACCCGCAACTGCGCAGCCTCCTCCTCAGCCAGCAACAGCCGGTAAAAACGCCACCACCTAACTTTTGGTGCATCCGTCAGAACTTTGGTGGATGGTCAACTTTGTCATCCCGCTCCTCAGCAGGGAGGCGTGTCCCACATGCCCGGGATGATGACGCACCAGGGACTCGGCCAGCAGATGGTCCACTCGGCGCCGGGAGTGGGCGCTCAAATGCAGGCGCAGTGGAGGCAACCCATGCCAGGTTAGACTCATTCTATAATGCTGCTTAGATTCTTTTTACACTTGTGAAATGTCCGTTTACAGAGTGGTTAACTTCTCGTTGTACTTGGTTCAAAATGAACGTCAGTGGCTTTTTAACATGGTTTTCACTAGTGGTGCCAATGGGTCATCATTGATCGGTGGTCGGTTTCGGATCAGGCCCGATCCACGGATTGGTTGGTGGGGGGGAAACAAAAAACAAAGTGCGCATCCACAGTCGATACCATTCTGACATGTTAAGGAAGCTGAAACATACTCAATGTAACACGCTAACCCTAACTTCAAAATAAAGTTTAACAACTACAGTAATACATTGACGGCAATGCAAATAGCCTTAGTACACTTTTACTTTGAAGTTTGCCCACGTGTTGGCGTGACGGCTAGCTTGGCTTCCCTTTGAGACGTTTCTTTGGCTACGTTCACACTGCAGGTCTTAATGCTCAATTCCGATTTTTGGGTGAAATCCGATTTTTTTGAGTAAGCGTTCCTATTGCCTATTAATTGCGACCCCAGTCTGTCTGCTGTGTGAACGTTATGCGTCCCCAAAGTGACCCGCATGTGCAGAAGAAAATACGTCACTCACAACGTTGTTTGCTGAAGTAAATACGTATGGTCCAGCGTCCTAGTTGTATGTTTCAATTCTGTAAGCTTCATTTGTGAATGAATGAATAAATAAATAAACGTATGGTCCAGCGTGTCGGGGCCACAGACTTTTATAAGTCGCATTTGGGCAAAAAAAATCTGATCTGGCTCGCATTTGCCTGTAGTGTGAACGTAGCCTAAGATCGACATTGTAGTTGCGACCAACATCAACAAAACGCTATCCCGAACTCATGTTCAATCGCTAATTAATTACGCCGTCATTGTTGATACGGCAAAAGTCTTTGACATAAGTGGCTAGCGGCTAGCTGTTAGCATGACCAATGTGCACGACTGTCTGGCTGCCGGCTGGTAAGTCAGTTTGACACCTGGTACCTGACTTAGTCATTTCTGGACTACAAGACACACCTGAATATAAGCCGGTTTAGCTCAATTTGGTGAATACTCGAGTTTGTTACACACATAAGCCGCACCCGACTGTAAGCCGCTGATGTTTTAATGTTGCTGCACCAGTTTCCTGCTACTTTTTTTTTTCCATAATGAGGATGCAAATTGTCTTGCTCTCGTTCTCTCTCTCCGACTGTATTTGGGCTCACTTGGTTTGTTTTGTTTTGCCTGACGCCCTTGCGCTTCCTTTATAGTCCACCCCATTGTGATCTGATGGATAAGCCACACCTTTGTATTAGCCGCAGGGTTGAATGCAAGTGAAAAGAGTAGCAGCTTATAGTCCAGAAATGACTGTGCAGGTACCTTTTCTTTTTCAGTATTCTGGACCAAGGCTACTTTGTAATTCACTCTCCTTAAATTGCACGCTGAGGTCTTTTCATTATTAAAATAAAATAAAATAATGGATAAATAGAACTTTGTCTTCATTCATTCTATAAAACACTTTTGCCCATCAAAAAAAGAAAAAGGATGTCAAACTTGGCTGTTGAGATGATGGGAACACAATTTAAAGCCATTAATACCTTATTTTACATCTGAACCATGTAAAAATAATAATGTTTCTGCCTCATATTGCACTTAAAAGTTGTGTTCCTAAATCTTAAACGCTATATTAAAAAATTTTAATAGATTTTTTTGAATATGGAGAAAGCGCTTTACAAAATAAATGAAGACAAAGTACTATTTATCTTTATCTTTTTCTTTTTTTTTGCTGATCTGACAAACGATCCGATCCGTGACTCAAATCCGTGATCCGATCTGAACCGTGACTTTTGTGATCCGTTGCACCACGAGTTTTCGCCATTCACTCCATGAACTGCGTCATCGTTTCTCATGATCGCAAGTTTTGGTCGAACAATCTTGTACAAACCGTGTTGCCAAGCCGAGATTCACACCCTAATCTTAATTTCACAAAAATAAATAACAGTCTTGGTTCTTGTGTGTGTGCGTGCGTGTGTGTGTGTTTGCATGCAGGTCAGATGCTGATGTCCGGAGCTCAGCGGGGAGTCGTATCCCAACCTGGGATGCCCCAAGTCTCCAGTGTCATGGAGGACGAAATCCTAATGGACCTCATTTAAGGGAACTTTCGGAGCCGGTCAAATCTTGACTTACTTTGGCGCTTTTTGGACCCTTTGTATTTTATTTTTTTGCAGACCTTGGACATAAATGCAAAACAAAAGTGAGCGGGATTGTGTGTGCGCGCGTGTGCGTGCGTCAAGTGATTTGTTGGTTTGATCTATCACATACACACAAGCTGGAAGTGGTAGTGATTCTTCAGTAGTCATGGCGAGCTGTTTAACAATTAATTTCATGAAATAAATGCACTTTGCAGTGTTTTTTTCTATTTGGAGCCAAACGGTGTCAGCGTGTTAATTTTAACTGCTCCAATATGTCGCCCCCTCCCGCCACTCTGAGCCGCCACTCGTGGCCAAGTAGTGCTACCAGATGGCCTCGCTCGGCCGCCAATAGGACCGACCAGGAAGTGAAGTCATCGTCCGTCACCTGGGAGATGGTTGCTAGGATACAGCGACAGTGGGCTCTTGTTTTGCCGGACGCGGTCCCTTTTTTCCTCGACGGACTGTAGGCCCCCTCACTGGGCTCCTTCGCTAGTCCATCTTCTCTAGGGCCCCTTCACGAGGACCAAGCCTTTTTCTCTGCTCCCGTTTGGCCCCTTGACTTGTCCACACGCCACCTACCCCCACTATCTACCTAACTAGGCCCATTTTCTCTCTCCACCCGCTCCCCTCATTAGGCACGACCACTAACTCCTTAGTGGTCTGGATCACTTAATCAGCAGCTGGTCCCTCGGTGCCCGACTCGGCGTCGCTCTTGCCTACCTTCCTCTGTCTCGCCACCTCCGTCTTCATGCCCCCGTCGCTATTAGCGGCTGCGTGTGAACGCCTACG